>NC_136945.1:6470794-6608294 GCF_949987615.1 Pollachius pollachius | reverse complement strand
TTATTAACTGAAGTATACAGTATACATGATCTTATTCAACTATTCATGTTACTTCATTAACTAATGTAAATTAATGGTTATGGAAATTACTTCATTGTTAATTAACTGTTTTTAAATGTAAGTTAGCTGCTTATTACTGTATTAACTAATGGTTACTAATGGTTAATTAATGTGCCCTTATTACAAAGTGTTATCGTAATACTTGTAAACCTTAAGAGAGTACGAGGTAAGTAGTAAGTACTACACAGGGTACGAGAGCAGTACACAGTACCATCCTGGTGACAGATTTGAAATTAGGTATAAAAAAGGTTGGTAATAATTATACCTTACGTTGTGCTTGTGTGCACAACGCAGCCTAGGTGAGCAGCAGCACCCCCTACTGGAAGCTTGAGACAGTGAGGAAATAAAGACAACAGTTCTCTTCACCTTTTTATATTAATCTGATAAAAAACAATGGATTCATACCTTCATTATTATTCTATATGCTATACAACTGTATAGTTTACTAGTATACGATATCGTTATCATACACTAATACTATAGTATAGTATAATATAGCATATTCCATTATAAAAACAAATCATGTTAAGGCCGTTCACACGACCCCAAAGACTGCCAGACCCAAACGATGCCATCCTCACAGAAGGACGGACACACAGTGATTGGAGGGTCTGGTCCAATCAGAACCAACCAGGACACCTGTCAAATCTCTGATTGGCGGATCTTTAATGAGCCTAACGTCCATCGTTCCCTAGACCATAATAGACTTGTTACTCCTAAGCAGTAGGAGTAGCAATTTCTGATTTTGATTAGAGTGAGGGACGTTTTGGGGGACTGCAAGTCTTGAAGCTGGTCCGAGTTCTGGGTCAGGGTATAGAGGTTCCCGGGTGGGGTCCACGGGTACGGGGGAGGGGTCCAGGTCCAGGGGATCTGGGGAGGGGTCCAGTTCAAGGGGTTTTGGGGTGGGGTCCAGGGGATCCAGGTCTACATAATGATGCGTGGTTCTGCTACGGATTCTGTGATGGATTTGTGCGGCAGAACGTTGGCGCCGTTCAGGTAGAGCTCGTCGCTCACGATGACGTCTTCACCCAGAACCGTTACGTTCTCCATACGCACCTACAAGGAAGGAAAAGGTGCACTGGTTATAACATGGTAAATCGTATAAATTCACACACACACACAACAAAGAATCAATCTTATGGATTTGTTCATTTGTGGGCGCAATCTGAGAAAGACAGTTTGTATGCGCTTATCAGGTTGGAGAAGATACTAAGATACAGCTATGGGAGCTGCTAAACTCCTAATAAACACGGGACATTAGAAACTACGGTGGCCAGACTAAGATGTGTCCTCCACGTCTTCATAAACACCATGGTGGTATAGTAGGTCTTTGTGGATGCAAGTCTCCAAGAAGCTCAACCCTCACTCAGACGCCCCTCCTGAAGCCAGTCAGACGAGCATGCAATCTGCAACCTCACCACTAGATGTTACTAAATTCTAGTCAGAAGAATTGTTCTTAGTTTGTTTAGTGTTATCTGCAAATTGTGTTTAAAAATGATTGTTGACGTAAATTGGTTGGCCGCACACTACGCTCATTGCTTATAATCGATTATCGGCCATGAAAGCAGGTTATTATCAGTTATCGTACCAGGTGAAAGAAATTATTATCATGCATCCTTACTAATATTAAAATATAATGTCCTCCATACGTACCTAGGATTTTATTCATTTATTATCATCCCTATAAACAGTTATAATGTTCTGATGTTTGGAGCTCACCCATTGGCCGACAGAGGAGTTCCACCCCACGATGCAGCTGTCCAACCAGGAGTGAGAGTGCAGGCGGGCCCCCTTCAGCACCGTGCAGCGCCTGACCCTCACGCCGTCCTCCACCACCACCCCGGCACCCAGCGTCACGTTGGGGCCGATGGAGCAGTTCTCCCCGATACGGGCCGAAGGGTCCTGGGACACACACACACACACACAGTGTGATTAATTTGTCGACTACAACAGCTAGCAGGCCACTGAGCTAACAACTACCTTGTAATAATAATATTAATATTAGCAGTAATCTACTATTTTAGGGAACAGAACATGTAACTAAAGTAGCAACTATACCAGGTTCCCAAACTAGTGTAGTTAACCAACTAAGGTAACTACCGGTAAACTAGGTAACTCACCACTAGGACGTTTCCTATGAAACCAGGACCGGTACGGAGGCGGTCTGGAGCGCATTGCCGTACTGACTGCAGGTACATACACATCCCGGTCAGGAAGTCTTTAGGCTGTCCAATGTCCATCCAGAACCCTATACACACACACACACAGTCCCATTGATGCTGGAATGGTGGTTAAAAAAAACACACAGCAGCTTGTTCTCTATTTAGCCTTCTGCTAATGCTAGTAGCATCAGCTCTGGTAGCACTAGCAGGGCTATGCGCCCTAGCAGCAGTAGCAGCGCTAGCAGCAGTTGTAGCGTTAGTAGCAATAGCACAGCTAGATGGCGGAGGCCGATTCTATCCGACTTACGTCCAGAGGGTAGGCCGGCTGTACAAACCAGAGGGGCATATGGTTCAACATGCTACCATGGTAACACGTTACTGGTTCAGGTTTAGTAGGTGGTGATGAGGTGTAGCTTGAGGTGTAGGTGTAGTTTGAGGTGTAGGAGTTGTAGTTAGAGGTGTAACTAGGTACAGGTGGTGTGGTGAGCCTTTTGCTCCATTGCGTAAAGCTGGAGGTTGTGGAGGTGTAGGAGGCGGTGTAGTTGGAGGTGTAGGTCGTAGTTTGTGAGAGGTGTAGTTACCCTGTAGCTCCATAGCATAGAGCTGGCCCTCCTCAGCCATCACCGGGAAGATCTCCTTCTCTATTGACGTAGGCCTCAACTAGAAACATACAAGATACACACTTTCATCTATCTGTTCTGCTACACTTGTGAGGACTCCTCAAACATTTACTGCCACCAATATCCACATGTTTCAAACTACATTTGTACATTCTGAGATCAGGTACATAAAAAAAATGAAAACTTGGTAGTTCTGTTTTCAATGGTCTACCCCGACGGCAAGATACCTGGCAAGCTCCACAACTAAATTCCAAGGTTTGGTTTCTGCTTATGGATATGCATTGAATAGCATTTTCATAAAAAAAGCATGTTATATAACCAAGGGAAAGGACCTTTTGAGTGAGGACATTTTGTTTTGTCTTCACTTATTTCAATCGTCACTTGCACTGCTTGTTACTGCATCCTGAGTATTCAAACATGCTGTACTCACATTTCCAATGAGGTCCTCGTTTTGAGCCAGAGGGTTCGATACAAACACACCACACTTCCTACCCACTCTCTGCTGCCCTCAAATCTACAGCTCAACTGTCCAACAATCATCTAATTGTGCAGCAACTGCGGCTCTCTTTCATTGGATGCCACTGTTCTTTCTTGGCATAATATAGCACAGATAGTTTCATGAACAAACATCCTCAACTGCTAAAAGAACTACCAGAATATGTATCCTCTATATGTATGAATATGTAATATCTTCTATGTTTATGTATTTCATGTGGAAACAGACTCGACTATTAAATTAACTATCAGAAGATAACATAGGAATAGATTTCCATGAGGAAACGGCCTCAACTGATAAATTAACTGTCAGAAGATATAGCTGGCCTTAGTCCCATGAGTATATACCCTTACCTGATAAAGTAACTACCTGAAGCAATAGCAGGGATAGAGGTTCTCCCTCCAGTAGTTGATTAACTTTTCTTTTAGCTTTCAGGTCATTGAGGTTATATTATAGATAAGTGTGCAAACTGCAAACTAGTCTAAAAAAGATAGCCGTTTACGTTCCTGATTATTAAGGAAATGGGTGTCTCTGGAGTGTGTTCCCAGGCTAGGGTTGATGATGTGTGTTGTGTGTGTGTTGTGTGTGTGTGTGTGTGTGTGTGTGTGTGTGTGTGTGTGTGTGTGTGTGTGTGTGTGTGTGTGTGTGTGTGTGTGTGTGTGTGTGTGTGTGTGTGTGTGTGTGTGTGTGTGTGTGTGTGTGTGTGTGTGTGTGTGTGTGTGTGTGTGTGTGTGTGTGTGTGTGTGTGTGTGTGTGTGTGTGTGTACCTGGATGCGCTGCAGCATGCTAGGGTTAAAGATGTACATGCCAGCGTTGATCTTGTTGGAGACGAACACCTGGGGCTTCTCCACGAAGCGTTGGATCCTCCCGCCCTCCGCCTCAAACACCACCACGCCATACTTAGAGGGCTCCTCCACCCTGGTCACCTGGGCGCAGGCACACACACACACACACACACACACACACACACACACACACACACACACACACACACACACACACACACACACACACACACACACACACACACACACACACACATTTCAGTCAGGAAATCCTTTGAATTATGCTAACTAAAACAGACTGCTACCTATCCATTGTCTCCCTCACCACTATGGTGCCCTGGTTGCCGTGGTTTCGGTGGAACTTGAGCATCTCTTGGAATGGGAAGTCACAGATGACGTCCGAGTTGAGGACGAAGAATGGCTCATTGTCGTCACACAGGAGGTCCCTGGCCAGAGCAAGAGGCCCCGCTAATCACACACACACACAAATACAAAATAAGAAGGCCGCTGAACACACACACACACACACATCAAGTAGTATCTAACACATACACACACACAATAAAGGCCCCGATGGACACACAGATCTTAAAATATTTAAATGCCAGTTTTCTTATGTAATGTGTTAGGTACAGATTGTCAGGTGTGGACCGCAGCAAGCCTAGCTGATTCCCATTATATTAGCTAATGGGGATCCTTTTAATAAATAACACACAATGACATACACAAAAGATTTTCAAAAGGTAACCTAGACACAAACAGATACTCTGTTAACCAATGAACCCGTGCAACCCCTCACTAAATAATAATATATATAATAAAACACCACAATAAGGCTACCCAGGAATTTAGTCAACCTTTATGGTTCACCCATGGGAAATTAGTTTTCCGTTAGTCCGCACAACATCACAACAACAACATCCACCTACTACGATGACTAATCCACCCTACAACTGAACTAACAAAGTACTAAACTAACCAATGACTTAATTAACCTACGACTTAACCACGTAGTGGAAAAAGGGGAGGAGTGTGAATAGGAGGAGAGTAAAGAGGAAGATGTCTGACCTGTCCCCAGAGGCTCCTTCTCATGAGATAGAGAGATACGGATCCCGAGCTGACGAAGAAACACACCACGGTTAACCATCAGCTCACGGCCCTATATCTATTGGGGTGTATGGTCAGCACGGTGTAGTGGTGTAGGGTTATTAAGGTGTAGTTTGTGTATGGTAGTGTAGGGTCAGTAGAGTATTAATAGTGTGGTTAGGTGTCAGTATGGTGGTGTAGTATAATGGTGGAGTAGTATAATGGTGGAGTAGGGTGGGGTAGGCTGGTGAACAGGGTGGTAGTAGGTTGATATAGGTACCCTCTGTTCCTGGATTCTCATTTCCTTCTCCAGAAGATCTGACATGTAGCTCACTGCCAAGACAACATGGTCCACCCCTCCCTAAAGGAGAGATTATTTTTTAAAATAGAATTAAGAGAGCTACTCCCTGTACTAGAGGGGGAGCGAAAGAGAGATACTACCTTTACTAGAGAGACAAAGAGAGAAAGAGAAAGAGGCTACCTGTACTAGAGAGACAGAGACCTACTACATGTAGTAGAGCGACAGAGACTTACTACATGTACTAGAGAGAGTTACTACCTCTACTAGAGAAACAGAGACTTACTAAATGTACTAAAGAGAGGTTGTATTATAAGCATCATTACCAATGGAGAGACAGTATTAGTTAAGTATCGGTACCTGTACTAGAGAGTGTTTTGCTTAAGTATTGCTAGTGTTAGTTTCAATGTTATATTCTATCGTTACCTGTACGAGGGCCTCCACCTGGTGCAGTAGGGTGGGCTTATTGCAGAACTCCACCAGGGGTTTGGGCACACTCAGTGTGAGTGGGCGTAGACGGGTCCCATAACCTCCAACCAAAATCAGGGCCTTCATGCTTACTGCGCACACACACAAACACACACACACACACACACACACACACACACACACACACACACACACACACACACACACACACACACACACATTATATCCTAAACGTGTTGATAACGACCATCTGAACCGCAAGGAAGTCATTTTGAGAAATGATATTTCTTATAACTGCTACATGTTAGATGTTTTAGTGCAGCCAAGAGAGATTACGAGGGTTTGATTACCCAGACCATTCCGGCTCAGCATCCGGCTGACTGACCCTTGTTATACATCTGGAGGCTATTCTTCTTACATTCTAGTTAAACTCCTGGTTCATTCAATACTAACGTTAGTCTAGTTAAATTGAATTTGGCCGCATTCTATTTCCAAGGGTGCTGTAACTTAATGAATGGATGCTAACCGACTTACTAGCAGTCAAATCCCACTACTCAGCAAGAACACTATGAAACTACCACTGACTTCATGTTTTAACATAAATGACCAGTGTAAGTTTACTAGCCAACTATTAATTAAATAACGGCTACATGCCAACTGTGGGGACACAAACTGAGTCAGAGTTCATTGACATGTAACTTAGCCTTCTTAAACATAAACATCAACAGAGCAGGAAGACTCCAACTTACCGAGAAAAACCCCAAATTAAGACCAGATAACGTCCAAACTGCTGTGCTCGCTTCCTCCAGAAAGATTTAAGAATTAAGAATTAGGTTTTTATAAACAGTTGCTTGCTAACCGGAATAACGACTTCAAGAGTTGTCCCTGTGAAAGACCTGCAGCAGCAACACAATACATCCGTCATCGTCCGTGTATAGTGGGGTGGGACACGAAGAATGACATTTAAACAAAGAGCACATTTACCGATCTAGTGAATATATATAATCACACAAATAATATATTACGTAACAAACATATATATAAAGTTAAGAACATGACTATGGAGTTAATAGCATACTGTATATTAAATGTCGGCCTTCCGTGTACCCCTTCATAACAGAAGAGAATGGTACATCTGAGATACCTTAGGTTAACCTCTCGGACCAATCAGAGAAGAACAACGTGGCGCTGTCGGAGTAGGGTCCAGCTTGCAGCCCCGGAGAACAACACCCTGGCGTGACAGCAACAACCCAGGCGCGACGGAAGTATTCTGGTGTGACGGAAGTGATTTGTTTTTTAAACCTTTTTTACACACCGCTATCAGAAACCAAAGATCAACCATGGAAGTGAGACTGTCAATATGCTTAAAATATTGAGTAATATTCATGCTGAAGCCGTGCCGTGGTTTATTTACTTTTCGCTAAAAGTAAACTGTCATTGTCTCGATAGAGCCCCGCCCCTTCAAGGAACAGCTGATGTTTGTAAACCTAATCGTCTGTTGTGAACCATTAACAAATTAAGAACGTGAAATTATTTAAACCTGGACCTTTTTCACATTTAAAGTTCATGTCCAAGGTATCATTATCGAAAACGATGTATCTGTTATTACTTCACATCCAAATGTAATGTATGAAATGTCACTCTCTCCCGCGCTCTTAATGTGTTGCCTATTGTGTTTATTTTTTCCCTTTTGTTTGATTGTCTGTACTGTCTGTATGTATTCCTTTCTTATTTGTAAGGCGTCTTTGAGTATTTAGAAAAGCGCTATAAAAACGGATCAATTATTATTAAATGTATGTGACATGGTTCAAACTCAACCATGTCACTTTCATACCTTCGATTGAATATCGAAATATTACTCCAAACTTCGTTATTTTATGTCTACCAGTTCTAGTAAAAAAAACAACACTGACACTTTCTTAAATAAATGTTTTATAGATCACATTCAAAGGTGTCATAAAGATGTAATATTATAATATTTAAAAAAATATTCATCCATGCAACAAAAATAAACAATAAACAGATACTTTTGGGTGACTATTGTATAATACTTTATCTAAGATTTTTTTTCTTACATCTATCACAGATCAGAGGACCAATCACACCTTGTCCTCTCCGCAGAAGCCCACTAGCCACAGTAAGCCTGTTAGCTCTGCATAACGGGGTCATCCCTATGTTCCCCAGGTCCTATGTTCCCCTGGTGCAAAGGGTTAGGGTCAGGTTTAGGGTTATGGTTTGGGTTAGGGTGAGGGTTAACCCTAAACCTAACCCTAACCCTAACCAATCGGAGGAGAGACATTCTAACCGACCACAGGCGAATCAGAGGCGAAAAAGGCGGTACTTGCCCCTGCCATCCTACGGACAAAAGATATGCTCACAGGGTCCTATGGTACCCGGTCACATACAAAAGGGGACCCGGGGAACATAGGACCCGGGCAACATAGATACGCTCCCTGCATAACCCCTCTAGCCAGTTAGCATGTTATGCCTGCAGAACCCCACTAGCCACAGTTGGCATGTTATGCCTGCAGAACCCCACTAGCGGCAGTTTGCTGTGTAGAAGCCCACCAGCCAGAGTTAGCCCTGCAGAACCCCACTAGCCATGGTTAGCTCTGCAGAACCCCTCTCGTTACAGTTATGTTATCTTTTCAGAACCCTGCTAGACAGTTTCTGTTGCCTTTAATCCAGAGGCTTGTAATCCCATCCACAAGCTTCTGCTGCCTCACCATCCAGAGATCAGTTAGCATATTGGTTAGTTTCTGTTGCATTTTCACCTAGAGACCAGTTAGCATGTCTGTTAGCTTCTGTTGCTTTTTCATCTAGTGGCAAGTTAGTATGTCTGTTAGCTTCTGCTGCCATGTCATCTGGAAACCAGTTAGCATGTCCGGTAGCTTCGGTGGCCTTGTCATCAACAGAAGTTAGCATGTCCATTAGCTTCTGTTGCCTTATCATCCAGGAACCCATTAACAGGTTTTTATGATTCTGTGGCTTTTTAGTCCAAGACAGGGCTAGCCTTACTGCTAGATTTAAAACCCCAGACCTAGCCTAGCTGTTAGCTTCTAGTGTTGGCTATCAGTTAGGCCAGACATTGGGTTTAAAAGCTGGATTCCAAGCTGTTCGCTTGGAATCCAGCCCCATGCACTACTGGGGGCTTTCTCTGCTGCAGTGATTTTAAAGCTAGTTTAAAACGAGAATGGAGAGCACAGATACATCTCAGCTCTCAAGAATGTTTTACAGCTTTACAGTATCAGTGAGATAGTCTCCATGTTCTACTGAATACCTCCAAGCATCCTAACACTAAGCTATCCCTGACGCTCGACTACATTCTACAATAAACCTTTTTAAATATCCTATTCGTTATTATTATTACTTCCTTCACTATTCATTATTATTAACTTACTTCCTTCACTATTCATTATTATCTTGCTTTCAACATGTTGGTTCAATAGTACTATGGTGGTACAACAACACGGTTTCTATATTGAAGTAGGTATAATGAAGGGCGGTTCCTGTGTTTGTGCTCTAACTGGTCGGATGAGCAGATTGTCACGATGGGATTGGCTACAGCTGGAGGAAGCCCCAACCAGTCTTAGTCTCTCAATGCTCAGACGGTCAAGGCAATGCATTCTGGAAAGTGCCAGGCAGTTGTGGCTGATTGAAGCCCCTCCCCCTTATTCTCCCATGATCCTTACTTCTGTCCCACTGTCACAGTGGTGACAGTCTGCATGGGCGTGGCCACCCAACACACAGGTTTTCAACCTGCAGTCCTGCGTCAGCCATGTTGGCTCCCTGGAAATTTCCACGGCCGTTTCTTAGCAACCGATGCCTCTCTGATGCCTTCAGAATGGTGTTTGTGTTGCCATGGAGACGACAAGGAGAACGACGACCATGGTCCATATTTACAGAAACTTACGAGGGAGGACCGACACAAAACCCAGAGAATGTGTGTGCGTTGTGTGTGTTGTGTGTGTTTCTGTCTGTGTTTGCATAATATGTAAGGTGTGTGTGTGTGTGTGTGTGTGTGTTTCTGTGTGTGTGCTACGCCAGGCTGTTATCCCTCAGGTCCTCCAGGATGTGGACCAGACTCTCCAGTCCCAGCACGTAGCCGCGGTCCGGCCCGTCGTGCACCGCCGTGTCGTCACGGAAACCCTTGAAGGTGGAGTGAGCGAAGTCTATCATACGCAGGTCTACCAGGGGGGCAGCGGCGTCGGGGCGGGGGGCAGGGGAGGATTGGCTGGGGGGGGGGGCTTCGGGACACGTTGCGGGGCAGGGGTGGCTTGTGGGAACGGCTTCGGGGCGCGGTGTAGAGCAGGGCTGGCTGGGCGGAGGGGCTTCGGGGCGCGGTGCAGTGGAGGTGTGGCTGGGCGGAGGGGCTTCGGGGCGCGGTGCAGTGGAGGTGTGGCTGGGCGGAGGGGCTTCGGGGCGCGGTGCAGTGGAGGTGTGGCTGGGCGGAGGGGCGTTACAGTTTGAGGCTGTGAGGGGGACTATCTGAGTAGGGGGAGGCAGCGAGGTTATCCCCTCTGTCGGTAATCTCATCCCTGGCCCCGCCCCCGGTTTTGTCGTCATGGAGATGTCCCCCTGACCGGAAGAGATCTGCGGTTGGCCGTGCTCTGGAGGTTGAGCCCGGGTGCCAATGTGTGGCTCTGGAGGAGGTTGGGGCCAGGGAGCACTGTTTGGGTCTGACGGAGGTGGAACCTTGAGGCCAATGTGTGGTTCTGGAGGAGGTTGGGGCCAGGGGCCACTCTGTGAGTCTGGAGGAGGTTGGGGCCAGGGGCCACTCTGTGAGCCTGGAGGAGGTTGGGGCCAGGGGCCACTCTGTGAGTCTGGAGGTGGTTGGGGCCAGGGGCCACTCTGTGAGTCTGGAGGAGGTTTGGGCCAGGGGCCACTCTGTGAGTCTGGAGGAGGTTGGGGCCAGGGGCCACTCTGTGAGTCTGGAGGAGGTTGGGGCCAGGGGCCACTCTGTGAGTCTGGAGGAGGTTGAGGCCAGGGGCCACGATGTGAGTCTGGAGGAGGTTGGGGCCAGGGGCCACTCTGTGAGTCTGGAGGAGGTTGAGGCCAGGGGCCACTCTGTGAGTCTGGAGGAGGTTGGGGCCAGGGGCCACTCTGTGAGTCTGGAGGAGGTTGGGGCCAGGGACCACTCTGTGAGTCTGGAGGAGGTTGGGGCCAGGGGCCACTCTGTGAGTCTGGAGGAGGTTGAGGCCAGGGGCCACGATGTGCGTCCGGGGGAGGTTGTGGAACCTTATGCTGCTCAGTGAGGGGCACTGCCGTGCCTTCGGCTTCCTAACAAGCAAAATCAATGATTTGTGAATTAGGTAACGATGCGATAACAAGTAATGATGAGAAATTAAAGGATAACTTTATAAAGGATCATTTGCAACCTGGAGCCTACTTTTCCCAATCATATTGGGTCTCAGGGACTAATGTGGACAACAATGTTTTTATTTGTCCCTATTGAAATGACAATAGGGATTTGTCCTGTAACAACGCAACGAGATTTCGGAGGGAGACTTCACTCTGAGAGATTTGGTTGGACACAATAACAAACAAACCGGATCAAACGACTGGGAAAGAAAAGTTGTATTTCTCTGTAGGGATCCTTTCCATAATGTAAGAATATAATCTGAGCCTGTCAGGTTGACATTTGCTACTCTTATGATGAGATATTAGTTAACAATGATATTTGTTAATAATAAGATATTAAGTTATGAGGATTTATTCCGTTATAATGAGATATTAACTAAGTATGAAATATTAAGTCAAGATGAGATATCTGTTAATGATGACATATCAAAGCCAGAGCAATTTGTTGAAATTCTCTGTAAATCCTGAAAGCAATCAATAAATCCAATGCTCTGACTGAAGTGAACAATCCGGTACCTGTCTTTTGCTAAAGCAAGCAAGCTAGTCATTGGTTTTGGGGAAATGGCTTTGGAGGGAGGCCTGAAGGGAGGGGTGAGGTTGTTTTGGTTGGTTCCTTTTAGAATCTAGCTCACTCTGGCTGGTTTCTCCAAAGTTGCCTACCCTGGCTTTAAGTACACTAAGTTATGTTAAGTAATGCTCAAGAAATATTATGTATCGATGAAATGTGAGTTGAAGATAAGATAAAGTAATGATGGCATATTAATGTTGTCGTTTTGTGGCTGTGGAGCAGGACTCACCTTCCCCTCGTAGATGATGAGCAGCGATGAGGAGTAGAAGCGGTAGGACGTCTGCCCCTCTAGCACCGCCTTCAGGCTGCCAAGCTTGCTGAGGATTGGTTCAAATAGGTCGCGCCTGAGGCCCAGTCCGTTGTGCATGTACTGGTAGAGGGCATGGCGGAAGCCCTCCATGGTCAGGCTGCGGCCGTAGTACTTGTTCCTGCACAGGTAGTGGCCCGTATCCACCTGGTACACCTGGAGACGGAGATATAGTGCTTTAGGGCGGCGGCAGGTAGTACATCCGCATAGCCACCAGGGGACAGAGATATAGTACTATAGGACTGTGGCACTAGGTAGTACCTGCACATAACCACCTGGTACACCAGGAGATAGACGTATAGTACTATAGGTCTGTGGTACTGCACATAGCCGTAGTAGTATAGTATGAGTTAGTGTGTGTACGTATCCACCTGGAGACAGAGATATAGTACAATGATAGTAGTACTATAGTATTAGGTAGTATTTGCATGCAATACAGCTGGACCTCGAGGCTGGTCGAGGTTATCATAATTAGTAGAAGTAGTACTATAGCAGTATTATCATTAGTAGCAGTAGTAGTACTGCAGTACTAGCTCGTACCTGCATGCCACAGAGCCGGACCCCAAGGCTGGCGGAGGTGCTCTGCTGACACTTCCTCATCTGTCGGGCAGCCTTCTCCTCTGAGGCGTCATCCCCGTGCTGCCGAGTCCCCATCTTCAGGTCCAGGATGCAGGGGTACAGGAAGTGGTGCACCACGTTCTCTAGCAGCAGGAACTCTGGGGAGCGCTGAGGAACAACCAGGTGGTCGTCGTGGCAACAGCAGGTCTTTGATACCAACACAGTGAGCTCTCCCATTACTCTTTTCTTGTTCCTGCTTCCATTGCTAAGCCCTCTGTATGGATGCTTTGGGCGATAAATGCTCTAAGAAATGTAGGTGTCTGTTTATAGAGATATTGTGCTTTGCAATCACTTAAATATGAGAAGAGACCTGATCAATGAATAGCTAAAGATTTAAACAAACACTAACTTCAAGAGATCATTAAGTTAAGCTTAGGTAGTGGTTACAGGTAAGGGTTATGTAGTGGTTCTACTGGAAAGGGGTAAGGCTTAGGGCTAGGTTATGGTTAGAGCTAAGGGCTAGGCGGTTCTACAGCCAGGATACTGTATAGCCGTCGGTCCTTGGACTGGGAGCGCATGCGGCTGAGCTGCTGCTTGTGGCAGCGCAGGCTCCAGGGGTTGTGGCTGATCTTCTCTGAGCCCAGGCCGCTGTTCCCGTCCAGCATCTGGAAGGGAACTTCAGAGTGGATGTGGAGCTCCAGCCTCGGGCTCTTGAGGTCCGCCAGGCTGGGAAGACAGGGAGACCTGATCAGATTAACCACCCCCTGGAGCTGGGCCAGGGCCAGGCAGCACAGACCCCACGTTTCAATGTTATATCAAACATGTTCAAATAAGAAAGAAAGCACTTAAATTGTAAAATAAATGCTAGTTCATATTGTTATATCTTGAAGAGTTGGGATCCAACCAGTGAGGTACACATGGATACTAAAACTCTCATACTAACGTATTCCAGCTATCATCCTCAAGCGAACACCCCCAATTTAACAACCTCAGGCATACATTACGCTCTAAAGCTAACGCCGGCAAGCAAGCATCCGCAAGCCAACATCCTTATGCCAACACCGTCCACCTAGCATCCTCATGCTCCTCATGCTCACTCCCTCAAGATAGCATCCTCAAGCTTGCATCCTCGGGTCTGAAGGCCTTTATGTCGTCCGTCCCCTCTCCCTGGGAGAGCCTGCAGGAGGAGCTACGGGACCTAATCACTCTGTGGATCTAAAAGTAAGTTAGACAAGCTAGCTTACTTAAGTACAAACTGCTGGAAACCGCACTGCCCTTTAATCTTATAGGACTAACCTGGTCCAATGAAATGAACCATAAAGTCGCTCAATGCACATGGGCCCTCACCTCTCGGTGGAGTCGCTCTCCAGCACCTCCCTCCGGTCTGCCCGCTCGTCCTTGTATTCGGCGGAGGAGGAGGAGCGGTGGAGGCTGCGGCGGGAGTGTTTCCTCCGGGGCTGCTCCCTCTCAGGGAACTCCCTCTCCTCGTGCTCCCCCGCCCCCTCTGAACAGCTCTCCACGTAGGGGTAGGCCACCAGGTTGATGTAGCCATCAGAGTCCCCTTCAAAACACACCAGCACCACGCCTGCAGCACAGCGGCGGTGACGATAGGAGCCGAACACGTTACTAGGGGGACACGTTTTTAATGGAACATGTCAGACTCATTAGTAGAATGTAGTCGGTTATGATGTACACACACCTTTGTATTCGGGGGTGAACTCTTTCATCTCGGGTGGAAGGGACTCGTAGAAGCGCTGCTCTCTGCTGATCAGAGGTTTACACACCGTGTGGTCGTCGTAGCGCATCATGCTGGTGTGACCGCCTACCTACACACACACAGACACACGCGCACACACACGGTTATGTTTGCGTGCAAAGATTTAGTTCATATCATTTTGTTTTAGAACTTATACCCCACCGTAGTTAAACACTTCTGGTTAACAAAGGGTTAAACACAGGGCAAAAAATCATGGTCTGTCTTGGATAAATTATGACCTTTTAAAATGGATGAAAGAGCAGCACCTTGCTTTTTTAAACTGCCATCAAAAAAAAAAAAAAACCAACACGACACGACTCTTTATGCTGGGATAAGGAATAAGGAAGAGAAGGAGATTATAAGGTCGAAGGAAACTTTTTTACAACAGCAACTAAAATGATATGGGGCACCACCTAGTGATGGTCCACCACTAGACCACCACTAGACAAAATGCTTGAATAGAACCTAAATCGAAACCTTATGGATAGAAAGCAGAGGCCTTCAAATCCCTTGTTTGTAGACTATGCGGCTGATACTACCCAGGGTTTCTCAGTTAACCAGGACAGAGTGTACTAAGCAACTATACTAAAACATTTCACAAGGTCAGAATTCATGAAAATCATCAGGTCTCGCAAACCTTTAAGAGCATAAGATGGGTTTGGGATGGAAACATCAGTGCTCTTACGCCTTGGTACATGGCACAAGCTAACCCAATTACTTCCATCATTCAATTCTGTACATCCCTTGGGCAGTTCCCAAATGCCTGGGAATCTGCTATTGTCACTCCAATCTTTGAATCTGCTGACCCACTTTCCATATGTATTTTTAGGCCAATCAGCATTCGCCCGACAGCATCGAAGGCTGACGAGAAAAGGGTAGCTGAGCAGATCATCTCCCTTCTCAGTAACAGCTGTGCGTCCCTCCACCCTGTGCAATTTGGCTTTGTCGCCAAACCCTCAACAAAGACAGCTTATTGTCTCTTTTCAGAGATACTCGATTTGGGTGATGCTTTAGGTTGTTTCTTGGTCAGAGGCACTGAAACTGTCAACCAAAAAGATCTTTGTGAGCCTTTCTAAGCCATCCAAATTGAACTGCTCTCATTGCGCAGGGAAATGTGTGGAATCATACGATACTAACCGGGCTAAATCGGTTCCCATAAATTATTATCCATCTAAGTCCAAGTGGCGACTGTTGAACAGCAAGGACCTATTCTTGGTCCACTCCTATTCAGTCTATAAATCAACGACTCTTATTTCGCGGACAACACCGTTTTATTTGTACATGGCAGAAGCGAAGCAGATGTTTTGGATAAGCTCACCAGTTCAAAGGCTTAGGTCACACATTCTTTAGACCTTCTAGTGAACCTCACATACTTGTAGATGGTGAGCAATTAGTTTGTGAGTGAATTCAAATATCTTGGGGTGGTAATTTAATTTTACCTCTATTTTAAGCCCAACCTTCTGATGATTTTCAGTCATCTGAACTGCTGTTTAACAAGCTGCTTGGATAATACTATATGACCTAAATATCATATTTTAGATGATACTATATTACCTATTTTACGATATATCATTGCCTATATTACCCATTTTTGATAATCTTGTATTACCTGATGGACAAAGGGCTCCAGGGAAACACCTCCTCTTGGTGCCAGAGCAGCCCCGCCCCCCAGTGAAGCCACGCCCCCGTGCAGCTTGGTCTCCATGTTGTTGGCCTGAGGGAGGCACATGGCTCCTGCACGTACTGCACCTCCTGTTGAGAGACAGGTAGCGTGAGCAGTTACACACACACACCCACAGATGCTAAACCCGAGCAACCTTGGGTGTTAGCTCTAGCAGACGTTGTTCAGATGCTATTTGTGAGTTACCCTGGGCATTAGCATTAGCAGACTCTGTTCAGATGCTAAAGGGACAATTTCCACCAGAACCGGCACGGAAGCGCCACGGCAGTAAAAACGGTCGCCGAAAATAATAGAATCATTATAGTCAATGTAGGCTATTCCACTGGATACGGTCACGGTTGTTAACGATACTTGCCTTGTATTAAATGGGTTATACTATTGATATGTAGTTGAATATCCTGAACTCGTCAATAATATTGTATGAATCATTCTAATCATAATAATTTTTACAATTCATATAGTCCTATTATAATTATGCACGTCTTGAGCCATCAGCCGGAACTTGCTCGTACCGCTTTCAGTGGGGATTGCAGTACGGGACACAGGCGCTTCGCTGCCATGCCGCTTCTGTGACGGTTCGGGTGGAAATTGGCCTTAAGTGTTAGCTACCCTGGGCGTTAGTTGAAGCAGACTGTGTTGAAGATTTTAGGTGTTGGCTACCAAGGCCATTAGCTCTGGCATACTGTGCTGTAATGCTAAGTTTTAGCTACCCTGGGCGTTAGCTCTGGTCCGCGGTGGGGGGGAGGGGGGGGAACACGGCACCACAGCCTGCTGGGAACGCACGCTGGCCCCGGGCGGAGGCGGAGCCAGCCCGACGGCCACCTCTCCCAGCCTTCTATCAAAGCGCGCCAATCCACTGCACGACAGCACGGGCGACAAATCACGATGGAAAGGTGGAGGATGGGAGTCGTTTACCAGGCTGAGTCTGGACTACCTAGAGAGAATAGATACACCTTGTTAAAATACCTTATCAAGCTACATTGAACCAGCATAATAAACAACCACATTAAACCATATTAACGCTACCATTTTTCACCAAAAAATAATGATATCCTTAAGTATAGAAAAGATTTATACTATTCAGGGTAAAACATTCGATTTACTGTAGTACAGAAAAAATATATATACCAAAATAAAAAAACATTTATTTATGCTAAACTGTAGAAACATTTTATAGACTTAAGTATAGAACATTTGTATGGGTAGACAAAATTAATGAACTTAAGTATAACAAAAACATTATAATATATAAAAGTTTTGATTTTTTTTGCTGTACTAATGTATAGAAAACATTTAATATACTAAACAAAAAATAATGTAGGTGCTAATGAATTGAAAAATGGCATAAGTATATTAAATATTTGTACCACAACAAAGTAGCTATGCTCACATTACATGATCTCCCAGGTGAAGACGAAATGATTTTCTATTTTCTATTTCACAGCACTTAATCCCAAAAATATTTAACTACAATGTAAACTAAAGTTACTATGAAAAAAATATTCAAAAACGAACCTATAGCTAAAAAGTAAACACCTGACATTATGAATATAATCTATATACCTACAATAAGTATTTTTAACAAAGAGAGCCAGAGGGACTAACAGCTAGTAGTGACTGTTTTCAGTAGCTACCTGAGTAGAAGTACGGAAACTGACCAATGAGAAGCGCTGAATGGATGTCACACCTGAGAATATAAGTTCAAGTCTTTCCTACCCATGACCATTCTCAACAACAACAAGCTAATCGTTAATCATGTTCTGTCAGACAGTCCTTGACCTCCCCAGCCAATCAGCTTAGAGTAGTTCTGATAACCTCATCAGTAGCTGCTAGATGGGTAGCAGACGGCTAGCTGTCCTGCTAGCCAGTAACATGTACATTCATCTCCTATCCTAGATGCTGTGTGTCCAGTATAAACTGCAGAAATCATGATTTACTTGACAATTTGAAGTACGTAGTAGAAGCCACGACCCAAGGCTTGATAAAACCTGGAATTCCCTCTGTTCAAACTATTTAGTTTATATGATTGACTATGATATAAGGCTGTTATTAATAGTTAATATGATAGAGTAAGATATAAAGTTGTTACTTATAGTAATTATGAGATAAGTCTTTTATTACTAGTTAGTTAACTTGATAGACTATGATATAAGGCTGTTATTACTAGCGAGTTAATATGAGAGACTATGATATGAGGCTGTTATAAGCAATAACAGCAGTATATTATTATAATATAGAATTATTATGATTATAAATAGTATATGATATATATATATATATATATATATCATATATAATTTATAATAGTAATTCTATATAATAATAATAATAATATACGGCTGTTATTTAGCCTTAATTAATGTGATATATGATATTCAGCTGTTATAAATAATTATATATATATATATATATATATATGGCTATTCTTACTGATTATAATGATAGACTTTGTAAGGCAGTTATAACTGGTTACAATGTTAGACTATGATATAAGGCTGTCCTTACTAGTTAGTTAACATGATATAATATGATTAAAGGCTGTAAGTTAATATGATGGACCACAATCTAAGGCTGTAGTTACTAGTTGATATTATAGATTAGGATATAAATTAATCCAAAAGTTACGATGATTATAGTCTATTAGATGGTCTCGATATATATCCCACAATGCAAGAGTCAGGAAGAGATACAATCCTAAGAACCCCGAGGCAGTTTCAAGAAAAGTTACCTATGGAAGTTAGTGGAACCCAGGTGCCCCCCAGAGTGTATACGAACCCACGCCATTAGCCCAACTAGCTATACACTACCATCATCATCTATTCAGAGTAAGGCATAAAACTGGTAATCCCCTCGTCCGAGACCACCCGAGGACCCAGACTACCTACCTACTTAGACTGGCTCAGCCTGAACTGGACCACTCCCTGCACCTGTAGGCATCATAGAGCAAGACGCCCTTACCCTACCTGCTCTTTAATGACATGTATGTACTATCAATAATAGCATCTGCTAAATGACCCAAGTAGGAGTAGTTGTATCAGTAGTAGTAGTAGTAGTAGTATTTGTAGTAGTGTTAGTACTTCTACCTGTACAAGTAAAAGTAAGGGGATTGTGTCTGTTTGACCACAGTCTAAAGATAACATCAGCTTTCAGGTAGCCTGACTATTGCAAGACCAATTGGTAAGTGGGTATCAGTCAGGAACCTCCCAGTTCATTTTCGAGGGGTTATCGTGCTCAGACCAAAAGGCGTCTGGGCGCAATTGGATAGCCCTGCAACCAATCAGAGCAACAAAACATGTGACCATCACTGGCAGCCATCTTTGTTGTTTATGAAAATTCCTCAACGGTGGTTCCATAGGACGCTCCTCTGTGTAGTCATCTTATAAAACACTCCCCATATTAGATAACGGTTTGCATTGGCCCGAGCCAGGCCAGATCTGCCGCAAATATGTCTGAACACACGGGGGACCAGACACATATGCTAGAGCAAAATAAACATGAGCCCGGAGATTTGTGTAATTCCTATAATACATTTTAGGTCCAATCTGGCCAGAAGCGTTTCAAACTCTGACCTCTTTCAACACACAGCATTCCTCTAGCCCAGGCTACCTGACAGCGTCAGAGCTGACTGCACTTCACTCCTCTAGCCCAGGCTACCTGACAGCGTCAGAGCTGACTGCACTTCACTCCTCTAGCCCAGGCTACCTGACAGCGTCAGAGCTGACTGCACTTCACTCCTGTAGCCCAGGCTACCTGACAGCGTCAGAGCTGACTGCACTTCACTCCTCTAGCCCGGGCCACCTGCCAGCATCAGGGCTGACTGTAAACTCCTCTAGCCCGGGCCACCTGCCAGCATCAGGGCTGACTGTAAACTCCTCTAGCCCGGGCCACCTGACAGCATCGGGGCTGACGGCACTACATTCCTCTAGCCCGGGCCAACTGACAGCATCAGGGTTGACCGCACTACACTTCTCTAGCCCGGCTCACCTGACAGCGTCAGGGCTGACTGCACTACACTCCTCTAAGCCCGGGCTGCCCCCTGCAGCATCAAGGCTGACTGCGCTGTACTCCTCTAGACAGGGCGACCTGACAGCATCAGGGCTGACTGCACTACACTCCTCTAGCCCGGGCTCCCCCTTTCAGCAGCAAGGCTGACTGCACTGCACAGCTCCCGAAACCCCCAGGCTACCATGGAACTATATGGCTAGCTGCTTGACCTTAGCCTGACAGCTAGCCAGCTCACCCTGGCTTACCTAAAATTAACCAATTGGTCTCTGGACCAAACCGACTCAGTAACCATTAGTTTTCAACCCTCGCAGATACTTGGATGTCTGTACTGGATGTCCGTCTCTGTATTTAAACGTGCGTTAACTGACATATGATCCCTGTCTAGTTAGCGCTGCAAGCTAACACTAGCAGCTCTGCTAATGTGACGGTTTGTCGTTACGCAGTCACTAACCGTCCAAATGGCCACTTACCGTCTCCTCCGCCGGTCACTGTCTGGGATGAAGCGAGGAGGTCGGTCAGGGTGTGTGTGGTCAACCGGACAGCTGTCCTATCCCAGCCAAGCTAAGCTGCCTCATAACTGGCTGCAAAAACATCAGAGCCGATCCATCCAGTGAATGGAAGAGCTAACGGTCGGAGCTAACGGTGCTACAGGACAGCTCCAAGTACTACAGCTAGCTGTTAGCCTCAGAGCCTCAGCGCTACAGCTAGCTCTTAGCCTCTGCTGCCCCCTACCGGACAGCCGCATGGTTGACGCAATCAAGCCGATAAACTTCTTCGCATGATGTAAAACTCGTAATGATTGGACATTCGTATCCGTTACTAAGTGGCGTAGCCAATCAGATAAGCGGTTACTCGTCGTTGACGACAACCAATGTAAACAAACACCGGAGGAGAAACGCGATGACAGTTATTTGTTTTGTGTCCCGAGTGTTTTATATTGTTTAGTTTGATATATTAGGACTCCATAGTCTGCAACACAGATCTGCATCTGCTGCAAACATGAACCTCGGGTGAGTAAGTGTTAGTTAGATATAAGAGCGATAGAACCTTAAGCGTAACTGCCAATTGCGATGTCCAGGTTTAACGTAAAGATATTTAGACCATGGGCTGGAGGCCATAAAGGTTTAAACATCTTAATCCGATTCGTTGAGACGTGTCAAGCTGTACTGCACTGCGGACGTCTTCACCATGATGCCTAAGCTTGACTCAATCGGCAAATATCCCAGCAACGGTTTAATTACATATTAAGGTACATATATGTATTTATATTGTATGTAAATGTTATTTATCATGTATTTTCCCCCAAATGCCATGTGTTTAATTCATTCATACTGTATCTTACTGTTTCTTTTCATATTTGTAACTATTTTTTATTGTCTATTTTTGTTAGTAGTATTTTCTATTTCCTGGGGATAAATAAAGTGATTGTGAATGGTGCTGGCAGCTAGAGGAAGGAAGACAGTGAGTAGACTAGAGGAGGTAAGAGGAAGGAGACAGTGAGCAGACTAGATGAGAGTAGAGGAAGGAGACAGTGAGCAGACTAGATGAGAGTAGAGGAAGGAGACAGTGAGCAGACTAGATGAGATAAGAGGAAGGAGACAGTGAGCAGACTAGATGAGAGTAGAGGAAGGAGACAGTGAGCAGACTATATGAGAGTAGAGGAAGGAGACAGTGAGCAGACTAAATGAGAGTAGAGGAAGGAGACAGTGAGCAGACTAGATGAGAGTAGAGGAAGGATATAGTGAGCAGACTAGAGGAGAGTAGAGGAAGGAGACAGTGAGCAGACTAGAGGAGAGTAGAGGAAGGAGACAGTGAGCAGACTAGAGGAGAGTAGAGGAAGGAGACAGTGAGCAGACTAGATGAGAGTAGAGGAAGGAGACAGTGAGCAGACTAGATGAGAGTAGAGGAAGGAGACAGTGAGCAGACTAGATGAGAGTAGAGGAAGGAGACAGTGAGCAGACTAGAGGAGAGTAGAGGAAGGAGACAGTGAGCAGACTAGAGGAGAGTAGAGGAAGGAGACAGTGAGCAGACTAGAGGAGAGTAGAGGAAGGAGACAGTGAGCAGACCAGATGAGGATAGAGGTTAGAGGAAATAAACAGTAAGAGCAGTCTTGCGGTGAGTGGTGAGTGGTTGATTGTATTGCTCTCCTTGTGAACAGAGATGGGTTGCTGCTCCACCTCGAGAATGGAAAGCCACAGCTCGTATTACTGCATCGCGGTGAGACATCAACCAATCACAACAAGTAACCAGTGGTAAATAAGTTAGTAAAAAGTTACTTCCGGAGACCAGAACTCACTGTCAAATTGTTTTCCACAGGGGAGACATCTGGGATAAACAAGGTAAGACAATCTATAGACACATTATATAATAAACTGTCTAAACCATATAGAATGTAATCTAGAACGTTAATATTAACCCTTTACAACCCTATAGACATATCATTTATTTTAACAGTGTATATATACAGTTTAAATGTATTAGTATCTGAGAACCCTTACTCGGACGGGGCCATCATCAACCGCTGTATCAATATCTGGATCAATCGCTCCAAACATCCACACACACCACCCTAACAAGTCCCGAATTACACTGGGTAGATCGCACAAGGTTTAGCCGTATAAAGTGAACACTATAAACTACAGTATTTATGAAACAAGTAAGTGAGACAATTTTAAAACAAATTAAGTGTAGATGATTATCTCGGCGTGACATGAATTAGTCAAAAAAAGAAGCTGACTGCGTTGGATGTCAACAGTATGTGTCATTCATCGCCAGCGTCTCTCCTGGCTTTAATACAAATCTGTTGGGGCGAGGTTGTGGAGGGCTTTGTAGGTGAGCAGAAGGTTTTTTAAGTCAATCAGATTTTAGACAGGGAGCCAGTGTGGTTGGATGAGAATAGGGTTGATGTGGTCGGATGATCTGGTGCGGTTAATGATCTGGGCAGTCGAGTTCTGGATGATTTGAAGACTGTTGAGAAGTTTGGTGGGGAGGCCAGATACAATAGAGTTACAGTAGTTGAACCGGCAAGTGACAAATACATGGACCTATAATTGGGTGCTGGATTGAGACAGGGATAGGTGAAGTCTGGAAATGTTGGGAAGGTAGATGAATGCAGTCCGGTTGACTTTAGAGCCTTTAGTCTTCCTGATAACATTAAGTACACAACTCCATAATGAATAAAACACATTGATTCCAAAAGACTAAAGTGCTATAGCGCTGATATTCAAATTGGGGGCGAGAGCACATTCAAGCGTAATGCTCTTTGGCAGATGGAAGGAACTCTGAAAAATTATATTGGTAACAGATCTTTAAGGGAAGCCAGGGAGTCCACGTTGGTTTGATCACCCAGACGGCCCTTTATATTTTGCACTATAAGGGGAACCAGATTCATACACTAAATGAGTGCACTATTTAGTGAACCAATTGGAACACAGCATAAGAGTCTGGAGCCAAGATGGCCGTCACTGTACATTGCTGTTTCTGACTGTGTTGTCTGACCAACAGCTCTATAGGCCTGGATTACCCAGAAGGCCGAAGGTCCCGCCAACCTCCTCCTTTGCCCCTCTCGCCTCCTCCTCCACCCGACGGAGCACCGTGACATCACGCAACTCCTCAAAGACACCTGCCAATCACACGACAGTGGGCAAGAGCAGAGCTGTGTCAGTATGTACTGTGTTAGTACTTTAGTAGTACTGTAGTAGTACCATGTTAGTTCTACGTTAGGGCTTTAGTAGTAGTACCATGTTAGTACTATGTTGGTGCTGTAGTAATTCCATGTTACTGCTGTTAGTACTGTAGTAATACCATGTTACTGCTAATTTATTACTGTAATAGAAGTATGTTAGTACTGTAGTAATGCCATGTAAGAACTAAACTAGTACTGTACAGTTTTACTGTACTATTATACTAGTAAAAGTACTATGTTACTTAGTACTGTTTTACTAAAATTTTAGCATTGTAGTATTCTCACAAATCTGAATTGAGATTAATGATCCAAAATCTGATGGCAGAAAAGTTGAAATCTGGATGAATAGAGCTTTTTTTGTTCTTTCACTTAATATTTATTTTAAACAATCATGTCGCTAGAAGCCGGGATATATAAGCACCTAATTGGCTATTAACCGTGCATACAAACTCGGCCTGCAGACGTCAAAAAGTGTCTGTAAAGGTTTAAAATGAACAAGTGTAGACTGGCCACTGTAGAGAAATCCCCTTCTGAAAGCTCAGTCTACTTCATCTTCAAATTAGTTTCCTTTGGTAGCTCCAAGGTGTATCTTTGCCCGTTCAGGTTTATGGCACAGAACACGGCCCGGGTTCTGTGCCGTCTTACCCCTGACGCTCTGCTATAACATAGTCGGACTGATGGATCCAAGATCAGTACAGTGCCATGTTAGCACTGTGTTAGTATTGTGGTACTATGTTAGTCCTGCAGTAGTACTATTTCAGTACTGTAGGTAACTGTAGACTATGTTAGTCTGCGAATTGAATCAGAGAATTTGTGTGTGTGTGCTTGTGCGTTGTGTAAGGTGTTGTCTGTACCAGAACGCTACAGACCCCGCCCGCGTGTTCCATCCTCCAATAGGACAACTAAGACTCCTGCCAATGGCAGGACAAGACAGACAGACGCTTTGGCCATTGGGGATGCTGGTGTGAGGGAGGGCTTGGCTCGTCTGACCAACCAGGAGCCGACTGCCAGCAGCCCGTTCCTCAGCCCAGGTCAGTAAGCCCCTCCCATATGGCCGTGGAAGGGGCTGTCATCTTTAGACCACTACATCCAGATGATGGATGCCGGTAGAGTAGACTCTGATAGCTGAATAAGACAGTTTCCTGTATTACAGTATTATGGTAATATAGCAGTGGTGTAGCCAATGACCATCTAGCGATACAAATCGACAGTCCTTGAGACAATGAGCAGCCGTGTTGATGTCTTTCAGATGAGGAGGAGGTCCTGAAGCCGTCTGCAGACCAGACCCAGGTCAGCCTTTCTCCTTCTACCCCTGAGGTCAGCCTCTCTCCTTCTACCCCTAAGGTCAGCCTTACTCCTGAGGTTAGCCTCTTAATTTCTCCCCCTGAGGTCTGTTAATACACCAGAGGTAGCATCTAGGTAGGTAGTAGCAGACATAGTATCTAGGTGTTCCTAGATAGTAACTGTGTATCTAGGTAGTACCAGAGGTAGTGTCTGTAGTATCTAGCTAGTGCTAGAGACAGTATCTAGGTTTTAATAGCGTATGGAGGTAGAGTTGTGTTTAGTGTGTATAATAAAGATTTGTTTCTGTCTCTACAGCCAGAGCAGAACAACCCCTTGCTCCTCCCTCTTAGAGCTCCGCCTCCAGCTCTAGCCCCTCCCCAAGCAAGAGCTCCGCCCCCATCCCTGGCCGCACCCGTTTCCCCTCCCCGAGCTCAAGCCACGCCCAGTGGTCGAGGGAGAGAGGGGCAGTCCAGCAGGTGTGGAGGGAGAGCCAGGTCTCACATATAAACACAAACCCTGTAAAACTCTATAAACACAATATAAATGTACAAACATTCACTGACTATATTCAGTACATACAATACACTTCACTTTCACACAATATAAATTTATACAGATTTACTATTTACATACTCACATTCACTATAAACTAACTATAAACAAACAATATACAATTTTATTATAAACATACTATACACTATAATTATACAGATATTCCTAATACCTAATAAGGTGTGTGTGTGTGTGTGTGTGTGTGTGTGTGTGTGTGTGTGTGTGTGTGTGTGTGTGTCTGTAGTTTCCTGAGGTCCATGACAGCACTCCTGGACCCTGCAGAGCTGGAGGAGAGAGAGAGGAGGAGAAGCAAACAGCAGGACCAACTGGTGAGGAGGAGGAGAGAGAGGGATGGAGGAGGAGAGGAGGAGGAGAGAGAGGGATGGAGGAGGAGAGGAGGAGGAGAGAGAGGGGTGGAGGAGGAGAGGAGGAGGAGTCATCAGGAGGTGTTGATGTTGTGAGGTGTGTTTGATTTGTTGTACCAGCGGGCGATTGAGGCTCAGCTAGCAGAACAATGTGAGCAGAGAGAGGAGGAGAAGAGGAGGGAGGAGGAGGTGGAGGAGAAGAGGAGGGAGGAGGAGAAGAGGAGGGAGGAGGAGGCGGAGGAGCAGAGGAAGATGAAGGAGCAGGCGGAGCAGAAAATCTTGCTCCTCCCTCTGAGAGCTCCGCCCAAAGCTCTAACCCCTCCCCAATCTCTAGCTCCGCCCCCATCACCAGCCACACCAGTGGCCCCTCCCCGAGCTCCAGCCCCGCCCCCTGGTCCAGGGAGGGGGGAGCAGCCGAGCAGCTGTGGAGAGAGAGACAGGTCTCTAACTCTCTCTCACACACACACACACTATATTCATACAATACACACATTCATTATATACATACCACACACTTAGATACACATGATTAAGATACAAACATGCATTATATACAACTCACTATACACACTAAATATACAGTGGTCAGTATATACAAACAGACATAAAAACGTGTGTGTGTGTGTGTGTGTGTGTGTGTGTGTGTGTGTGTGTGTGTGTGTCTGTAGTTTCCTGAGGTCCATGACAGCACTCCTGGACCCTGCAGAGCTGGAGGAGAGAGAGAGGAGGAGAAGCAAACAGCAGGACCAACTGGTGAGGAGGAGGAGAGAGAGGGATGGAGGAGGAGAGGAGGAGGAGAGAGAGGGATGGAGGAGGAGAGGAGGAGGAGAGAGAGGGGTGGAGGAGGAGAGGAGGAGGAGTCATCAGGAGGTGTTGATGTTGTTAGGTGTGTTTGATTTGTTGTACCAGCGGGCGATCGAGGCTCAGCTAGCAGAACAATGTGAGCAGAGAGAGGAGGAGAAGAGGAGGGAGGAGGAGGCGGAGGAGAAGAGGAGGGAGCAGGTGGAGAAGATCCCACAGCAGGTCATTAAAGGGAGAGAAAGGTCTGACACGCACACATACACACGACCTACACAGCTTAAAGTACTGTGTGTGTGTGTGTGTGTGTGTGTGTGTGTGTGTGTGTGTGTGTGTGTGTGTGTGTGTGTGTGTGTGTGTGTGCATGCTCAGCAGGAGGTTCTACTGAGTAGTGAGAAGCCAATCAGAGAGCTCCCAAGATCGCATGGCCATGTAGTGCTGAAGCAACACAGTGGTGAGAATCCCACGTTACTATAAAAACACGTCACTACAACAACACGCCACTAAGGAGATACAGAAGAGGTCCTTGATGTGTGTTTGTATATTCAGTCAGCATCAGAGGACCTAAAGGAGGTCAGGGAGCTAAGGGAGAGGAACCAACACGGAATAAGAAGCGAGGAAAAGGAGATCTGTACCAGGAGTTTGCGAGGCCCGAGAGAACAGACACTCCAAGGTACAGACACTGTCCTAGACACACACACACACACACACACACACACACACAGTCCTAGACAAAAACACACACACACACAGACACACTGTCCTAGACAAAAACACACAGACACACTGTCCTAGACAAACACACACACACACACACAGTCCTAGACAAATCACACAGACACAGACACACTGTCCTAGACAAACACACACACACACAGTCCTAGACAAAAATACACACGCACACACAGACACACTGTCCTAGACACACACACACACACCGTCCTAGACAAAAACACACACACACACAGACACACTGTCCTAGACACACACACACACCGTCCTAGACAAAAACACACACACACACACACAGTCCTAGACAAAAACACACACACACACACACAGTCCTAGACACACACACACACACACAGACACACTGTCCTACACAAACACACACACACACACAGTCCTAGACAAAAACACACACACACACACACACTGTCCTAGACACACACACACACACCGTCCTAGACAAAAACACACACACACACACACACACACACAGACACACTGTCCTAGACACACACACACACACCGTCCTAGACACACACACACACACACACACACACCGTCCTAGACAAAAACACACACACACACACACACACACAGAGACCTCATCTTATGTAATGTATGCTTCAGGGGGCTCCCTGCTGTCAGACTACCGGGCCCCTCCTCCCCACATCCCGAGCAGGACTACTTTCCCTACGTCCGAACAGCTGACATCATCCATCTTGAACCACTGGATCGCAATGGCACAGGTCAAACACGCACGCATGCACGTGCACACACAAGGACTGGTTTTATTAGACGCCATAGAAGGACACCCATTTCCTCTCTAGCCAGGAACATGAAAGTTATTCTTTTTGTAACTACATTGTATCATTACCCCTAATACCAGTAATATAGAAAATTGAAATTGGAATATAGCCAATGAGCCAATTTTCTTTTTACCATTGGAGAACATTCACTGCAGATTTTCTCCCATGTGGTTTGAAACGGTACTGAACCCCTTAATAGTGTCGACTGGTAGTTAGTTTAAAAGTTGAGTTTCTTTCCTCATAAACTCTATACCTGCTATGTCTTCAGTTGAGGATGTTCCCTCATGGGACTCTATCCCTACTATTGCTAGCTAAAGTAGGGTGTGTTTATCTTGCAGCCACCCCACATCCTACCCACACACATGGTCAGAAAGAAATACTACTGAGTCTTGCTGCTCTACGGAAGGTGGGTTTTTTTTCCACACACACACACACACAAAGCCACACTTTCTCACCCTTAAGCCCAAAACACACTGCTTTGCTGGAACAGAAACAGAAGATTGTAATCTTTAAAGGTCCCATGGCATGAAAATTTCACTTTGAGGTTTTCTCACATTAACGTGAGCCTGCCTATGGTCCCCAATTAGCTAGAAATGGCGTAAGGTGTAAAATGAGCACTAGGTATCCTGCTCTGCCCTGAAAAAACAAAGCTCAGACGCGCCAATTTGGAAGTTTCCCCGTATGTCGTCAAACGGGGACATGTTACCTCCCCTTTCTCTGCTTTGCCAGCCCAGAGAATTTGGCCAGCCAATGAGACAATGAGCTATGACCGTGCAAAAGCCAAATGTGCGTGTGTGTGAATAGTGAATACACACTGCACGTCGAGTACCCTTCTTTGTTATTTGGATAACCGTTCTGCTGTTGGTGTTATGGCGCATTACATGTCGGGTGACAGCTCAACGTCTCTTTCCACAATAAGACTCGTAGTGGGGGTTATCTCAGCTATGGTTGAGAAGGAATTGGGGGAAAGGAACTTTGGCTTTGACTCCTTGAACATCCCTCCCCTACATGCGGCGGTGGTGCCTCGGCAGCGGGCAACGGGGCTCCGGCGGGAGACAATCCCAGTCAACAATCCCTTTCTCCTCCATGTCGCGGTTCAGTCTTCTTCCGATTGATGTGGAAGTGGAAGAACCAGAGACGTCGGAGAACCCGACGCATTCATTTGAGATTCATAATATCGTCTGGAGGTGCACACAGCTTTTGGCCGTGTTAATATATATTATATGATATAGATATCTATGTATAATATGATATTATTTAGATAAAGAGCTCCACGACTCCCGCCGGAGCACCCGGAGTGTTCTAGAATATTTACAGAACACGGCCAAAAGCTGTGTGCGCCTCACCATTGCGATGCATCCACTGTAAATATGAGTGCATGGTACCGCGGCCTCCAGCTGCTCAGGGCCACACCTCCACCCTCCACCTTGACCCGTCTCTGAAAAACGGCACGTTTGTGGAAAGCTCATTGTGGGACTGGCTCGTAGTGGCTGTAATTCTGCACCAAGGCTGAATTTCTTGATCGTCTTCAAGTACTGTATTAGGGGCCCACTAACACCTATATAAAAGCATCCATAAAGTAGTATGCCACGGGACCGTTCAATTTCCAAATTAGACAAGCCCTGCTTGAAGTGGGTGAAATATTTCAGCCCTCTACATTTGTGCTGAAGGTGCTTTTCTCTTAAAAAAATGTGACCTGCTGCGTTCTTTGCATCTTTCAAACAATGTGATTCTAGCAATTTTGTTAGTCACCTTTATTTTATGTACTTTGTGCTTCAATTGGAACATCAATAACCAATTCTACCACTACTTACCTACCTCTCTCCGTCTCCATCTACCTTTCTGTCTACATGTCTGTCTGAGAAGGGTTTGTTGCAGAAGCAGAAAGAGCTGGAATCAAGTGGGAGACTCCTCCCCCCAGTGACATCACAACGCAGCTGACGTCCATCCCCTGGGGGGGTCTGAGCACTTCCAGTCTTTTAACAGTCAGATAGCAATGCATGTTGACCATGGTTGCCAGGTCTACCAGTGACCATCCCTTGGTACTCTGATCTCTGAATGTATAATAAAAGTATTTGTATAATAAATCTTAAATGTATCCTGTATGTATATTGATGTATATTATAAATGAGTATTTGTTGAACTCACTATACGATTAGACAGAATCACAGAAACGCTGTAGCTTCGTTCAGCTGCACCATTTCCATAATGTAAGTTTAGAGTGATTGGTCACCTGCTTGGCTAAGAAGCCAGGAGGGAAAATAGATCCATTCAATTGTAAATTAAGAGATTTCCATAGATTTCATGCAACATTTTCAATCCTTTAAACCTTTTAATCATTATAACTCAATGAGAAGAAAATCGCAGATCCCCTTGGTCCATCGCGTGCTGTAGGTAAGATTTAAGAGCTATTAGAGTGTAATTCATTAAAAATGGTATAGCCAGCGGTCAGCTTTTAGTGAGTGAAATGTTTTGCGAGAATATCTGTTTCCAGATGACTCTTTATGGAGCATTTTCAATTTAAGACCACTCCCAGCTAATTTAACCACTAAGTGAAGCTTTAACGTGATTGGTTCTGGGAATCCATCATGCCTGTCAATCAAAGGTGCGTGAAAGGCAGCACTTCCTGAATTCTGAAACATTTCGTTTCAGAATCTTGCATTAAAAGTGTTCAGTATAGTTTTCCTTATGAGACAGGCCACAGAATGAGCTGTTTGATCAGAATGTTTTAATAAAAACATAACCTTTATGAGTAAAAAAATAAAAGGATTTCAGTTAAAAGAAGCTGCTGGTCTTTAACTGGTTACAGTGGGTTCGAGTTTGGAACAAACCAAGAAACTCATGAACTTTGAAATTACTTGGCAGATGGATAAATGAAGAGCAGCAAGGGGCTCTCCGGGGAACACCCAGCAAACATGGAACAAGAAAAAATGTTGGAAGACATTGAACCCAGACAGCCCTTTTCTGCCTCAGAAAATAGAAATGTTCCATTGAAGAGCAGGTGTGTCAAAGGCCTGCTGAACGCAGCCCGAGAACGGCAGGTTCATTGTAGAAAAAGTATTTAAATATAAACGCGCTAGAAGCGCTCTGCTAGTATGAGGCAAACATAAGGACTTTGTACAACAGGGTCTCTTAAGTCAACGGAGCTGGACGGAGTTAGTCAATTAAAAACTGTCTCTTGCCATGGTAAAATAAATATGGCTTCATCGCTTCTCAACGCCCAAATCCTCTTCTTCATCACACCGCAGCAGGGAATGAACCGGCCAGAAGGGAGTCTACCTCCCTCCTCCAGGTCCAGGTCTGAGTCTACCTCCCTCCTCCAGGTCCAGGTCTGAGTCTACCTCCCTCCTCCAGGTCCAGGTCTGAGTCTACCTCCCTCCTCCAGGTCTTCACTGAGTCTACCTCCCTCCTCCAGGTCCAGGTCTGAGTCTACCTCCCTCCTCCAGGTCTTCACTGAGTCTACCTCCCTCCTCCAGGTCCAGGTCTGAGTCTACCTCCCTCCTCCAGGTCTTCACTGAGTCTACCTCCCTCCTCCAGGTCCAGGTCTGAGTCTACCTCCCTCCTCCAGGTCTTCACTGAGTCTACCTCCCTCCTCCAGGTCCAGGTCTGAGTCTACCTCCCTCCTCCAGGTCCAGGTCTGAGTCTACCTCCCTCCTCCAGGTCCAGGTCTGAGTCTACCTCCCTCCTCTAGGTCCAGGTCTGTACTGGTTTGCTCCAGGGGCTCCAGGGTTAGGGAAGTTTCCCATCAGGCTAGGGAGGTTCATCTCCCTCCCTGCTTGCTGGAAGTTCCAGAGTAGGGCCCCCGGCCAGACTACCCCGGGCCCCAGTAGATGCCTTATTCCCCCCAGGGCAGAGAGGGGCCCGAGCATGGGGTTGTGGGGGTAGCGCATGGCGGCGGGGGGCTGGGGGAGGAGAGCCGAGTGGAACCGGGGTTGTGGAAATCGTGGTTGTTGGGGGAACTGGTAGAAGGGGTGGACAGGCGTGCGCGAGGTGCCGGGGGGGTCCTGGCCTGGGGTCGTGATGAACCCCTTCATCTTGGAGGCTTGGGGGGCCTCCTCCTGTCCCGACGCAGGTTCCGGGCCTCCCTGTTGCCTTGACAACACAAAACAGGGCAATGATGAGGAGGCTTGCAGATGCGATGCCTGGCCATGCTCCACAGTCTACTGCTGCTGTGCGGCGCTTGTGTTAGCTAGCATTGTTAGCTAGTGTGGTTAGCTAGCGTGGTTAGCATGTTAACATTAACCAGACGGAAGATGCAGACTTACCTGCTAGCATGGCTTATATCATGACTAGATTTAGACCTTGCATATGAAAAAAAAATCATATGTTCGTTTCAAAAGGAAAGATGAACAATGATGTAATCCAGTGTTTCCCAAGGTATGAGGCACTGAGGGGCACTGCAGGGGGGGCGCAGGGGGATGGGATGCAAGGGAGAATTTAACGAATTGTAGCGCGGCGACAAGCTAATCATGCGAAACAAACGAAAGAGTTGCACACAAAAGCTGCCAACAAACAAGGTAACTAGTGACACCATCTACAGTACATGACCAAAAAGGATGTACTCACTGGCTCGGCCATGGTTCAAACGGCCACATTTCTGGCCAGCGGGGCTGAAGTTCATTGGGCCCACATTCCAGTTAAGTACAGGTGGATTGAACAAGTTTCCACGAAATTGCACCGCAGCACTAGCGCTATTCAAACCCACACGCCCTATTCTGCATGACGGATCGCCAGAAAAGGAAAGAAATAACATGGTAACTGAATTGCAAGAAGTACCAAAAACTGTCAGAGCATGTGCGTGGGCTTATTTTCTTTACCAAAGAGGGAGGGGGGGTCTGACAAAAAAAAAGTTTGGGAATCACTGGTTTAATCATTGCTCATCACACATTCAGCACACACACACACACGGCAAAAGTGGTCCTACCTGGGAGTGCAGCTCTTTATAGGCAAAGGCATGGTACTGCAGATGGGTTCGGCGTCAACCAGACCTCTTGAGCACACGCCCTCTTCACCCTCATTGGCTGTTTTCAGTTTGGTGCCATCTGTTGCTATGGCCGACGGCTCCGCCTTCACGCTGATCTGACTCTGGACTACAACTTTTCCGCCCATGGCTCCGCCCACTGGCTGTGATGCCCCTCCACTGACTCCCCCAACAGTCGGATGTGCTCCACCCATGGCGCTACCCCCTGGCTCCGGTGCCCCTCCCCTGTCTGTCGCCAGCACAGAGTGAATGGAGTCCAGAGTGGCTGCTAAGGCCTTCCTCCCTGGGGTGAGCTGGATTTCCTCGGGTGGTCCGCTGGGAGGGGAGGGGCAGCCGTTGGCTCCACCTTCCCGCCCGTGCTGCTGAAGCTTCTGAGCCCTCGCCTGGCGCTCCGCCTTAAAGTGGGATATGGCGAATCGCAACGCTTCAAAGTCAGCATTGGTCTGGGGCGGCAGGCCCTCGTTGGTGGAGGAGCAGGAGGAGGAGGTGGAGGTCGAGTGGGATTTGCGAGAGTCGGGAACCAGCTGGTCGAGGAGAGTCGCGGGCAGGTTTGTGGGGGAGGAGAGGGGGAGGAAATGAGGGCAGAAAGTAGGTGCAACTGGGGGTTTGGAGAAGTAGGAAGGAGAGAGTTCAGATACCAGAACAGGGTCCTCCTGACTCAGCTGCCTGTTTAGCACCCCTGGACCCACACCTGGACAAACACAAGACTGTTAGTAACCATAGCATCAGGACCATCACAAGACCAATTGCAACCATGGTAACTACGACACCTCTGGAGATGACTAGGCTCAACCCACTACAGTGTCAGAAAGCAAACACAAATAATAAATCCAGGTTCACATTTACAAGGATATTTTATAAGCAATAATGAATTGAAAAAAGCCAAAGAATCAATTTTTTGCAAAAACTCATTCACTAATTTGATTAATAACACACATGCATAATTGACCACAATTTATCAGCTGAATAACTCAAACAAAAATTACATTTTTGGTTCCTCAAGGTTCACTTCTGGGGTTGCTGCTCTTCAATCGTTAATGCTGTCATTAGTCCAAATTATGAACAACAATAACTTGTGTGTGTGGATGAAAAATGTTTCTGCTCTATTGTCTGATTGTTCACTTAACAAGGGCATTAAGCAAATCAATGGCTGGACAATTGATTTAAAGTCCTCTCTACAGGAACCTCACCTTCTGGCAAGTCTTCTGTTATTGGCTTGTCCTTGTAGCCTTGGTCAACAACCAGGCTGTTGAAGTTGTGGATGACATCGTCCATGTTGGCAATGATGATGCCACTACTGGAATATTTTGGGAACATCTCGAAGCGACGCTCTGATAAACCAAAGAATTCAGAGTTCAAAGGATTAAGAAACCAAGCCAATTTGATAAATGTTGTAAAATCATACAAACCTGTGACCTGTGTGTATGCATGTGTGTGTACCTGTTAGGAAGATGAGATGTCTGTGCTGGGTGTATCTGGCTTGCAGTTCGATCAGACATTCCAGATCAGGTGATTGGCTTTTAGTCATGTCACAGTGATGGTAGGGAAGGAGCTCTACCATCAGTCGCTTCTGATAGGCTGAGAGCACGTCCAATAAGCTGGCAGCGTCCTTTTTAAACCTGACCAAACAAACCAGACTGTTAGACCTCGACTGAAGTAGTACGGTATTGTTCAACAGTCTTAAATGAGAAATCTGGTGTTAAATGGATCTGGGATATGTTTAATATAACGAGTTGGGATGTTCGTTTGGGAGCAAAAAAGCGCATGTAGACGCATTCTTAAGTTGGCCGTTTTTAGTCGATTCTACCAAAACGCTATAAACTTGGAACGATGGGGGCATGTGTTATGGTAAAAACTAAATCGCTATTTTAAACCACTTAAAAGGCTAGAAGTAGCCCGACACTTCTTTGGTAGTATAATAAGGGTCTTAAAATACAAAGCGAGGCATTGATTACTTTGAGTGTACAGATTGTTTATTAAAATGACATTTTATGCACACAATACCATCAGTAGTTCACCTGTCGACAGTGTTGTGCCTGAATGCGTTCATTGAACGATAGTTCCTGAACGCGTTCATATTTTGGGCGAAGGTGAACTGAGCGTACTGTATTACTGCCTGATGAACGTGAACTTGTTTATTCTGGTGTCTGTGAACGGCACGCTCACTCGGTTTAACTTCGTCCAGTAGGGGGGTTATTTGTTTATCAACACGGCGGATGGGCGCGCAGAATGATTGCAAAAAGAAAATTTGTTTAACGGGTTGCCATGGTTATCTCCGTGTGGTTAATTTGCAGTTGCGGTGGTGTCAGCTTACTGTTACATTAAACTGTAATCAAAAAACTTGGTTATGTGCTATAGATCCTACAGTATCTGTGGTATAAAGGCTGGGACGAACTTCAAATTATAAATATGTACACTTTATGTTGAAAGTATAAACCGTCGCGATTCCCATTGAAACGAATGGCGCGGTGATTATTCTTAAAAACGAGAGCTGGTAAATTGTGAAAAATGAATTCAACTGTAATCAGACAAAGAGTAGATTATCTGTGGTATAAAGGCTGGGACGAATTTCGAATTATAAATATGTAAAATCCATAACATTAGCTCTCTGGCTCGATCAGCGGACAAGAATACCTCCTAGAATCATTGCTTGTTGGCCGGAAACGGAAAATGGGGCTGTTTACGTTTGGTTGTAGTCTTTTCGCTTAGTTCTCCGTCTCAACAGTAGGTCTAGAACCAACGAAAACACTACAACCAAACGTGAACACCACCCCTTTCCGTTTCCGGCCAACGAGCAATGAGTCTTCCAACAGAAATCAATGGGATTTACAAAATACGCTAAATATGCAATAAAACACGATAGAAACTGTACTTCGCTACGATACTTGATTCAACCACTCTATTTCATCCTAGACAAACCAGAAAGGGGGCTCAATGTTCAAAATACCGGAAAAAAATAATAGCTCACAGCAACATATTGAAAAAAAGAACTATGAACTAGTTCATTTTTGGAACTGTGAACTTAGTTCAAAATTTTGAATTCTGAACGTTTAACTGAACTAGTTCCTTTTAAAATTTGTGAACTGAACTTTGAACTAGTTCACGTAGAAAGTGAACTTTCCCAACACTGCCCGTTGACGCCATCTTGTCTTTAAGACTCAATAAGTAGATTGGCGAACACAGAGCTTGCGTGTTGTTCACGGATGTCACAAGCTCTGTGTTCGTCAATCTACCTATCGAGTCTTAAAGACAAGATGGCGTCGACGGGTGAACTACTGATGGTATTGTGTATGAAATGTCCTTTTTAATAAACAATCTTTACACTTACAAAGTTATCAATGCCTCATTTTATATGTTAAGATCCTTATTATACTACCAAAGAAGTGTCAGGCTACTTCTAGCCTTGTAAGTGGTTTAAAATAGCGATTTAGTTTTTACCATAGCACATGCCCCCATCGTTCCAAGTTTATAGCATTTTGGTAGAATCTGCCAAAAAAAGCCAACTTAAGAATGCTTCTACATGCGCTTTTTTGCTACCAAAGGAACATTCCAACTCGTTATCAAACTAAACATATCCCAGATCCATTTTACACCAGATTTCCCTTTAAAAGCCTATCTATTTCTTGTTCATTTCTAAAGTTGATTAAATAAAACCCAGACATTTTTTCCTATTTTTTTCAGATTCTTCACTCCCCATATGGTATGAACTGAGACACGCCTCAAAAATCGAGAATTTAACCAAACCATTGATTTGGTCTGCACTTCGGAGTGGTTACAGAGGTGTACCGCGGTACGTAAATGTGGCGTACATAGTGTTAATATGGCGAATGTAAAGGCTTGTTTTGCGATGCGGAATTTAAAACTTGAAGTTGGAGTTCCTCCCGGGCCGTTTAGCCAAAGTATACTACTCCGACTCTGTAATCCGACTCCGTAACTACGGAGACCCCTCAGCAGCTCTCCGTTGGGATGTCGGATATGCAATGCAATTCGCCGCCCGATCTAACTTATATGTTGACTACAAACCATGAAAGCAGTGTTGCAAATAAACTTCCAAAGCTTTTCAAATCTTATTTGGTGTTTTATTGGTCCTTAAGGTGCAAAGTAAACAATGTACAAAGTAATTAGGGTGCAAAGCCAAACCGGAGAAGTGATTCCGGAAATGAATTTGTTAAGAGGACCAATCACAGCCCTTGCTGTCTCCGTTGCGTCAACCAATAGGTCAATGGCGTTGATGGAAAGTTAAAAAATATTGGATGCTCTCCGGCTATGGCGAAGGCTCTCCGTGTCTACGTACAGCACTTTAACATGCACACGCTAGGGATGGGCAACGATCGTCGAATAGTCGGAGTCACGTAGAATATCGAATGATGAATGTGACTACCGTTATTTATTACACGGCTCTTCTCAATGCTGTTGAACGCTCCGTTGACTTGCATTGGCCTTCACAACTTCCGGTGGTGAATAGCGTCCTTGGTTGCTAAGCGACGTCAACGTCTTTGGCGGACTATTTCTCTGCTGATCAACAATACGAATGCTGGTAACAAATAAATTGTAAAAAGAAACACCGTGTGAAGTTTTTTTTTTGAAGTGTCTAGTTCACCGTCATGCAGGCTGTGTTCAGCAAAATAAATAAATAAATAGCGATCCGTTTTCGGCGCATGTAGGTCTATCGGCCTAAGCCCACGTTGAAATAATTTAGATGTTGAATGTTGACGGCGCAGTTGTTGCAGGGGTGCAAACTCATCAGGGATGAAAAAGGTGACAAGGACCCAAACCCCCTCGCGAAAATATATATATATATATATACACACACACAATATATATATATACACACACACATAATATATATATATATTGCATATGCTTCAATGTTATTCCAGTAAAACACAAATAAGTTGCGGCTATTTAGCTTGGATGGTTATCAACTTTCACAACCCCTTTAACTCGTCCTTGATTCTTTTCCGAACAAGGGAATGAGAAATGAAGCCAGTTCTTTGTTTTTTACTTCCGTTTATTAGAATTTGACATGGGTAACTCACAGAATAAACATTTGAAATACTTCCCACTTAACTCCCTTCCCATTTGGCTCCCCCCACCCCAACCCAGCATCCCTTGACAGAAACACAACCAAATATTTAAATAAACCTTTGTATACAATATTGAACTACATACAAAACTAAATAAAATAAACATGTCAGGTACACAAAAATCTCAAATCTTTTTTGCCTTTTTTGCCTGTACCAGTACTTCCAGTGCCTTAGTCCGCTTTTGAGCGGTTATGTGCCTCAATTTGGCTTGCCTGTCCTCCTCCACTGCAGTCTTCCTGCTTTGCTCGCCACTGGTTGATGGCTGGCACTCAAACTCTTCCTGCCTCTCTTTTTTTTTCAACATGGCCTGTTGTCTGCGAGCCTTGTCCAATGTTCCTGCAGTGTGGATGTTCCTGCAAAGGACCTTATCGACCCTGGAGAGCTTCACATCATCTCTCTTAAACATCTGGATGGCCGTCTGACTCCTGGACCTGAGGGCATATTTGGTTGTCTGGATAGCATTGTAGGTTGCCATGCTCATTTTGGTGCTTTTGTTGGTTATTATGTCTCCCATGGCACTGAATGATGATTCTACCATGGGTCCGTGGAAAATGGAGAGAGCCCCTCGAACCACATGGTTTAGGCCTGGGTACCTGCCAGTGTCCATCACTTTTGCCCACCAGTTCACCATGTTGTCACCATCGCTGTACAGGGGAAGGGTAGAATCCACAGTGAATTTCACCACTTCCAGTGGCACGTCACACTAGGGTGGCACCAAGTGGCCCATCATCCCTGGCCCTGACAGCCGCTTCAGCAGTATTCCAGTCTCTGAGTGGCCTCTTACCAATGGGTCCAGAGCAGACAGTGCCTGTAGGGTCCTGCTGTTCAGTGGCAGCTTTTCTGCATGTAGGCTGCTGTTGACATGTATGCAGTCTTCACTGTGTCGAGAAACTGCAGCACAATCGGATGACTTGGATTTTCTGCCTTGAGTTTCTCAGCCACCGGTCCGACATAAAACTCCCTGAGAGGCAGCATTTTGTCCCTGAACTCCATCTCCATGAGCTTCTTCGGTGTGGTGTGAAGATGCTCAGCCTTGACAAAGCATGCCATGAAGTTGGTGACCACTCCAAGCTGCTTGTCATGCAGTTTGTGGACAAGGGTTTGGCTACCCTGGAACACCATCACATACACCTTGAGGATTGGAAGGACACCAAGGTAAGCGCTCAGCTGGAGGTTAGTGTTGAGACTCTCGAACCAGACTTTCTTCACCACCCTCTCTTTTCTGTCCTTACCAACCTGTGGCATTCCTTTTTTGGAGAGATCCTGGTGGAAATAGTTGATCCTGGCCTTTGCCCGCTCACCAACACTATGGTCCTTGTAGATCTCCTGTAGGACTTCTTCGTAGAGGGTCTGGTCTGCCTTGCTAAGGAATCCATAGTAGAGCACCTTGTATGCCGGCAACATTCGGCGAGTGCTGATCCACACATCATAAGCCGACAGCCACCGATGTGCCACAAACCGTTGTGGGTTCGTTCCTTGAATGCCCATAAACTCACAGATCTCAATCAGGTATTTCGACTGGTCTGAAGCCCACTGGTGGTCTGTGTGTAGGTCAGAAAAGAGCTGCTCTAGGTGGTGGCCGAAGGGGGCAGCAAACTGTTTGGCGGCATTATGGATGTGGTGGCAAGAATCTCCATCAACATCCAAGAGGTTTTGGCAGTGCGTCCCTCTGATTCTGGTCTCCAGCCCAGACTTGCTCCCACGCATGACATTACAGGAGTCCATCATCATACTGATGAGGTTGGCAAAGGGAATGTTATGGTCATTGAAAAAGGTCACCAAGGCCGTTTCCAAATATTGAGCCATTCCCTTTAGGACTTCAATGGAGCCAAGGTGTTCAACAACCACATGCTTAAGCTCCTGATTAAAGTAGCACACAAGAATGGACAACACCTTCTTATTTGAGTTTGATGTGCTCTCTTATAAATTAATTGAGAATGGTGTTGATCTGATGCGCTCATACGTCCTCTCGGAGAAGGTGTGCCCCAGGCCCTGGACCATCTTGTATGAGGCAGCAGTCCGGGACAGCTTCATGCCCGTCAAAGCTGGTTTATCCCGAGCCAGTGTCTGGGCAAGCTCAACAATGACAGGAGCTACAGATAGGGGGAGGGAATGTTCTGCAATGGTTCCAAGAACCAGTGCCTGAAAAAAAAAAAAAAAAAAAATGTTAGTATTTTATATGATACCACTTGCAAAGCACATTCTTTATTAAAAAAATGATTTCCTTGTCTGCTTATCTAGGCTTAATGTAATGATCTATGACAACAACTAGCACATACTGGCTAACCAACACTCACTTCTGCATTTGCTACCCTTTCAAAGAGTGGTACTGGCACCTTCACTCTTTCCCTCATCTGCTCAGGGCCTGGCATTGAGGAGCTCTGCTGTGATGGGCCGGGCATTGATGAGCTCTGTTGTGATGGGCCAGGCATTGATGGTCCCTGCTGTGACTGGCCCTGAGTTGTTGACACTAATATGCTACGTGTGGTCATAATACCCACCACCTTTTGGGTATGTTTTTCTGTTTTACAGTGTGCCAAAAGGGCATGGGAGCCCTTGGTAGAATAATTTATCTCTTTGCAGCAGAGGCTGCATCGGGCATGGCCTGGTTTGTCAATTTTTTTGAAAAATTGAGAAAGTGGAAACACATATTCTACTCCCTTCACATTGCTCTTAGAGTCTAGCTTCAGCCAGGACCAGGACCATTTGCACCTTACTCCTGCCTCTAGTTGAGCCACAGTAATGGCATCCTCCTCCTCAAAATCTCTCATTCTGAAAACAAACTGAAGTGGGAGAGTGGTGAATTTGCTAGCTAGGCTTTCATACTTAGAACAAATAAAACGTGCTTTACGTTGCAATAAATAGGCATATTATAAAACAGTTAAGGTATAAAAAGGCATTTTAAATATTGGCTAGCTAACTACGTTGGCAAGCCAAAAGAAAAAAAACTAACTTGACAAGGTAACCTGCATAATTACTTATTGTATTGCATATAATATACAGATTGCTTACCGTAAAACGAGAGCAGCTTCCTTAAGTGTTGTAACGTTGTCTCGCTGGACAGCCGGCATGAAGGACCGTTGTGAACAATTTTTTCTATAATTTTGCTAACGGGACGTAACGGTGCGTTTCAACGCGTAATTCCGCCTCGTCATCATTAAACAAAAGTCATTATGAAATGCAAAAAACAAATAATGATCAAATAAAATACATATTAATATGTATCTACTGATCTGTGCTTTAAATGTCATTTTTATATGATTACAATGATCCCAAACATTTTAATAATCAAAATCGCTGAATTTGACCATGTCCTGTTCATACAGAGGAGACTTGCGAGATGAGGCAGCGACAATCCCTCACACACTGGGTTGAGCGCATGCCTTTTGCTTTCTCATTGGTTTTTCATCCCTGAAATATTCGTATTTTATTTTACAATTTATATTTGTATTTTATTATGTCGTTTGTATCCATTGAATAGGTAGTGTATTTCACGTATGTGTAGAAGCTAGTTAGACATAAAACCACAGAGAAAAAGCATGGAAGGCATACCTAACCTCTGCCTCACTGAAGGGGGCTGGAGAGAGCCTGGAAAATGGACTTCCCTTCCAGTGAAGGTATAAATAATGGGAGACCAATGCCAGGGCTTAAAGGTTTGCTTCAAACGACGGAACATAAAATAACTTGATCGACTCCTCACATTGAAAGACAAACTGCTTTGAAAATATTTGGAACCTCAAGAATAGATTTGACTCTGGACGAACGGAATAAATATTAGCAAGGGGAGGTAGGGGGCTTCTCACCCCTCATTCGCTAACATTACATTGATATCAGAGTAAGCCTTTGCTCCGTTGATTTTCCATTATTTATTTTAGTTTTTTTTTTTTAATGTGAAGGTATGGTAGGTACATTTAACGTTGTTTTCTCGCTTAGATTTTTCAAAGGTTCCTGAGAAATAGACACTGTACTATCCGATAACACCGTTATTGTAACCAGCAAAAATGGTTGTGATTTGCGATGCGTATGTCAGCGAACTGTCTGACATTAGCACGTTAGCCTACGTTAGAAAGCCTGACTCCCTTGTTTTTGAAGCGTACCAACGTCACTCCTGTCTAGTACGGCATCAAGGCAGCTACAGACCCGAAGATGACATGATTACACGGGTTGGCCAAACGAACAAGCTTGGAATAAATATTTATGACAGCTTGCGTTCGCCGATTACTTGGACGCCCCCCCCCCCCCGAAATATTTTTATTGCAGATCTCCATGAATCACACAAATGACCTTTTTCGGAACAAAAACGGCGAATTTCGCCGAAAGGTGACAAGTTTGCATCCCTGTGTTGAAATAAAGTGATTGATTTCATACAAATCATAAAAGCCTCTTCCTGTTACATTGAGAGTGCGTGCATCCGAGGTGCGTGCGTGGGGGGTTCTTGATTGACCGATTTTCAAATATTATTCGAATACTTCTCAGCGAATATCGAATAGTATTTTTGCCAGAAATGCACATCCCTAGCACACGCATTTGAAAAGGCACCATCCAGGTGTTACTATCACTGTTGCTGTGGAAAAAAAAACGAGCTGTGCAAACCCAACTCATGACACTATTTCAAAAACCCCTGTGTGGGAATTCAGAAATGCAAATGCCATAACCAAGTTTATTGGTGTTTTCATTGCTGCTGATCTACGGCCATTCTCCGTTGTTGACAAACAAGCAGTTTTTTAAAATTTTCCCCTTAACTATGAACCGTACCGTACCGTGACTTAAAAACCGAGGTATGTACCGAACCGTGACTTTTGTGTACTGTTACACCCCTAATACCTATACATATAAAACTCTGCATTTCTACTGTTTTGTACTACCAAAACTAAAACATAACTGCAGTAGCATTCGGGTACCTGGCCTGCTGTTTGAGGTTCTTGTGAGTCTTGCAGTGGATCCTCCACCGCCACATGCCTTCAGCTGAGCTCTGTTCCTCCAGGAACATGAGGAGAGCATCCAAACGCTCTGCACACACACACTGTTAGAGGACTAGAGTAGACATGTTTGTGAAACGTGTGAGTAACGTGTGTGTGTGTACACGTGTGTTACCATGAGTGATGAAGTGGGGATTTAGGACGAACTCGTCTGAGACAATGCAGCCTCCAGATACAAAGAGCTCGTTGTAACTGCCGTTCCTCAGGTCATCCAGAGAGTCCACACCTACAAACTTGACACAGTTCCGCCTCTTCAGAGACACAAGCCCTGGGACCTGAGGTATGAGGTGTAGGACAGGTGTCACCAGTAGTCCTTTGATACATACATGAACTCCGAAAAGAACTTCAGAGAGCCAGGTCCGGAGATGATCAAGTGTTGCCCTTTCAAACATGCAAAACACAACCTGAAATAGGCTGCATCATACGTGTTCAAAAATAACAGAGATACTCTGTATACGTTAGGCGAAGGGTGGTGCCTGCGTGGAGCATGTAGGAGGCAGGACATGGTTTGCAGTGGAACACGTGGGTGAGGCTTCCAACTCTGTCAGGCTGACCCTCTTTGCGGTGTGATAACACTGCATGTAATCAGACGTATCCGCAATATCAACAGAAGAGTGGAAAAGTTTGAAACCAAAATACACGCAAGAAGAAAAAAGTATGAAACAGGTACACTTGCGTGAAACTCGCCCGTCGCATGATTGAAACGGCATCAAAACATCAGCAACTCGCCCGCTCGCTCGTACTGAATCCTCCAGACTTTACACTAGGGGCCTGGCAGGGTAAACTCCAAAACAGGCGGATTCTGACATTTGCTTTCACACACTGCCCCTCTGGATATTATCCAGAGCATTTCCGGCTTACACTGCATTTGTGAAAGACCTGCTTGTGTTCAACAGGTGTCCAGGTGTGAGCAGGTGTAGTCATGTGTGTGACAGGTGAATGGTGGTGTGTGACGGGTGTGTCCAGGTGTGTGTCACGGGGGTCCCGGTGTGGGAGTTACCTTGTGGATGTGGGCAGAGATGTCCTTGTTCTGGATCACCACCAGGAACCGCTCTCCTGGACTCTTTTGTTCCAGAAAGGTCACCGGACTTTGTTCTACATGTCCCTGGGAGAGCAGATACTCCTAGAACACACACACACACACACACTGTAAGCGATTGCTCTAGTTCAGTGTATTTGTAGCCTATTGAGTCTTGTGTGTACAACGTTATGCAGCACACAGGCCTTCAACTATTTACAGCCTGTGACGTGTCATTCTGCATCTGAGGACATTGAAGCAAAGTATACCTTATGCCCGTTTAAAATCTGTTTCCCATAACCAGAGGCCAGACACCGCACCCTAATCACCTTCTGTACGACCCTTGTCTAGACCGCTGTGATGCTGGCTCTATATCCCTATAGACTCCCTCCCCATAGTGGGTCTCTCACCACACATACAAGATAACAAAGAGGAAATAATAAATAAAAACTATACACAGGGTGTGGCTGTCCAAAATAAGAACATCCAGTTGTTTTATTACAAATAAAACCAGTTGAAGAGATAAAGACAAATAACCTTAAGTTACACAGAAATACAACTCTTGTCTGTAACTGCCTTGTCCAGGGGCCAGGAAAAGCTTCCCTGTTTGTCCCCCTTTATATTTAGACATCAAACCCATATATGGGAGTATTGTGTTTCCGTAACCGTAATCCAAGAAAACCCCCAAAGCAGAACCAAAACAGTACTTTTCCGAATACAAGTCTGGGTGCCAACGGCCCAAAGGCACGATCCCCTGTTTGAAGAGGATTTGGAGGAACAGTTGGAAGGTGTTGGCCAGTGGACCTCAGAGGTTGACGTAAAGTGTAGTGATACAGTGTGTTGCGGAGAGTTTAGGAGGGGCGAGTGCAGTGAAACCAGGATATAGGTTGGGACTTGACCATAAGGTGCTGCGGTGGTGAGGACCAGAGGTTGAAACTGAACAGGGATGCCAGGGTCAATTGAGTTAGTTGGCTCTTACGTTAGAAAAAGTTGAATCTCTCAGGCAGGGTAGGAGCCATATCAAACTCAAGACAGAAGGGGACACAAAGGGGTCTCTAAGTCAAATCGGATCGGGCTGTGTTGGTTCATAACCCAGGTCATTCTGGGTCAAGCCCACTGACACGTACTACTTCCTTCTTCTTCTTTTTTTCTTCCTATCAGTGTCTGTGGTTGCCTTGGCACTGGGGGAATGGGTATACCGTGTAGGGGTCTGCCGAGGTTTGGGCAGCTTCCTTTTACTCTCCATGGCCCCCCGTTCCGCTCTGTCATGACTGATATTCCTCTTGTTATGACCACGTCGTGGCTCATCCTTGTTGGCCCTTTTCGGCTCCCCAACCTTGCTCCTATTTTCCCGACGGGGTCTCGGAGAAGTTTTCCTTTTCAGCACCAAGGTAAAAGGATCACGAGAGAATGCTGAGGGTAACCTAGCTCCTCTCCAGTTCCTGCTCAGAACTACACTGAGCTGTCCACCAACCCTGACCCAGCCCTGTTCTATGCCGCCACCTCGCTCATCAGTAACATACCACCTGCATATCTCCCCCCTTTGAACGTCCTTGCTAATACCCTGCATCCTCCGCCACTGCATGGGGTTGGGCTCCTCAGACGCACCAATAAGAAAACCCTTGGTACAAGGTTCGGGAAAGTCCCTTGGCTCGTGGACTCCCTCGCCCCAAGTGATTGGCCCTGGGATGGCCCCTAAAAACATATCCCACTTCTTCCCTCCAACTGTCACAATACAAGTGGGGCAAACGCCTGTTTTGCCAATCAGGAGATCCCGCTGCAAAAACAACATGGTCTCCCCTTCAGGCTTATGGCACGTCTCACAGCAGACCCTGGTTCGCTTCCCCCCAGGCCGGGGAGATGGGGGCCCAGGCCAGGAACCAGGCGGGCAAGGGGCCCAGGCACCCCCTGGGTATGGTACGACAGGCCATGGTGCATTGCCCTGCCCATTGCCCTATACAACAGAAAACAAACATTGAACAAAAAGAATAGACATCATAAATGGAGCATGTTGGTTAGTAATTCAGGTGCTTTCTTCCCCATAGCCTTAACGCTGTGCGGTGTATCCTAAAAAATAACTTCAGAGGCTCCTGACTAAAGATGCACTGATGGAATCGGTCAGCTCTTTTGCAGGTCAGACATATTGATCCCCCTGTACTCTAGCAGAGTGTGTTCATGAAGAGGGGGAGGAAGGATCTGCTGACCTAGCTCAGCGTTCCCTATCCCAGCATTGTAGTTTGTAGTCTGATAACGCCGTAATCAATCCATGTTATCTAGTGGTAATAAGTTTTCAGATCTACCACAAGGCAATGTGTTGGGTCTTGCTAGTCTTTCTTGAGCTAGGCTGTCAGTAAACTACTTACCCACTCTGTGGTCTCCTGTTTCCATCCAGTGTCTAATTCCCTCCATTATCATACCATTCGTGGGGACCTGCCATGAAGGGCTTTCCTTTCAGCATCGACAGTGGATATCAAATATAGTCTTGACCTCTGGTGACCAGAAAACCAGCCTCTAGTCTCGTTTTTCTGCCCTTTTTTCTCCCATTTCCCCTCAGGTACTAGCTACTTTATCTTGAGTCCACACTTCAGATTCTAGTTACCATTGGTCCAGACATAGGATCCTAGTTCTCAAAACATGGTTTCTATTTAGCCATGGTCCAGATAAAGGATCCTAGTTACCCATGAACCAGACTTACCCAGGCATAGGATCCTCATTAACCATGGCCCAGATATAGGATCCTAGTTAACAATGGCCCATACATAGGATCCTAGTTAACCATGGCCCAGACATGCAATCCTAGTTAACCATGACCAAGACATAGGCTCCTAGTTAACTATGGCCCAGACGATGCTGATAACTTTCACCATCATGCTGGCCAAGAGTAGAAAACATTCTGTGGCACTTCTTGTTGATCAAGAACTGAAACTCCCTCTCCGTAGCACTGATTGGTCCCATAAAACAGTTACAATTATAAGAAAAGGCTTTCAACAGGCTAGAGGCCAGACTGATATGCATAGAGAAACAGAATGTGATCAGGAGGCTCTCATGAGGCTACAGGCTACAGCCAGGAAGGCTACATTCACCACCTTTCCCCTGGAGAGAACGATGGCACAGTGTACCGGTTTTTTGTAGGCCATCATCCCGCCAGCCCCTGCACCCACCTACCTACACCCACACCAACACAAGAATACTCCAAATAACTAAAAGCATAGATGTAAAAATGAGTACTAGTAGAGAGACACCTTTATGTGGTTGACACACCGAAGTAGTGCTGGAGATAGTTAATTGCTGTAGATTTATGGAGGTTCTGAGCTGTAGAAGTATAGTGATAGAAAGGTGTAGAAGCATTAGGTTTTGAGCAATAGAGGCAGGGTTTCCCGCAGAAAATGTGTTAGTTAAGGTGTTGGGGTTTGCCAACAGACCGGGGGGGGGGGGGGGGGGTTTCCTGTCTACCCAGAGGGGTAAAGCTGCTGTAAATTGCTGCGGGAATCCCTGAGCGGTATAATGATAGAAAGGTATGGCGATAGCAAGGTGTAGAGGAACAAAGCTGTAGAGGTATCCTGAGAGAGGTGTAGAGGTGTGAAGTAGTGTTTGGTGGAGAGGTTTACCCACCCTGATTTGGTCGTAGAGCAGGTCTTCTGGCTCAGAGTTGTGTATGTAGAACTGGACCGAGTTCCTCTTCACGTCCTTGATGATCTCCACAAGATTGCTGAACACCTCTGGCTGCAGTTGGCTGATCAGGGAGCTGATGGCTCCTGGCGGGGGAGCCTGGCCCAGGCCCGAGTCAGGGTCAGGGATAGGGTCAGGCTCTGGGACAGGGTCAGGGCAGGATCTGTCTCTTAGCACAGACAGACTCCCTTCACCGTCCGCATCCACCAGACTGCTGCCGATGGTACTGCTGCTGTTGCCAAGCAACCCAGGCGGTTGCTGGGGACACCAGGAGGGTTGTGTGGGTCCCACACAACCCTGGGCTGGGGAGGGCTGGGGAGGGGCTTCACAAGGTGGGGGGTGTTCTGAGAGGGGCTGGAGGAGAGGAGAGCTGAAGCCTGGCCCACTGCTGGGTCCAGACTCCCCCTCCCTCCCAGATGACATCACGTTGTGACCAAGGGGTTCTGAGCTACTGCAAATGCTACCACTACCGTCGCAAGCACTAGCTCGCATTCCGGCCAAGAAGTCAGAGATACTGCTAGCTAGTGTCACATTGGTTTCAGTCCTGCTAACTTCAGCCAGGCTAGCGTTAGCCAGGCTATCAGTACCTGTAGCCTGAGTGTCTTGCAGTAACCTGCTCATGTCGTTCCTCAGAGAGCAAACAAATTCTTGGATCGGCGTGCTGGTGCTGAAGAATGACACGTACTGAGAAAAGCCTGCTAGCCTCCTGCTGGGTTCTGTAGGGGGGATGTGTTCTGTTGAGGGCGTGTGTTCTACAGACCGTGCAAACGCTGTGGATGGGCTGTGTTCTATAGAGTGTGTGCGTGCTGTAGATTGTTTGTGCTCCGTAGAGACTGTGCGATGCCTGGGGTTTGTGCGCAGTGTGTGAGGCTGGGCGCTGCAGGTGATGTTGACCTCCTGCAGGAGGTGCTGTATGTCCAAGGAAAACACACCCAGGTTCTCCTTCACAATACCATCCACGTCCTCGAGAAGAAGGGGAGCAGGGGAGGCGACTACCCGGGCTCTGGCCTCCTCCCTCTTGTGTTTTGATGATTCCATCATCACCTCCTCCTCCTCCTCCTTCTTCTTCTTCTCCTCCTCCTCCTCCTCCACCTCCTCCTCCAACAGTGCCATTTCCTCTCTTTGCTCCACCACCTCCTTGTGCTGTGGAGAGGTGTACGGAGAAGGCGTGTGCGTGGTCTCCGCAAGAAAAGGGGTTATATCCATGTTCTGGCTGGCAACACCTGCCGGAGAAAGGGATGTATCATCTACCCGGACACTATAGCAAATATTCAAACATTAGGGAGAAGCCAGAGGATTATTGATCCCCAAACTTATATTTTACAATAGGTGCAACAGCTGTGCCCGCCGTGCTAGGTTCCTGAGCTAGTCACATATGATTAGTTGAAATTAGGGATGATTACAAAAAAGGGGTTTTGAGGCAGTCTTGTCTGAAGTGAGGAAACTCATTTCTAAATTGTAGCTGCAAGCGGCCTCAGTAGCTGTTCACAGCCCATGCTTCAACACTCACCCCAGTGACCCCCCTTTCCCAGGGAATCACCAGGGCGTGTCACGTCTAAGGCTGAACGATTAATACAATTCAAACCTCATCGCAATGTAATAGAACACGATTTGTCAATTGCAAAGGCTACGATTTTTTGTGATTTGTTACTCCTACTGACTGGAGGGTAAGATTCATATTTTTTTCTTCTACAATCCAATAGTTAAATAAAGATGTTATTACATCAATTCGTGCATCAATTCATCTCAGCACATAGGCCTGGCCAAAAGGAAAGAGCAGTTTATATGTTGACTGCTTCCAATGTTGTGTTGGTCATACTATAGAATAATTTATTGCTTGTTTAGTGAGTAAACAGAACATAAGGAGCTTTAAAAAGAAAAATCACATACTGAATCGCAATCGCAATATTGGTCAGAATAATCACAATTCGATTATTTCCCCAAATCGTTCAGCCCTAGTCAAGTGGAGTTAAGAGATAAGTCTCTGCAGGCGATTTGTAGTTTTCCAAGCAATGGTTTGACACTTGACACTGTATGTGTAATTTTGAGCCCCCTATGAGGGAAGTTGTGCACTAGTTTGGTTTAGCGTATCGCTTTCTATGTTGACAGTGACGTACTTCATTAAGTTATCAACACCAAACTTGGCCCACTTCAACATCATGTTTTTATTGAGTTGGAAGGAAGGTTTTCTCTGCTTTCATTTGATAGAAACCATGTTTATGTGAAATAGATTTGTAGATTATTTTAAGTGGTGCTTTAAATTGATCTGGGTGCTAGAATTTAGTCAAACATAGACATACTGTATTTGAGCCCAGGACCAAGATAGAAACCTGATACAATGTTCTATAGGCCAATTTCCTCCCTTATTTTGGGCTTTATCATCGTTAGTGTTCCCAAGCAGTTTATAGTGTCAAACATAAGAGTGTCGTTTGTGGGAACGTCATAATATGTAGTCTGATAGTTTCAAGCCTATCTTCATCAATTATTTTTAATTTATTTGATCAGGAATGTTTGTCCCTAGTTGCATAGGCGTCGATTCCGCTGGGGACATGTTCCCACCAGTTTTAGTCAAGATTCATTTTGCACCCACTTTTGAAAAAAAAAAAAAAAAAAAAAAAATTCGAGTTGAATTATTATGGATTATTACAAGGCTCTTCTCAATGCTGTAGACTGCCCCATTCACTTGCATGGGCCTTCCCAACTTTCAGCTGTCAATTATTTGTTTATTACATGGCTCTTCTCAATGCCATGGAATGCTCACGTCCAGCATATTTGACCGCTGTCAAGGAAAGTGGATTTTTTGCCTCTGATTCACGTCATCTGTATCACTCCACAGTCCAGTAACTTATCAACCCCAGCGTATTCGGTTGCTAAGTGACGTCAATGACATTGGTGAACTATTTCTCTGCTGATCAACGCTACGAATGACAACAAATACATTGTAAAAAGAGACACACTGTGTGAAGTTATTTTTTTGTTTTGGCAAGTAGCCAATACTAATAATACCAATACTCTTTGGCTGGGATGCAATGATGAGGCATCAGACAATCAAGTCATTTTAGCCTAAATACATAGGTAAAAAGCACCAGAGCAGGTTGCTAGTACCATGGACAGTATCAGAACAATAACCTGTTGAACTAATTGGATGTGGTAGGCTACACCACGGGATGCATCTGCAGACCACTGCCACATAAATAAAGGTAAGACGCAATATTAATTGCTTAAGATTTGCTGGTGCTGTGGCGAGGTCTTTTGTGTTTTTTGCACTCAAGTGGTCGGCTGTTTTAACTTGCAATTGATAGTCGGTGGAGTCAGTCTCTTGTTGACACAAAGTGACTTTTGGTCATTCTTGCTTTGCTTGAATTCTGGAATAATTGTGGGGGGGAATGCATGAGTTTTGGTCAGAATGCCTGATGTAGGCTAGATTGGATGGAATGCGTGTTGTGAATTGAGAACAGCCAGCTCATGTGATACAGCGTTCAGCTGTGCAACAAATATTTTTTTGACGACTTTTGTAGTGCTGTGTGTAGCCACACGTTTGCCCGTTCTGAACTTGAATACGCAGTTCATTTCCTTTCCTAGCATCTCTTGTTTATGATGGTAGCTTAGCCATGTCATGTCACGTTGTCAACATTGGATACATGGAGCAGAACATAGTGGGTCATATGTCCGATACTTTTTGGAAACGTTTTCTTCATAAAACGTGCCAGACAGATTTTGTATACATTTTATTCCTTAGTAATTAGCTGCATGGGTATGCCGTCTTTCAGAACCTTTCATTACCTACACTAAAGAGAGAAAAAAAGAGTGCATCCTCATTGTAACCACCACTTCTGAAAATACACTTCCAAATGCGTCTCTGTCCCCAGCACAAATCAAAACAGACGCCCATGCCTAGTTGAAATGTAAAAATCACACAACTAGTGGGTGGACACCATTGATCAGAATAATCAGCTGAAAATTGAACAGTGTGTTAATTAATACTGAATCAAATGATTCAGTATTTTCAAATACTATTTCATATTTACAAACACGAGACCTGACACACAGACACACAAACAGACAGACACACACTCTCTTACCTGCCGGGTGCCACGGGGCGGAGGGCGGTACCTCGACAGTGCCAGTCTGGAGCTCATTAGAGGGACAGGTGGTGAAAGGTCCTGGGGGGGTTGAAGGAGGGGGGGAGGTAGGGATGGAGAGCTCAGGGGAAGGGGGGGGACTAGTGCTAGGGGCCCCAGTGGAGTTGCTAGGGTCCCTGGCCGTTTGTGAGAGGCGGGGGTCCCGGGGGGCATCCACCTGTTGCTGACTGTACTTGTCACAACAGACACCTGAGGACACATTAACAGACACCCATTTAACTATCTCACCTGGTGGAGAACCAGACCTCAACACGTCTAACAGGCAGACAGACGTATATAGAGAGCCTGACGGATGTATAGAAGAAGGACGTATAGCGAGTCAGACCTGTTATGGGGATGAGAACCCAAGGGATAAGGTGTTCTTTGTCTCCCCCTCTCCTCTCTTCCTCTTCCTGGGCCACTGCTTGAGGAGTCAACTCCCCAGTGTGGGAGCCAGGGCTGAAGCCCTCCATGCTGCTCACACTTCCACCAGTCTGCACCTGGATAAAGGCACACACACAGACAAACAAATATTTTTGTCTGCCAGTCAAATCTATGCAAATGCATTCTCCAGCTGAAGGACAATGGGTAAATGACAGTGATCGAAAGCTCACCTCCAGTTCCTGGTGTTTCCGGAGGTCCAGGTCACCGCTGGCGGGCAGACCCAGCCTGCCAGCAAGCCTATCACACGCTTCCTCTTCTGCGCCACTCTGAATGGCTGCTTCACTGTGTTGGTTGAGTCCTGAAAGAAATGATAGAATCCGTTCAAGAAAGCTTCTACAGATGCATCATTAAAATGGTACCTGCCAACGAAATCCACATGAAATTTTTTCTAGCATCCAAGTACATTCTGAGGTGAAGTCCCATCAACAAAACCTTAGAAACATTTTGGTTTTAAGACTCCCTGGACTGTAAAAGTAAATTTGAATGTCCACATCAACCAATTAGGTTATTCTATTACAGTATGCACATATCCGTAATAACCAACAAGGTATTTCTACGTCAATAAACACATATCAATATCAACCAAAAACGTTCCTCCCGTGTCAGTATATACAATCTATATCAAACAATAATCTTCTTCTGTGTCAGTATATACAATCCACATCAACCAATAACGTTCTTCGCAGTGAGTATACATCCATATCAACCATTAAGGTTATTTTACGTCAGTATACACATGTCTATACAAACCAATAAGGTTATTCTGTTACAGTATGCACATATCCATATTAACCAATAACGTTCTTCAAGCCGTGGCCCACATAGCTTTTCATGCCTCCGTTTTGAAGATGAAAGAAAATTATGACATTATTACTCAAAGAAGGTTGATATTGGGCACTGATTATGAAGATGCCTTGAAAAGTATTTTAATAAATTAAGCATGAACTATAACCAGGGGCAAGGACAATTGAGGGGAAAGGCAGACAGACAGATATACAGACAGACCTGACACACAGGTAGACTGTTACGCCCCTCTACACCCCACTGGCCTTGCAGTGGCAGTGCAATGGTCTTTGGGTGGTGCAAGGGCACAATCAAGTTAAAAGTGCCGACTTTAGCCTCAGAAGGGGGCTTGCTTTCTGTGTTTGCTGCATCAGTGGAGCTGATTAGGACCACCTGAACCGCTCGTCAAGACTGGAGTTAGAAGCGACAGACTCCCCTTCCCATGGGGGATGCTTTTGGTCATGGGACTGCTGGCTGGTTGTGCCGCCTCTCTGGGATTGGTCTTGTCTTGTCTTTATATTTTGGACTTTGTTGTATTTTTTTATTTTTATATATATATATTTTTTTCTTTATTGTATCTTTGTTGGATATCTTAATGTCATGGCCTTTTTATATGTTTATGTAAATAAATCCCACTGGTTGGGTTTTTGTAAAAGGTGTCCTTTGATATTTGGGGTCAAGGGTGGTTTGTTGTTAGCCCCAGTAGGGCCAACTAGAGGTGGGGCGCAACAAATGGGGGCTCATCCGGGATTAGAATATCCATGAGGTGAGTGCATGATGTGTGTAAGATTGTTAACTGTGAGGAAGACTTTTGTGTGCAGTAACTGGTAGTGGACTCTTTTGTTGTGGTGCTTGTCCTCCACGTTTGTTGGGTCACGTTTGGTTGCAACTTTAGAGTAAGTTGGCAACATTTGTTTGTAGTGGCAACTACATTGTCTCCCTTTGTTTCGTGGTAGTTGCAGTCCATTTTTGTTGAGCCACTTGTGTATTACTGTTTGTCTAGTCACAGTTAATTGTCTTGTGACCCTTGTATGTGGGATGTAGTCACTCCATAGATCAGATGATATTTGTAAGTGGTGGTGGTCTCCCAAATTTGTCAGGTCACTTTGTATTCATGTTTGTTCACCTCATGGTGGTAGCCATTTTGTCAAGTGGGAGAGGCACCCACTTTCATGGCTACTTGTTTGGCTGCTCAGTCATTAGCAGCACTGTAATTGGCCCATTTCGTTTAAAGAATTTTATCACCTTGACCCTGATGAACCCCTTATTGCCAGCAGTCCTAGTTTTATGTTTGCATTTGCACATTTTTCTTATATTGAAGTCTGGTTTATATGCCTATTAAGAATAATGTTGTACTTGTGTATGTTCAGGGTAGTCCACTGCCCAAAGCTGTGTGGTTTTTTTATGTGGACCAACTTGGCTTCTTTGCACATTTAATTGCTGACTTGAGCCTCAAATTTTGAAAGTGTGAAGTTCCTTGATTGAACTCATTTTGTCTGTTTCTATATTAGTTGGGTCATCTAAAGAAGTTCCGTAACGGGTCAAGAAATACACAAATGATGTAGATTTATGGATTTGACCTACTTTTGACCTTCAAATTCAAGATGGCTGCCACTTTTGGCTCTTTAAATGTCAATTTTTCAAAATCGTCATAGAGCCTTAATATCAATATATTAGGAAATCAAATGAAAGGTCTGCTCATACTGAGTTCAGTTATAGACAGTAAAATTACAACATACCCATAGGTCATCAGATGCCTGGGGTGGAACCAATGAAAATAGGAAGACAGAGAAGATTCTTTAGCTTGGAGTTGTTTTTATTAATATAACATTAACATTTTTTTTATTATTTATTTATTGAATTAACTAAAAAGACTCCATCTGAATCTGTTGAATCTCCACACTGACTCCTTTCATCATCCCTGCTACTCTCATCTGAGCAGTTATGAGGTGTGAGCTGCTGGGACAAAGGGTGCAGGGTGTGACACACTGGTCGACACTTTCCGTTCACTAGTTCCCAGCCGTGACCAATGGGAGAAGGATGCTCTTCTAGTTTGTAATGGATCTGGCAATATGTAAGGTAAATTGACCTTTCCATATGAAGATTCAAACAGTCATCATCTGGTGGGAGACGGATTGTACTCTTATTCTTCAGTTTGTGCCATTTGGAAACTCTGGCCTGCCCGCAGCTCACATCTGCACACTTTCATAAATGATGGAGAGGACAAATGCCTTCATATCCGCGCTGACTTCATGTTTTAATTCAAGACTCTTTCCCACTCGTCCCAGGAGCTCTCTTGCTTCAGAATTGATCTTCACCTTCTCCAACGACTTCTTCCCATGCCCATAGAACCATGAGGTGTGGTCACTGCCAGTGATCACATGGAGAGGTATGATGATATCTGCAACCTCTTGCGAGAGCATAGCACGGCAGTTGATATACGCATGCTTGCGTTTAATCAGCAGATCACCTCCGACTTGCTGTGAGACGAAAGCTGCTTGGACATAAAGGAGCAGCGTGTCTGCATAGCTGATGCAGACAGCACTCTTGTGTAGAGTGTCTACCAGATCTTTACTCCGGGTCATGCCATAGACATTTACACCCAGGTTGATAGCAGTGGTAGTGCGCTGTCCAGTAATGTGGTAGGTGATCATGGAGGCCAGACTGAGTGTGGCTGGGCTGAGGCCGGCAGTTTTTCTCTGAGGCTGTTTTAGTCAAGTCAAAAGCTTCAACAGCAACTCACACAACTGTTCATCTTTCTCAAGATGATCAATGCAAGGTAGCCAGGGAACAGTACGTGTTACTTTGATAATCTTCGATAGCCGTGGAGCCAAGTTCTGGAGGGGCTGCTCATCGCTGATGCCAAGGGCTGAGACTGCAGCCTCAATGTAATCACTTCCTCCCCCATCATCATAGACCCACTCGCTTTTGTTAAGCTTGCTTCTATCTTTGAAGCCAATTTTGTCTTGATACCCATTAATGAGCAGGTCCTTGACATAAGATGATTTAACATCGCCAACTGCATAGCCATACTCACTGACTATGCGTTTGTAGTCTGCTAAAAGAGACTGTAGTGAACGAATCTCACGCTCAGTAAAGATGACAGATTCAACATGTCTAAAGAACAAATTCTTTGCCTCTGAGAGCGACACACTCTGGAGATGCATTGCACCATCTAGCTTGAAATGTGTATTGTGGATATGTTTCATCCAACAGTGGAACATGAAGTCATTTGCAAAAGGATCTGACAGTGCTGATGTTGACTAAATGAGCCTTGTGAAACGGTCCCTCAACTGTTCATCTTCTATAAAGACTGTGTTGATTCTGAACAGCTTGTTTCACACTCTATTTGGGTGCCTCTGGTCCTCACCTTGCATGCACCACACACACTTTGTCTTGTCTTGAAGAGACCCACTCACAGATACACGCAGGCACATTGGTGAAGGTCCCTCTGACTCTTTGTCACAAAGAGCCTTCTGAGCTGGCATTTCAGAACTTGAACACTGAGAAATGTCACTTTCTTTGTTTGTGTGCCGTCTGGCTTTTTCAAGCTTGTCTGAAGATGAGATGGAGATATAACATGACTAATGTATGTAATGATTCCCTGGCCCATCTTGCCATGAAGTGGTGGTGTAAAAATGACCAAATTTGTCAAGCCCTGACCAGTTTTTGGCTTTGGATGGTAAGCTGTCCCATTTTCCTAGGTTGATTTTATCAGATGACTCACAAGGCTTGCCACATTTCAGCACACATTCACAGGACATTGTGCCTTGTTTTCCTTGCTACATTTACGCAAACATAAAAAAGAGAAAAAAACTACTGTAAAGTACCAGAGAAGCTAGTCATCAACTATCTAGCTAGGGTAGGCCTATTGGAGCTGAAACTAGCATTGTTGCAAACCCGAATCATGTAAGTAGCTAGCTAGTTAGTTACTTATCAGAACTGCTGGTTATCATATTAATGCTAGATCAAACTAATTCGATAAGTTGCTATGTTATGCTTTTTTCCATGAAAGCAGCTGGATTATGTCAGTCAACATAAATTGAGAGACAGCTAAGCTAACATTAGATAGCTACCTAATTTAGCTAACTCTAATTATCAATGATAACATTATCTCTTTGCTGTTATACATTCATAATAATAAAATAATCTTTGGACTAGTGAATAATGTTGAGTATATAAGAGCTTACCACAAACAAAGTGTCTCAATGCAGCAAGTAATTTTCCAGTGACATTAAACCGTGGAAACGTAAACATTAGAAAGAGAGAGCGTGTTTGCACATCACTTGGATGTGGGGCTGCCTGATTGGGAGTGAGGTATAGTTTCTTGAATTACTACAGAAGACAACTTTAGAGATATTTTAGGCCATTGAGAAGTGTTAATTATTTTCCAGTTCAAAATGAAATGAAGGAACCAATTGATCAACACAGTTCTGGTAACTAATAACACCAGCAAAGTTTGTTTCTCATCAACCACAAACCTTGATCTTTTTTACCTTTGAGATGACTTCTGCATAGCCTACTTGTAATGTACCGTCCATAACTGAACTCAATATGAGAAGACCTTTCATTTGAGCCTAATATTAAGGCAATTTTGAAAAATGGACATTTAAAGAGCCAAAAGTGGCAGCCATCTTAAATTTGAAGGTCAAAAATAGGTCAAATCAATAAATCTACATCATTTGTGAATTTCTTGACCCAAATAGTCTCAGAAACCATGTATTATACAGCACTGTGGGCAAAACCATTAAAAAGTTAATTTCCTGCTTGGCTGACAGCAGCCATTTTGGATATACGGCTCTCCCAAATTTCCCCGTTTTTGTGAGGGGCACCCAGGCTAATTTTTTTGTTTAACCTTTTGTTACGTATTTTAAACACATAAGCTACCCACACATAGCCACTAGGAAGTATGATCGAACACATAAGCTGTAATTACGGTACATAGCCACCAGGAAGCAGGATCCGACATATAAGTTGCAATAACTATTCAAGCCACGGAGGGCAGCACCTTTAGACAGGTGAGGAGGGCGAAACTAATACGTCACATAGGCCACGCCTACTCTGTACTAAAGCAGGAACTGAAGCCAACGAGAGCAGAAACATCCGGCAGTCCATACTAGGGAGTTAGGTACAGAGGCCCGCTGTTTGTCGCTCACACGCGTGTCCATACAATTCCCCTCCTTTTGCTTCACAGTTACCATGCCGATATACTTTAACAAATAAAGTGAGTTCAAAGCGATCCGGATTAGACTACTTTCTTCAAGAACGCAACACTTTATAGATGACAAATTCTGTGAGAAACAAACCTCTGCTCTCCACGGTCACGGAACTTCTATAAATGACCCAACTATATGTCTGGCATTGGCGGTTGCAAACCTTGCTGCACTTCTAAATGTGCAGGGGAAGTATGGCTGGAAGACTCACTCTTGCTTTTCATGGAGGTCAGTTGCTGTACTGTTAGGAAGTAAGCATGGTTGTTTTGGCCTGTTTGTTAGAACTTGTTTTTGCACTCCCTGGACAGATTAGTCTGCGGAGAGGCTACCCTGGGGAGGGGGCATGCTAGCCTTGAGCCCGGTATGTCTCAGAAGATAGTAAGGTTAGTCTAGCTAGCTTGAATAGGTCTGGGGATTGCTTTTCTCATCAACATGTGTACAGATTTTTGCCAAACAGCCATACTCGCCACACTCTTGTCTGGAGCAATTTTGAGCCATGTATTTACCTGTTCATTAAGTAATCAGTAGCTATTGTACGTGTGGCTTTTGGTGAGCCCTATGTGTGTATGAGCATGAAGCTCATTAGAGTTAATGGCTGCTGATTGACTGATGGTCAGTGCAGGTTCATTGACAGAAGGCTTGTGGTGTTTGTATCATATGTGTGTGTGGACAAGCCCACTTTCTGTGAAGGTCAGCATTTTTGATGCCTATTAAATGATTGTGAGGTGTACGTTAAAAGGTGACCTTTAGTGAGATGGTCAGCCCACTTCTGTAGCTCACTTGTGTTGCTAGCCAGGTAAAGGCAGCAACTTTTGTTTGTGTGGTAGTGAGCCACACTAGTGATCAGTGGTGTGGGTGTGGCTTTCCATTTTGATTGGTCACAGGTGTGTGCTACACTGAACATGTAGATTGCAGTAACTCTTAAGTGACCATTTGTGTCGTGGTGATAACAGTTCACTTTTGGGGGGGGTTATTAGTGCTACTTTTGGTTGATTGGTAGTGACTTTGTTAGTTATCCTTTTAGTTTGACTGTTGTGCTCCACTTTGTGGGTCACGTGTTACTCTTTTGTGTGTTCAGGTGTAGCAGTTTGGTCTGTGTAATCCTCTTGTGCTCATGTGTAGTGGCATCCGTTTGCTGGGCAAGTCCACAGGAACTGCATGGTGAGAGCATGTAGTTGCTGCTTGTGACCGAGTGCTCTGAGCATGTTGCAGCTTTAAAGGTGCTAAAAACAAGCGCACCTTAGTGGTGACGTCATGTCACACACAGACAATCGTGAATTAATTGATTAGCGGGGGGTAAGGTTATATAGGGACGTTGTAAATTGTTTGATTGTTGATTGTTCATGATATGCGACCCAGTGTCCTGATGAAAAGAGAGAATAAACGAAAGCTAAAGAGAGATCCAGTTTCTGTCATTCCTGATCGAATTGTCCTGCAATATTTGGTGCCGAAACCAGGGACATTTAGATGAAGGAAGAAGAGGACGAAAACTCCATTGGTTTGCAAGACAAACAAGAAGACAGAAAAAAGGAACAATGGCTGAAATCGACCGTAGAAAGAAAAAAAGATCCTCAATCCGCACCGCTGTAACCAGACTGATTAACAAGATTGACGACGAACTTGTTAAAGAAAGACCAGATCATGATGCATTGGAAGAGTTGCTGGAGCAATTGATATTGAAAGAAGATTATTTGACTAAAATGGATTTGGATGTGGAAGAAAAAACAGCGACAGAAGATATAGAAGATGAGGTTTCAAGAGCCTTAGAATACAAAGATCACATATCACTGAGGAAGACGAGGACAAGGAGAGCGCTAAGAAGAGCGAAAGATGATGCAGAGTCTGCAATGTCTGTTGAATCTAACCCCATGCGTAATAACGTGAAGCTGCCTAAACTTGTGATAGAAAAATATTCTGGAGACATCAGCCAGTGGCAGTACTTTTGGGGACAGTTTGACACGGCAGTGAACAGTAATCATAACTTAACAAAAACTGATAAATTCAGTTATCTGAGATCATATCTCACTGGCGCAGCTGCCAATGTAGTCGCAGGGTTACCATTAACTGATTCAAATTATGAAAACGCTACTCAGCTGCTGCAGAAAAGATTTGGCCGAAAGGATTTAGTAATTAATGCTCATATGACCAAATTGTTGAATCTTAATCCTGTAAAAAATGTCAGTGACATAAAATCGCTCAGACATTTGTATGATAATTGTGAAATCCAAATTCGTAGTCTGGCTTCAATGGGAGTCGTCTCTGACACGTATGGTAGCTTACTGTGCCCCATTCTAATGAAGCTCATTCCCGAAGAGATAACATTAGACTTCAGCAAACAAGTTGAAGAGGATGATGTCTGGAAAGTGGAAGAACTGATGAGCTTCATTCAAAAAAGAAGTGGACAGCCGGGAGCGCACGGCCAACATGTCTAAAAGCGAAAAGAGCGCACAAGTAAGGAACGTGAAAAGGAAACACCAGGCGCATGGGAAATGCGAACAAGACGACATAACACAATGACAACGTCTACCCTTTATGCGGCGAACCAAATGGACAGACAATAGTTTTTTTTGTTAGAAAAATAATCACCAGTCTAAACACTGCCATGAAATGTCTGTGCCTGAGAAAAAAGAAAAATTAAAATATCATGGAAGATGCTTTGTGTGTTTTGGAACGAGACATGTTGCCAAGGATTGTCGCACTAAAGGTATCTCTTGTGAGAAATGTAATCAACGTCATCACCAAGCTGTGTGCTCCTATGATGGGCGTGAATTCAGAAAAGAAAATGAACCGGCAGATGCCGTGATGTCCATGTCTCCCAGTGAATCAAAGCGAGAATCAGTTCTCCTTCAGACCGCTACTGTCTGGAAAGAAACTCCAGTTACAAGGCAACTCACCCGCTGTCTACTGGACGGAGGGAGTCAGCGAAGCTTTGTGCGTAAAGATATCTCCAGTGCGCTCAACCTCCCCAAAGTAGGTGAAGAGACTCTAAAGTTATACACGTTTGGCTCTAGTGTCCCACAAAATATCACCTGTAATAAAGTAAAATTAACACTGAGCAACATCAGAAATGGCCAAAGTGTACAGTTAGAAGTGTTGGAAATCCCAAGAGTGTGCTCTTCCATTATGAGAGTAGCGGGAGAGGAAGTGCGCAGAGAACTGGAGCGAAAAGGCTTGCAGCTGGCTGACACTTCAGTGAGCGGAATGGAGACGCAGGAGCTTGGAGTCCTCATCGGTGGCGATCACTACTGGAAAATTGTGACAGGAAAATTGGAGCGCCTCTCAGAGTCGCTGGTGGCGCTGGACAGCAAGTTTGGATGGTTAATACAAGGAACCGTATCCATGCTAAATGTGACAACTGAAACAGAACCTACAGATGTCGGAACTCTGCACGTGAGTGTTGGACTGGATGAGAAAATAAATCACACACTGCGCTCCTTCTGGGAAATCGAATCCATCGGGATAATGAATGAAAAAGAACCACTGAAGAGTAATGAGGAGGCATTGCAGCTGTTTGAAAAAACTGTCCAGTTCAAAGAAGAAAGATACGAGGTGAGATTACCTTGGAAAAATGAAGACCATGACCTGACCTCCAACTATAATGTTGCCAAAAGACGTTTTGATCAGCTTGTAAAAGAGTTTCAAAATAATGTGCCACTTTATGAAAAGTACAGTGACGTCATCAAGGAGTACGTCAGTCAGGGAATAGTGGAGCGCGTGCAAAATGTGGTCACTGATAATCCCACGTACTATCTCCCCCACAGAGCAGTCATTAATGAAGAGCGTTTGACCACAAAGTTAAGAGTTGTATTTGATGCTTCGTCCCATGCTGAAGGTTGTCAATCACTAAATGACTGCTTAATGACAGGCCCAAATCTGAATCCTGAGTTACTAAGCATCCTGTTAAAATTCAGAAAACACGAAGTGGCATTTATGGCTGATATCACAAAGGCTTTTCTACAGATATATATTCGAGAGCAAGACAGGGATGCATTACGATTCTTGTGGTTAAATGACTTGCCAAAATCCAACGAAAAACCTATTACCTATGTAAGCATTCTGCGCATGACCAGAGTCCCGTTTGGTGCTTCCCCTAGTCCCTTTCTGTTGGCAGCAACCATTAGATACCATTTGAAAAAATATCAGCAAATGCATCCCACAGTGACATCTACCCTTGATAAGTGTTTGTATATAGATGATTTGATCTGTAGTGCCCCTAGTGTACAGTCAGCGGCCAACCTCGCCACGCAAGCTAAAAGCATCTTAAAAGAAGCAGGAATGAATTTGTGCAAATGGAGCACAAACTCTGGAGAGCTGAAAGACCTGTGGGATGAAGAAATGGAAAACACAATAAGTGGAAAAGTCGAAGTGAAAAATAATGTGTTAAAAGTTCTTGGACTAACATGGAGAACGGAACAAGATGACTTTGTTTTCGATTTGACCAGTTTGATTGAGTTCCTGAAAACCTCAACAAACACAAAAAGAGGCGTGTTGCAGGCTGCTGCTCGCATCTTTGATCCAATCGGATTTCTGTCCCCTTTCACAATCAGAGTAAAATGCCTTTTCCAAAAAATGTGGGAACCGGGCTTAACATGGGACATTGAGTTACCTGAGGATCTGTTGCAGCTTTGGCAGCAGTGGTGCACAGAATTACCTCGCATCAGACAAATTAATATTCCAAGGTGTTATCAAGAGGCGTTCACTGACCTGAATCCACCTGTTAAAAAAGAGGTTCACGTCTTCAGCGATGCGAGTGAAAGTGCATACTGCGCAGCTGCCTACATGAGAGTTATCCCCGAAAATGGTGAGTGCACAGTGACTCTTATAACAGCAAAAACAAGAGTAGCGCCACTTAAAAAAGTAACTTTACCGAGACTAGAACTCCTCGGTGCTCTCATCGGAGCTAGACTCAGTCACTATGTAATTACGCATCTTGAAATGGAAAAGAATCAAGTGAAACTGTGGAGTGATTCTATGATAACTTTGCACTGGATAAAAAGTTCAGCAAAACAGTGGAAACCCTTTGTGGAAAACAGAGTCCGAGAGATCCAGAGTCTCACAGAACCTGAGCAGTGGAGCTTTTGTAAAGGGAAAGAAAATCCTGCCGATAGCGCCACAAGGGGCATAAGTGTGAACCAGTTGCTAAACAACACTCTGTGGTGGACGGGCCGAGAGTGGCTTAAGCAAAGAGATGTAAATTACCGTGACAATGATATTGAACCAAACGAAAATGATGACGCTGTAAAAGAAAATATGGCAGTTGTGGAAATTACCAGTTTGTTAAATTCCAAAGGTTCAAAGGAAATGGAAATACTCGAAATAAAGAACCACAGTGACCTCAGCCGAATGCTGCGGATTACTGCCTGGGTCCGACGATTCATAAACAACGCCAGAGAAAAGGCAAAAAGCACCGGAACATTAACAGCTGGAGAAATCGCTGAAGCAGAGCTTTACTGGATCCGATTAACGCAGAATCAAAGTTTCTACGAAGAAATCAATCAACTGAAAAGAGGTAAAGAAGTTAACTTTCAGTCCAAAATTAAGTCTCTAAGTCCCTTTCTGGATGACAGTGGAGTACTAAGAGTGGGAGGCAGGTTACAGATGACAGGATTGAAGTTTGAACAAAAGCATCCCTGCATCCTCCCGGCAAATTACATGTTTTCTGAGCTGATTGTAAGAAAATGCCACCAGCAAGTATTGCATTCTGGTCTCCAAGACACGCTAAACCAAGCGAGAGAAAGATTCTGGATAATGAAAGGAAGACAACTAACGAAAAGAGTTGTACACGCTTGTCTTATCTGTCGTAAATATAAAGCCAAACCAGCCCAGCAGATTTCAGCGCCTTTACCTGCGCAGCGCATTGAAGAAGCGCCTCCGTTTGAGATCACGGGAGTGGATTTTGCTGGGCCTATGTACAGTAAGAATCAAGGAAAATGTTATATTGCTCTTTTCACCTGTGCAGTCACCAGAGCCATTCATTTAGAGTTGGTAACTGATTTGACTACGGAAAAGTTCCTGCTGGCGTTCAGACGTTTTGTGTCACGCAGAGGACTATGTACCACAATATATTCAGACAATGCTAAAACGTTTAAACGAGCCAACAAGGAGTTGACAGCATTGTGGGATTCCCTGTCATCTAAAGAACTACAGGAATTCTTTGCAGAAAAACGAATAATCTGGAAGTTTATAGCTGAAAGAGCTGCTTGGTGGGGTGGAATGTGGGAGAGAATGGTGAGGTCGGTGAAGACGTGCCTACGTAAAGTTCTGGGAAAATCCTGTCTGAAATATGAAGAAATCGAAACCATTCTATTAGAAGTGGAAGCAGTTGTTAATTCCCGTCCTATCACTTTCACCCACACCAGCAGCGAAGAGCCTGTCCCTCTAACGCCATCCCATTTTCTGATTGGTCAGCGTCTAACAGCGCTCCCATCCGCTGGCAACGTAACCGCAGCGGCCCCCAACACAGACCAACGTCAGTTAAACAAAAGGTGGAAATACAGACAGCGCCTAATCAATACATATTGGACCCGCTGGAAGAAGGAATATCTCCTGGAGCTACGATCTGCACATTGCTCATCTCATGTAAAAAGAAGCACAGAGTTAAAGCTCGGAGACGTTATCCTAGTGAATGAAGACAAACTGCCCAAACACCTTTGGAAAATGGGAAGAATCAAAGTTTATATCGGAAGAGATGGAAAGGTACGCTCTTGCCTTGTTATGCTACCTTCAAGGAACCTAATCAGAAGACCAGTACAATTACTGTATCCCCTTGAACTTGATGTGTAATGACAACCAGAAGAGTCTCATTGGCCGGGAGTCTGTTGCAGCTTTAAAGGTGCTAAAGACAAGCGCACCTTAGTGGTGACGTCATGTCACACACAGACAATCGTGAATTAATTGATTAGCGGGGGGTAAGGTTATATAGGGACGTTGTAAATTGTTGATTGTTCATGATATGCGACCCAGTGTCCTGATGAAAAGAGAGAATAAACGAAAGCTAAAGAGAGATCCAGTTTCTGTCATTCCTGATCGAATTGTCCTGCAATAGAGCATATGAGCTTTGTGGAGTGGTGCTGGCTCAAGCCATAAGTAAGGTCACCTGTTTGCTCTTCGTTTACCAATTTGAGAATGAGCAACTTTGTGCAGGTGACTGTTTTGTCTGTGGCTTTGGCAGCCCACTTTTGTTTCCTCCTCTCTCTCTCTCTCTCTCCTCCATCTATCTCACCTTTTAGGTGGCAGACCGAAGGCTGGAGATGACTGCAGTGGGGCTTCGTTTTTGTATTGGCTTCCTAGAGGAACCCTTTTAAGGGGGGAGGTGTTACGCCCCTCTACACCCCACTGGCCTTGCAGTGGCAGTGCAATGGTCTTTGGGTGGTGCAGGGAGACAATCAAGTTAAAAGTGCCCACTTCAGCCTCAGAAAGGGGCTTGCTTTCTGTGTTTGCTGCATCAGTGGAGCTGATTAGGAGCACCTGAACCGCTCGTCAAGACTGGAGTTAGAAGCGACAGACTCCCCTTCCCATGGGGGATGCTTTTGGTCATGGGACTGCTGGCTGGTCGTACCTCTCTGGGATTTGTCTTGTCTAGTCTTTATGTTTTGGACTTTGTTGTATAGGTCCTTTTCATATTTTTATGTAAATAAATCCCACTGGTTGGGTTTTTGTAAAAGGTGTCCTTTGATATTTGGGGTCAAGGGTGGTTTGTTGTTAGCCCCAGTAGGGCCAACTAGAGGTGGGGCGCAACATACATACATACGGAGCCATACAGGTAGAAGCTGTAGGATTTAAGTGTTCCCTACGCGTTAATTAGTGAGAGGGAATTGACCACTTGAGAGTTATTGTGATTTATTGGAGAAGAGCATTCCCAAAGCATGCACAATTATTCTCTCTTGAGAAACTCTCGGGGCTTCATTATGTAGAGGTTGTATTCTTGTGAGAAAGATGTTTGCCAGTGCGTTGCGAGTTGAAGCAATACATCACGACAAGGGCAAAAGGTGAGGTAACCTCCACCTTCTCTGGGGCAGCTGAGAAAGGGAGCTCCGTCAGAGACTGAGTGCCAAGCTATCAGGCAATCTGGAGACTAAGAACAACAGAGTACGAATCATGGTTCATTACAACAGACAGGCGGAGGAGACAGGCAGGTAGACAGACAGACAGATAAACAGGCAGACCTGAAAGATTGTTGAGAAGCTTGTTGCCAGCCTCAGGTCCGTCTCTTCGGAGATCCACGTCCTTCAAAACCCCTGAACCAATCGCAGAGGAGAGAGAGCAGCCGGAGGCGGGCTTAGGGCTGCTGTCAGCTAGAAAGAGAGCACGGGAGAATGATTGGTTGTATTGTGGTTTTTTTTTACATTAAAGGGGACATTATACCACCAGGTGGGAGTGTGATTAGAAGTTACAAGCCATTTGAAAATCTGCGTCTTCTGACATCACTGGTGGGCGTGTCCACCTAGATGTGTGCTGGGTAGATGAGCAACGTTTGCTTCCGTCCTCTGGGTAGGCTGGTAGACTGATCTATCCAGCATACATCTAGGTGGACACACCAACTAGTCAGAAGAGGCAGATTGTCAAAGTTTAACTGGTCGTAATTCATATTTCTGCTGACCCCACGTTCGCAAAGATCCAAGTTGGGACACAAAGCAGAGCTGCCTGCATTGACAGTTCCACGTCACGTTAACCTGCACACAAGGGGGCTCCACGCCACTTCCCACCAAAAATAGTAAAAACTATGAAAATGAACTGCTGAAAAGCGGTTGGTGTATCGCAACCAACGGGCTTTAATGAAACAAAAGCAGCCTATGCATGCTCCTTGCTCAACCAATCAGCGATCACTTGCCACAAACTCTTGCAACAATGTTGTCGTCTGGTGATGGTTGTCAGATGTGGTACTCGTCTGGTAGACGAGTACCACATCTGAAAAATACGTACATTCCTTACACAGAAGGAAACCTAGGTTGTGGTCCAGGCTCTTGTCCTCTCGCGTCCTTGACTACTGTACTGCATCTCCCTTCTGGCTGGCCTGCCTGCATGTGCCACTCGTCCTCTTTGGCTCATCTAGATTAAGAAAGCCTGACTATTTCCTAAGTTCTCCTACACGACACGTCTCCTTGACACCCTGCACTGGCTACCTGTGCCAGCCCCAATCCGATTCAGGACACTGGTTCTTGCCAACTGTGCCGCTAACAGATCAGGCCCATCCTCCATCCAGGCCACGGTCAAACCAGCACGTCCCACACGCTCCATGACTGAGAAACCACTTGCTTCTCCCTGACTACGTCAGAAGCCCAGCAGCCGCTCGACATGATCTTGATTGTTCTGCGTCCTGGCTCAACAATTGTGGCACAAGCTCCCCGATGGCCTCTAGCAATTATAGGCAGTGGCTGAGATTATTTTTGAAGTTGCACCCACGTCAATGTTTGCTGCACTTTTTTGGTGGTTTATTTTCATTGTTGAATAAAAAGCCAAGTGCTAGAAGCTAGACTCAAGAGTCAAGCAAGAGAAACTTAACTCCAGAAGCGAGATGCTACAACCTAAACTCCAGACGCTAAATTCTAGAAAATAAGCATTAGAAGTTAAGTGCATGTTGCCAAGTGTAGGAAGCTGAGCACTAGAAGGTCGCACCCTCACCTGTTGGACAAGCTCCTGGCTCTTCCCCTTGGTATATCCTTTTGGGCGATGGGTCAGTGACCTCCTCCAGACTCCTCTTCCTCCCCTGTGGTGCCTCTTCTTCCCGGGCTCCTGCTGTCCTGGGGTCCCGCACACTGCTCTTCTTGAACACCTGCTCCATCAACACACAGACCAACCTCTGCTCCATCAACTTTATTGAAACACGTCCGCTGTTCTGTTTAATATGTCAATAACACAATAATAATCGTAATATGTTAGTACATTGTCAACTTCAGAGACCTGGTATGTGTTATAACGTATAGTAAGAACGTGTCAAAGTGTTGGAACATGTACAAAAAGTAGCTTACATGTACTTAGTGTACTGATACTTGGTAAATGGTAGTCGCGCATAGTAAAGTAAAGTCACGTGACGTCCCCCATTGGCTTAAACATGACAGTATTGAGGGCGTTAATGAGCCTTCTATTGCCCGTGCTATTTTTCGAGATCGATGTGACCAGCAGTGGGAAAGACAACGCATGGTTACACAGAGTAAAGTATGTCAAAGCGTATGGTGTAAAACGTGTAGGAACCTTCAAAGGGATGGTCTGCTCAGGGACTGGCTCCGCCCCCGGCTCTGGCTCCGCCCCCTCCGGCTCCTCCTCATTGGGAGGTGGGTGGAGCTCCAGCAGGCGGTTCGCGTGGCCTAAGGGGAGCTGGTAGAAGACTGGGCTGTAGAGGTAGGAGCGCAGGTAGCCCTCCATGTTGAGACGGTGGTGTTTGGGAGCCGGAAACAGCTTTCCTCTGTCATCCAGCTTAGAGTCATACACTGGCATGGGGTAGGCCCGCACCTGCACGGTAACATCACATAACAGTCATATCACAACGCAATCATATCACAATACATTCAATCACAACGGTCGTGTACATCTTTCCATCAGATTATCATTCAGGCTATCCTATATAGTACCGTGCGGTCCCTCCTGCCGGCCAGGTAGAGACCAGCCTGTCTCTCCACACCAGCCGCCAGCTCAGTGGGGGGGTTGGCCCGGGCCTTGACCAGCGCATGATGGAGCGCTGGGACGAATTGCCCCAGCTCCACCCCCCGAGGAACAAGCCCCGTGGCATTATAGGAGGACGGACAGCCCATTGACACTAAGGAGGACACATCTCATTAGCATTCTGGTGTGTGTGTGTGTGTGTGTGTGTGTGTGTGTGTGTGTGTGTGTGTGTGTGTTTACTGGGTCTAGCCATGTCTCTGGACTCTGGGAAGACGAACAGGGCCTGAAGACATCTCTTCCACAAGGCTGGTCTCTCTGCAACACATAATGGAGGTTACACACACATATATTCACACTTACAAATATACACTATGCATACGTGTTCTGATGTCATACCAGGAGGCGCGGCCATTTGGACACTGGAAAGCAGGATTAGGAAGCCACTATCAGGAAGTGGACATAATAGAACCTGCAACACACACACACACATTACAAATAACGGGTCTGGAGAGGGATGTCAACCAGTCCTACCAGGAGGTACCACCAGTCCTAACGGGAATACGTACCAGTTTCCTCTCCTCCAGCTGCAGCAGTAGTTTGCTGGTGTCGGGTCCGGAGCCTCTCCGCTCCGACACCTCCAGCAGACTACAGAACCAGCCGCTCTTCACCACTAAACACACACACACACACACAAAGCTGGATTTTCCACTAGGGCTTCAGAGGTCAGTGTTTGGCCTCACCTTCATTGCTGACATTGTTTTGACCTCACTTTCATGGCTGCAAGTCTTTTGACCTCACCTTCATGGCTGCCAGTGTAGAGGTTCCAACAGAACAGAGAGGCGGGGAGGTGCTCGGTCAAATGGTTCAGACTCATCAGCCAATCAATCTCCAGCTTTTCTGGTCTGCCGGGAACAGAGGAAAAAGGGCAGTAGTTACTTGATTGAGCTGAGGAGGAGGATAGACATGAATGGCTGAGGGGAGGAGGAGGAGACTCGTAGTTGTCCAGTGTTACTTACAGGCTGCAGGGCAGGAGAGGAGGGGAGAAGGAGAGCAGGGAGAGATAGAGCAGGTGCTGTTCCCCTTTCACCAGGGCCCCACTCCACACCACAAACTGAGCACGCTCTGACACACAAACACACAAACTTGCATTATTCTTCCGCTTCAAATGAAAAGTCAACAACATAACAATGGGCTGGGCTTACCTTTACTACCGTCTGCTGATTGGCTGTTCAATCTGTTTGTCAAACAAATTAAGAAAGGGGATTAGTTAGTGCTAAAGAATCACTTACTTTGACAAAAACATACTGTTTTTGTCATGGAGGTCGAAGTTATGTTTATCTTATATCTATGATATAATATCTAATAAAATACATTAAATTTAAAAAGGGAAGTGGTGCCCCAATCGAGGAGATAAATAAACAATGTTACTTATTGCTCAGTTCGAGCCAGTTAATCATGCTATAGTTTTGCATATTATCATTGTAACTATTGTTTGGTACTACCTGAGAGGTGGGAGGGGCTTGCTGGGGAGCGGGGCATCTTTTCCTTTGAACGAGTAAAAGACCACAGCGTAGGGACACACCTGTCGGGGCTGCGGCCTCACCTCGTCGAACCAATACTCGTAGAAGTATTGCTGAAGGGACAGCAGGCGGGAGAACATTTAGAAAAACGTATAGAAAGAAGAAGGCAATAGCAACGAGAGCTGTCTTGTTCCTACAGGATGTCATGTAAACTACCGGATGTGATGGATCTAGAGGATGTGATGCGAACAACAGGGTGTGATCTTAACTACAGGAGGTGAGCTACGCTACAGATGTGATATACACTTCAGTATGTGAGCTATAGGACTTGATGTGAACTACAGAATGGGATGTAAACTATAGAATTTGATCTATAGTTTACATCCACCACAAGACGTCACCTACTATACAGGATGTGATGTGAGCAACAGGACATGATGAGAGATACAGAATGTGATGTGGGTTGCAGGATGTGATATGAGCAACAGGATGTGATGCGAGTAACAGGACATGATGCGAGCTACAGGGTGTGATGCAAACTACAGAATCTGATCCGAGCAACAGGATGTGATGGGAGCATTATTATGGGATATAAACTACAGGATTTGAAATACAGGAATTGCTTTCCAGCTAGTGTGCTACAGGAAGTGAGCTAGAGGGACCGCGGAGACGTACCTGTGTGAGCTCGAAGGCACGGTACGAGGTCAGTGAGGTGACCTTGCTAGCATTTTTGGAAACGTGGCTGTCGAAGCGCGGTGTGGGGTCCAGGAGATTCTTAGACATACTTTCATAGATGCTCTTCACCTTCCCCTGTACACGCACGCACACGCACACACACACACACTAGGGTGAGTCAGAGAATCGCTGACACAATGACAGATATTTCAGATTAGTGGTGTAACCTTTGACCCTTACCTTCATGACCTTGAAAATGAGGATCTCCCCAGAGGAGCCAGGGCTGAAGGAGTTGTTCTGGAGCAGGTCAGAGAACTTTGACAGATACACTCCTGGACACAAAACACATACACAGAATATGAAAGTGGGTCTTCCTATTCTAGCAGGGGGTTAGCAGGTTATTGGAAGAGGGGGTCATACCTTTACTGGGGTTCCCCAGAGCCGTGACCCAGCTGTGTCCCGTCAACAAGCCCTTCTCACACATCCACGGCAGCTAAACACAAGTCACATTCTGTTACCCCACAGTAAATAAAATACATTCGCTTACCACACACAAAGTTAATAAATAACACTGTTCACATAGTCAATACATTTCACACCGTTACTATAGTCAATAGATTAAATATGAATTTAATCTAAATACTGTTACCAAACAATCAATAGAATACATGTGTGTTCATGTTACCTTGACAGCATCAGCCAATAAGAAGCAGTAGCTCTCCTCCAGCTCCTTCTCCGTCCTCCCCTCACTCTTCATCTCCTTTCTTTTCTCCACAAACTAACACACACACACACACACACACGCACACACTTAATTTTTGTCAGTGTTCATCTTATTCTGTTTTGTCTCACCCTTCCTCCATCATCGTCATCCACTCCTCACCACACCATTTGAGGTCTGCTGTAAACTCCTCCTCCTCACCTTTCCCTCCAGCACAGCACTGTGCACAAGTCTAGGCTTGCTGTAGGTGAAGCAGAGTGAGGAGCTGCTGTCCTTGTAGCTGGACGTTAGGATGGTCAGCATGTCCTCAAACTCCCTGGACTCGCTTGACACATACTGGAACAGAGCTGCACACAGACAGACATGTAGTTAGGCAGACAGACTTGTAGTTATTTATTTTATTTCACCTTTCTTTACCCAGGTTAGTCCCTGGAGGTTAAACATATTTTAAGAAAGACCTGACCAAGGAGGGAGTTAGTACATGAAGTTTATGCATTAAGTTAATACATTAGACACAACATACAACACAGCCAAACAATAGCATAGATATTAGTAAATAAAGACTATAATTCCAAAGAGTTTGTGCTTCCCTCTGTTAAACCACAGCTTGACATGCGCTGAAATAGAATTTTCTCCTGCAGTCTATAAGTATTGCTTTAAGTAAATATAGCAATGGAATTCTCCAGATGCATTTAATGTTTTAGATTTAAACAGATATATACTGGGAATTGACCAACTTTCTTTGTTGGTGTGGACAACTGTTCCTTCACTCCTAAATATTTCATGTTTAAGAAGGAATTCTCAGCTTCAGATAGGTCAACGACCCCAGGCCTTTGCGCTGATCCTAAATTGTTGCTAAAATCTGAGACATATCAGTTCCCTTGTAGTCGCATTAGAAACAACATTAAATAACCCAGTAACCCCCTATAGTTTCTTGGGTAGAATGGTGTTGCCTTGTCCTAGCATAGCAGTACTGTAACAACATTAGCAGTGTCTGGAACTACAAGAAACGTATGGTGGACGCAGACTACAAGGTTTTACATTGTTTTGGTCAACACACTTCCCGAAGCCATTCATGGACTGCCCCGATTCGACTCTTATAACCGAAACTCTCGCTAAACTCTCGCGATATAACGTAAAGTGCGCCTAAATCACGGATGTAAACAAACATGGCGGACAATGTTCGGCGTTTACAATGAATAGTAATATTAAAATATATATATCCATGGCTATTGTTTGGTGTCATTTAACCTACTTGTTGAATCAGTTATATATAAATAAAAGCTACTGCTTTACTGCAAAGCTTCATAACCATAGAGCGCATTCATATTTCACTTAATGCGCTCTAGCTGTACCCTTTAAAACCATGTAGTCCTACAGGTTCGTATACATTCTTTAAATAATGTTATAAACGAACTAACCAACATAATAACAAAGACCATGACCACTAACCAATCTAATTTCCAGACATGACATCTAGGGTTGCCAACCCTATTAACATACATTAAAAAAGATTTGGACATTAATGTTTTGGTTCATATTCTCCCATATCGCTCTTGAAAATAAATGTCTATTTGCGCTCAGCGTTCTCGGATCATATATTGGAGCACCTCAGACTACATGATTTGGTGGGCGCCGTGTGGTTTGTGCGTTACGCAGCATCACACATCTGTCCCACTGTACATGTCAAAATTAACACAGCTGGCTTTCAGCGAGAAAATGAAATAATTTAAATGAAATATTCAGTCTCTAAAGTAAAGTACTTTGAAATCATACCACTTCCAACAAACCCTTTCTCATTTGAACTTCACGTCTCCCCATCTGTCACCTTCCCCAGAGCCCACTACACGTCCCACCAGCACAGAGGAGGAACTCATACCCCGCAGCTGCACTACCAGTCCCCATCTACAGGTAGCCCTCAAGTTGAGGTACACATCTAGTTGATATTGTAAAATACTCAACGGCTCTGCTAAATGAGTCCACAATGCAGGTAACCAACCATACTCTGGAGGCTCTGGTCTAATCATCTCGTGTGATCTGGTAAAAAAAAATCTGTGTGGATGGTCCTTTTCTTTTTCAGGGATTATATGAATTAAGAATCCTAACAGAAGTCTTCCCTTTCGGCAAATAATCGTAACATTTAATAAATCGCAGGTAACAGGAAGACGTTTAATAAACGCCGATGAGAATGTTAGAGGGGATACAGTGTTGTTATTAAAACATAAGCAGCATGCTCTTTTGCTAGGCACACCTCTCGTCTCCTTGTTCTTCCTCGGGATGTGGAACTTGAGCGGCTCCATGGGCATGTGTCTGCGGTGCACCGGGTTCGAGGCCGAGGACCTTCTCTCCGACAGCTTGGTTTCCGGGCTACTTAGAAGGTCTATAACCTCGGACCCACAACCCACAGCCGTTGGAGACCCACAACTGGGACTCAGTCCGCCATCTTGGCCGTCGGCGGCAGATCTGTTCCCGCTACGTTCTTCCTCCATCTTCGAAGCACCAAGTGGTAAATAGTTCTCTCTCATTGACCGTTACTTTGTCTCTGGTCTCCAACCGGTGTCGCAAGTTGGCAGGGCTGTTATCCAAGGAACCATGCTCCGTTCCCCGAAATGAAAACACACTGAACTCGGAGGCACTCACAGCTTCATGCAGCCAGGCAGCTGATTGGCTGAGGGTTACGGAGCACAGAACACGTGGTTAACCTTGAGTACCATTGTCAAACAGCGACACCTGGAGGCCCAGAGTGGGGGACGCATTAAAGGGGACATGAAAACAACACTTTTCCTGGGTTTTGGGGTGTTGTTTTGTGTTACTGGTGCTCACACACGCATACAAACTTTGAAAAAAGTCTGTACATGATGATTTTGAGTGAGATGAGGGCTGTTTCCCAAAGTGAAGGAAGCATGCTCAACGGCCGCCCATTTAAAGGGATACTTCACCGGTGGAGATATGAAGGTTATAGGAGGTAAATAATTCCATGTATTATAAATGTGCAAAAAAAATTGAAAGTCATCTGTCAGGTCATCTGTTAAAAGATTTAGGGAAGTCAAGTAAAGGGAAATGTTTTGGTAAGGACCAAAACATTTGGTAAGAACAGTCTCCTGGCCATTTATATCCATTGCCGCGTATATTTTACTGAAATAACTAGGGCGTTATCATCCCTTGGACGATCTGTAGGTATGCTTTGTTGAGCTGAATAAACGTTGTGTCTCAGAGTGATACTGCCTTGCGTCACATTGTTTCTCGAGCTCGCTGCTTTGCTTAGAGACATCCAGAGCAAGAGACTACACCATCAGGCGACCGAAATTATAGCGAAAAAGCGCATAACAGTGTTTTTGGCTGGGTTGTAGGCTGTGGAGGGAAACACAACATTAGGTTTTAAATAACTGGTGTAATGGCCTCTTCTTTTTGGAAACGAGACAAATACCATGGTCTATAATAACATGGACAGTGATGGCCAAAATAACCTAACAAACACACCACGTATACAGTACAGATATAGGCACACGTTAAGGCCCATGGTGAAGACCACATGTCCCAACGATAGGGGCCATCAGATGCTCACACAATGCACACACTAGGCCTGCACGATTCAGGGAAACATTTGAATCAACAATGTTTTTAGCTTAGAATTGATATCACGATTCTTTGCCTCGATTTTTTTTCTCACAAAATGTCATTCTTATTGCAAACATGAACCATGACAAAAAAGTGGGTCATTCCTAGTATTCGGTGCCATTTGAGTCCCCATAGCCTAATATGGTATATTTTTTGTAAAAATTGGCCAATACTTATTTTTAAAAGCTCATCTTATATAGTTAACCCCCCTCTACCGTAGAACACAACAGTATGTCCCCAGGATTAATTGCATTTAAAATAATTCCTCCAACTTTAGCACAAACAACTAAACTGCCATGTCCCCAATCGTGTTTGCTCAACTTCAGTTACAAATATAAGTAATAAAAATCAAAGAAATTCTACATTTGTCATTATTGTTGTATAGCTTTGTTTATAATATTCCTTACCAAATGTTATTTTTTGTGATTAAAACATTTTCAAGACTTTAAGTATTTAAAATATGTTGTGTCCCTGAATCGACTGTCCCCCCTGTTACTCTGATGCAAGTCCCCCTGAACAACCCCCTCCGACTATCCCTCTAGTCACATGACTCAACAAGTAACATTACTTTTTGGAGGGAAATCATCTACAAGAAGCAGAGTAAGTATCACTCTTTAATCAACCTTTTTTTCAATGTTTTAGAAAGCTTGACTGATGCGGTAAAGCATAACATGTCCACCCTGTTATGCTTATAAATAGTGGAAACTGATACTTTTTTGTAATTTTGAAAATATGGTTAAAAAACATGTTAAAAATCCTCCTCAGTGGTCAACATTAGCTAGCTTCTTCTGCATCACATGAGTAGTAATAGCTAAATTTAGCATAAAATGTTCCCCCTGTTACTGTCCCCCCTGTTACTGTTTTACACAGTAACAGGGGGGACACATAGTAACAGGGTGGATGTAAGAGGGCTAGATGAATAAGTGTTTCCAGTTTGTATTGGATTTTTTATACATTATTATGCCTTTTTTGTTCCATACTTCCATAAGATTCCATACGATTTTTTAAAAATGTAATTATCAGGGAATGGCGCTGTTGTCTGCCACAGAAAAGCAACGGCGCTACAGGGCTCGTCGGGATGTAGACCATGAAAGACGGCAGCAATACCTCAATAAAGAGAAGGAGAGGTGGGGAAAGGACATTGATGAAGGGAGAAAAAAGTGTCAGACCTAAGCGAAAGAGAGAAGAGAGCAGTAAGAAAGAAATGGCGAGAAAGAAAGAGAAAGCTGAGGAAAAATGACAGAGCCAGGATGACCTTTCAGTCAATGAACACTCCTACAAGTCCAGACACTCCTCCAGAGCCAGAAAATTCCCCACAACCAGGGCCCTCAAGGTCAGAAAAAAGTTGATAGTTGAAAGCTTTGTTGATTAGGTAGAATGATTTGAATTATCTTATATGTTTTTGCCCTTACTGTGTGTGTATATCTGTGTGTGTGTGTTTGTTGCTGGTAAGCTAGAAACACAACTAATATTAAATATAATAACAGTGTGTAGCCTGAGTCACAGATGATTTTACAATAATAAGTAGCACAACTCACTAATGTGAATAATGGCCTTCTATTCTAGTATCTTGTATTTTAAATGTGCCAATATGCTTTGTGTTTTAGGCAAAATGTTGTTGAAAGGAGGAATGCGAGGCAAGGCAGAAGGAGGCTCCAGAACAATATTGAAGAACTAAAGGCCTTGTTGGAGAGGGAAAAGAGAAAAAAAGAAAAATACAAGAAGAGGTGCCAGCGCTTGGCAGGGGGAAAAAAATCGCCACGTTCTACAGTGGATGCATTGCTGCGCAATCAAAGAGTTAACAACACCATTAGGAAAAGATTGTTGTTGCAGGAATCAATAATTGAGGACATCAGAAATAAATACAGAAACACTAAGAAGGAGCGGGAGAAGCAAATTATTGCAAAAGCAACAACTGGGAAAATTATAAAGAAATACAGGCTGCAGAGGGCTGCACAGGCGACTCTGGGCTTTTCAAAGAAGCGATGTCACAGACGAGATGCAAGGCTCATGACCTATGAAAGAAAAAAGAGCAACAGATTACCGGCTGAATGCAAACAGAAAGTAAAGGCTTTCTATTTAAGAGATGACGTCAGCCGGATGACAACAGGACGAAAGCAAACTGTCACTCAAAAGAAGAAGAAAAACAGAAACGTTTGCTTACTGACACAATGAAGAATCTGCATCAGAAGTTCCTTTCAGAAAATGAACATCAGGTCTCTTACTCTTGTTTCTGCACCTTAAGACCATTTTGGGTTGTGGTGCCAACAGAGGCTGATCGTGAAACCTGTCAGTGTAAAACGTACGAGAACTTACAGTTCATGGCCAACACCCTGTACAGCCAAGGTCTGTCAGCAACAAAGAACCTTGAGGAGATGGTAGATGCAACAATGTGCGATCCCAAATCCAAACTCTGCGCATATGGTGAGTGTAAAGACTGTGTCTACTCAACCCATACAATGCTTAGAGCTCCAGAAAACACAGAGATAGCCCTAACCCAATGGTCTCTGGAAGACAACACCAAAGTGAACGATGGAGAGGAGTCTGGGAGAAGGTCAACAATCACTGTGAAGAAAAATGTGATGACAACAGAGGATGAACTTGTAAGTGAATTTCATGACAGGCTGTTTAGATTTAGGCGACACATCTTTAATATCAGGTGGCAGTACGGGGCCTACAGACAGCTCAGAGAAAACTTGAGGAACAACGAATGTCTACTACATGTAGATTTCAGTGAGAACTACTCCTGTAAGTATTCTCAAGAAATTCAATCGGTCCATTTTGGAGGGTCACATCAGCAAGCAACCCTACATACAGGAGTGCTGTACACTGCAGCTGAGCAGTCCCCAGTGACGTTCTGCTCCATCTCGCCTTCTAGGCGGCACGATCCCCCAGCTATCTGGGCCCACCTCGACCCTGTGTTAGACATGGTGAGGGAGAGATACCCTCTGATTAATCGCCTTCATGTCTTCAGTGATGGCCCAGCTACACAATACAAACAGAAGGGAAACTTTTACCTAATCTCAAAAGAGCCTTTCAAGAAAGGCTTTAAAGATATCAGCTGGAACTTTTTTGAGGCCAGCCATGGAAAGGGAGCTCCAGATGGTGTCGGGGGTACCCTTAAAAGATCAGCTGACCAAATCGTCCGCCATGGAGGAGATATCCCCAACGCAGAGGCTATGCTCCACCAGTTGAGGAGCGTGGGTACTTCGGTGGAACTTTTTTTTGTGGGAGAAGGAGATGTTGAGAGGAAAGTGCAGGAAATGATGGAAGCGCCCCCACTTGTTCCTGTCAAAGGAACAATGAAAATCCACCAAGTCATCAGTTTCTCTCCAGGGACAATTAAATACCGGGACATAACTTGACTTTGTCAGGCAGACAAAGGTGTACTGGATTGTGCCTGCTATGGGATAAAGGAGGTGAGCCTCGGAGAAGAGGCAAGCCTGCAGTGCACTGAAGAGCCTTCACGGCCTGAGGCCATCATGAAAGAAAACATTGGGCAGTGTTGCATTGTCAAATACGATGGTGAACCCTACCCAGGAATCATCCTGGAAGTTGAAGAAGACGTAAGAGTAAAATGCATGCTTAAGAATGGGATCAACAAGTTCTACTGGCCAGGTCCACGAGAGGACATTAGCTGAGAGAGACAGAGATGACCAGATTGTGTGCCTGATGAAAGAGCCACAACCTTTGAATAAGAGGTCTGTCCAGCTAGAGAAGGAAGTGTGGAAGTTCCTAGAAAACCTGGGTTGCTGGTCTGATAAATAGTTTGCTGTTGCCAAGACAACTGTGAGGTCAAAGACTGAAAAATGTTCCTGATGTTTCTTTTGGGTGTGCAGTACATTTGATGGTTGAAGTGTGTGTGTGTGTGTGTGTGTGTGTGTGGGGGGGGGGGGCGTGTTATTTTGCTGTTGCTGGTTTGCTATATAGGTTTGGGGCAGTTATCCTCATTAATGGGTTGTTAGTGAAGATCATTTTTACATTATCAATGTTTATGTGAATGTTCTAAGGTAAATTAACTGCCTTTCTTTCATGAAATATATATTGTGATGTCCACCCTGTTACGTCCTGTACACCCTGTTACTCTTCTGTCCACCCTGTTACCTGTGTGTTTATTGATAATAATTAAATGAAATCATCAAAAAATATGTATATCTTTGTGGTTGCTTAAAGGGAGTAAATTGACTAAATTAAATTACTAAAAAAATGGGCCAAATTCCATTAAAATTCCTTTTTATACTAAAAGAAATGTGTTGAAATTACATTGTGTCCTAAAATAACACATGTCTTTTCTCAAGATAATGCTTGTTTATGAGTTTTTGTTAAATTACATTTGCAGGGTTAAATAAGGGACATTATATCTCTAAGAAAATGTAAATTTTATAACAGCTGCGAATTCAAATCATTTTTTAATAGAAATGAGAATGTCCCGTAACAGGGTGGACATTTGGCCTATGTTAGGTGTGAAGAATTTGGTCAAAATTATTAAAATATAATATCCTGAGCTGGACCAATATATTTTTATTATAATTGAACATGCCCTCCTTCAGATGATAAGATAAAATCATGGAACATTTTAAAGTTTTTGATAGAAAGTTACCAGACTCAAATGGCACCGAATAGTAGGAATGACCCCAGTACCAAACATAGTTTTCGGCACCTCGTTGCATTTTATATGGCCCTTTATAACTGATTAAAGTGCAGTATCAAAAACAGATTTATTTATTTTGTACATATAGCAGCACATTGTCTTTAATTGCTGGCCTTTTATAACTATTGAACCAAATCCACACACCTGTAAATGAAGGCTTTAAAAAAAATAAAAATAATAATAATAATAATAATAATAATAATAATAATAATAATAATAATAAATAAAAATCGAAGTAATTTAAAACTTAGATCCACAAAGGGGCGAATCGAGGTCGCGATTTTATAACGATTTATCGTGCAGGCCTAGCACACACTCATTCGAATCTATCTGCTGATAACACTCGGCCACAGCCCGGGGTGCTCAAGGCCAGGCAGGTGCTCTCGAGAAACCCCCACACCACCCTTGACACAGACAACTCGCAACACACAATTCGCTAGAAGAAAACACATAAGGCTGATACACGCTGAAGGACATGACGCTCATTTGAAGCAGAACCTCTACAGAGGCGAAGCTCCGGACGACCTCAGCGCTGTTAGGGACTTAGACATTTTCGCTCGATCGATCTCTTACGCTCTATAGCTCAGTATAACCTTTTTCACCTTACTAAATAAATCCGAGGCCCTCTTGCCGACAATTTTATCTCCTCTCCGTCTCAGTTTATCTGTTCAAGTAACTAGGCAGACTATTTTTCCCAACAACAGTCGGGTCATAGGTTGATCTGGCTGCCTCCTGCTCTTAGGAAGAAGACTAGTTGTGGTTTTTAGTACTGCAGCAATGGGCGTCAGTTTGGTTTGCTGGGTATGTCACGTATTTTAAGCACATGGGCTACTATACATAGCCACAAGGGGGGCAGGACCCGACATATAAGTTGCAATAACTATTCCAGCCACAGATGGCAGCGTTTAGACAGGTGAGGAGGGCGGAGCCAATACGAAACATAGGCCACGCCTACTCGGTATTAAAGCAGGACCTGGAGCCAACGAAATCAGAAACATCTGGCAGTCCATACTAGGGAGTACAGAGGCCTGCCGTTTGTTGCTCACACGCGTGTTCATACAATTCCCCTCCTTTTGCTTCATAGTTACCATACCGAAATACTTTAACAAATAAAGTGAGTTAAAAGCGATCTGGATTAGACTACTTTCTCTTCAGAACGCAACAGGTACAATGAGGATGCACTCTTTTTTTCTCTCTTTAATGCCGGTAATGAAAGGTTCTGAAGGACGGCAGACCCATGTAGCTTATTACTGAAGGGAAAAATGGTCTGTCTAGTTACTGGACCAGATGAAATGAGACGGAGAGGTAATAAAGTCTGTCGGCACGAGGACCTTGGATTTATTAAGTAAAGTGGCAACGGTTATACAGAGTCATAAGCGTGAGAAATCGAATATGTCTAAGTCCCTAATCAGCGCTGATGGTTCGTCCGGAGCTTCGCCTCCGTGGAAGGTCTGCTTCAGAAGAAGGTGAAGAGTCTCTGAGTGATACAGTCTTATACTGTATCTCCTCGTGATGAGGTGTGTGCGTTTGAGATGTGTGTGGTTCTGTGTGTTTTTACTTGACCTTGGCTCCCAGGCACTAGTGTATGCATGTATATCTTCTTGTGTTCCTCCTCACGGGGGAGAGCTTCAGAGCATCTCCTGTTGTGGTCCTCCCGTTCTTGAGGATGGCTGGTGCATTGTCTGAGTGTCTACCATCTGCCGGGAGGAGAAATGGGGCCCTGGCTCCGGCCCTGACCTGACTATATTCTCATGTATGTGTTATGTGTTAAAAGTTTTACTTGACCTTGGCTCCCAGGCACTAGTGTATGCATGTATATCTTCTTGTGTTCCTCCTCACGGGGGAGAGCTTCAGAGCATCTCCTGTTGTGGTCCTCCCGTTCTTGAGGATGACTGGTGCATTGTCTGAGTGTCTACCATCTGCCGGGAGGAGAAATGGGGCCCTGGCTCCGGCCCTGACCTGACTATATTCTCATGTATGTGTTATGTGTTAAAAGTTGACTATATTATAAGGTGACTGCCATGTGATGTGCTCATTAAGCTAGGGTAGGAGTTAGCTATATTTATAATGTACATGTGATGTGCTCAGCAGGTTATTTTGCCCAACATTACTAAGGAATAAAATGTATACAAAATCTGTCTGGCACGTTTTATGAAGAAAACGTTTCCAAAAAGCATCGGACATATGACCCACTATGTTCTGCTCCATGTATCCAATGTTGACAACGTGAGCTAAGCTACCAACATAAACAAGAGGAGCTAGGAATGTTATGTTCAGAAGGGGCAAACCTGTTGCTACACACAGCACTACAAAAGTCGTCAAGATTGAATGATTGAATGAGAATATCTAGTTTGGTATTATCTAAGTAATTTTGCTTTTGAATTCTACCTCTCTCCAATGGGTTGATGGTCCTTGTGATTGACTTCAGTCAAGTAGGAAAGAAATTGGCAGTTTGCGGTTCAATAGACCATCAGTGAAACATCGTTGCGACACACATGACACCTCTAGCTAAATGTAGTAACCTAAAGAACCAGCTACAACCTTGTTTTCATCCAAACGAGCCGTCTTTAGAGAACGTTGAATTGCATTGGCTTCTATGAGCTGTCGGCTTTCAGCCGCGAGTTTAGGGACCGTCTGCAAAGTGCGAAACTGAAAACGACCACAATGGTCAAATTTCAATAGCTACGCCATTAATGACTCTAGAGCCCCAAAACTTGTTCCATATAGACATGGCCTCTATATGGTCTTACTACAACCTTTAGTTTTGAAAAATATATCTCTTCTTATTTTTGAGGATTTTTTATTTAGCAACAATTTCAATAGCGTCACCGTTGTTGATTCTAGAGCTCCAAAACTTGTTCCATATAGGCATGGCCTCTATTTGGTCCTACTACAACCTTTACTTTTTAAATATTTTATTTATGGATTATCAATATAATAAACAGGACAACAGACGAACTGTGACATTATAAAAAAGCACATCACTAGCTCAAAAGAAAATAAACATAGACAAGTAGACAGAGAGGAAAAAAAAAAAAAGAATAAAAGGGCCCTGCTCAGAAATAGTATACATTGACATATAGAACATACCAGGTATTATATAAAAATCAAAAACATGGGGTTATGTTGACAAAGATGTATGAGAGTTAAGTGTTACTTTTAAGCCAGTCTTGACAAATGTAGAAGAAATGGTTGCCACATCCTATCAAAGGTTGCAGAGCTGAGGGATACATTGTGTCGAATCCTTTCCATATGCAACAAATTAGTAATTTCCGAAAGCCAGGCCTTAAAGGAAGGTGCCTCATCACTTTTCCAATGAGATAAGATGTTCCTTTTTGCAATGACCATTCCATACTGTATAGTTTTACGGTGCAAATTGGTGAGCATAGATAGGTGTCGAGAGCCACCTAGAATTGCGGTGAGAGGATCTGGAGAAATATTACAGTTATATACCTCAGAAAAACATTTGAAAATATCAGACCACAATTAATTTAATTTGGGACAAAACCAAAATAGATGGCCTAGAGTTCCCTCCGCTGATTTACATTTTGAGCATATTGGGGATATAGAAGGGTAGAAAGAGTGAAGTTTAACACAAGAGTAGTGTAGCCTGTGGATAACTTTAAACTGAATAAGTTGGTGTGTCGAATTGATTGAGCAGCTGCGAATGTCACCAAGGTAAGTTTCCCATTGTCACTTATTGACAGAGCTAAGTCTTTTTCCCAAGCCTCTTTCAAATGGTGGGATGAAGTCGGGTTAAGTAAGTTAAAAGGTTGACGAATCGTGAAGTAAGTCTCTTAGAGTCGGGGGAACGATTCAGAAGAGTATACAGATCAATGGGAGCTGGTAATGACTGAATGAATGAATGAATGGATGAAAGTGAGAAATGTTTTTACGGACGAAATCTCTAACCTGTAGATAGCGGAAGAAATGCGCATCTGACAATGTGAATTTCTCTTTCAGCTAAGTCTTATTGAGATAAAGGTCCTCAATGGTAGTGATACCCTTATTAACCCAGAGCAGAAAAACGTTGTCAGACAGTGAGGGTGGGAAACTGTGGTTTCGGTATAGAGGGGTGGAGGTGGAGATTTCAGGCAGGTTAAACGATTTCCTTATTTGGTACCATATTTTTAAAGAACTTGTAACTACGAAATTATTTCCAGGATTGGATTTAGGGGGCTGAGCTGAGGAGAAGAGGAGGGCAGGCAAAGAACTGATAGGGAGACTCTGTTCAATTGCAAGCCATGACGGGATGGAGGCATTAACATTACCTTGTCGTGGATTTTGCCAGTACATTAATACTCTACAGTTCGCAGCCCAATAGTAGTGGCAGAAGTTTGGTAAACTGAGGCCACCAGCTGATATGGGTTTGGTTAAATGCTTTTTAGAGATACGATGCGCCGTGAAACCCCACACAAAAGGTAAAATGAGTGAATCTATTAATTTGAAAAAGGATTTGGGTAAGAAAATAGGTAGGTTCTGGAACAGGTAGAGGAATCTGGGAAGAGTAACCATTTTAATTGCGTTGACCCGACCTATAAGAGATAATGGTAGCAGTCTCCAGGATTCAATAGTCGATTTTAACTTATCAATCATGTCGAGGAAATTCAATTTATAAATTAGCTTGGGGTCTTTAGGAATTGTAACTCCTAAGTACTTGATTTTATCATAGACAATTTTAAATGACAAGTTTTTAAGAAAATGTGGGTCCAGATCACCTGTGAGCGGCAAGAATTCACTTTTATCCCAATTTACAGTGTAGCCAGAAATTTCACCAAATTTTTCAATGAGTCCTAATAAGGGGGGGAGAGAGACTTCTGGGCGAGACAGAAACAGAACAACATCATCCGCGTACAGCGAGATGCGATTGTCTACTCCTCCCAAAATTAAAGGGGCAATAGATGGGTGATTCCTGATACTGATAGCCAGGGGTTCCATAGCAACAGCAAATAATAAAGGTCTGAGGGGGCAGCCCTGTCGGCAGGATCGTTTTAAAGTGAAGGCAGGAGACCTGTTGTTGTTGGTGATGACCGAGGCAGTGGGGCGAGCGTATAGCATTTTGATCCAGGAGGCGAAATTCTCCCCCAAACCAAACTCCTTAATTGCAGATAAAAGGTATGACCACTCAACTTGATCAAACACCTTTTGAGCGTCAAGGGCGAGAACGGCAATTTTAGAATCTTTGCTAAATTTAGTGTACATAATACTCAGTAGACGCCTAACATTAAAAAACGAAAATCTACCTGGAATAAATCCAGTTTGGTCTTCATGGATAATATCTGCAATACATTTATTAAGTCTGTTTGCGAGGATTTTAGTAAACACCTTAAGATCACAGCCAAGGAGCGCAATGGGCCGGTATGAAGAAGGGTCTGTCTGGTTCTTCCCTTTTTTCAGGATCAAAGAGATGTTGGCAGAGTAAAGCGTTTCTGGAAGCAGACCAACTGAAATAGAATGGTTAAACATTCTTAACATAAAAGGAGCTATAATGTCTAAGTATGCTTTGTAAAACTCAATGCCAAATCCATCTGGTCCGGCCGCCTTTCCATTAGCAAAGGAGCGAATTGCCTGTTTAACTTCCTCTAATGTTATGTCTGTATTTAAGTCTGTTTGTGCTGAGGGACTCAATTTAGGCAGGTGGAGAGTACGAAGGAATTCAGAGATATGTGATGTAGCAGTGGTGGACTTTGAAGTATAAAGATCTTCATAGAATTCACAAAAGCATTCGTTAATTTTCTCAGGATCTGTGGTAGTAGTTCCCGTTTTGATCTTAATTTTGTGAATTAATCTGCTGGCCTGGATGTTCTTGAGCTGGCGAGCCAGTAGTTTATCTGGCTTGTCAGCTAATTCAAAATGCTTTTGTTTTACTTTTAGCAGCATTAAGCTGACACGGTCAGAAAGAACAGCATTATATTTCGACTTTAATTTGATTATTTCATTAAGCTTGGTTGGAGAGGCGGTCGCCCTGTAGTCTTTTTCTAGTGGTTTGAGTTGGGCTGTGATATCTGCTAATTCTTTCTCCTTATCCTTTTTTATTTTAGACTCGTGGGCTATAATATTTCCTCGTGTAACAGCTTTAAAGGCCTCCCACAGGGTGGAGTCATTTACCTCAGATGTGTCATTTTGATCAAAGTTTTCTGTTATTTTGTTGGCTGTTTGCTGGCGGAATTGGATGTTGTTAAGTAGTAAAGGATTGAACCGCCAGTTGAACGCAGCTTTAGTTCTACCAATATTGATTTTTAGTTCAACCGCCAGTTGAACGCAGCTTTAGTTCTACCAATATTGATTTTTAGTTCAACAGGGCCGTGGTCGGAAATTACAATATCATGATATTTGGAGGAGATTACATCCGAGGTCAAAATGGCAGTCAATTCTTGTATATGATTTATGAACGTTAGAGAAGAAGGGTAAGTCCTTATCATTTGGGTGTTGCAGTCTCCAGATGTCAACCAGGTTCATTGACTTAACTATATTATTAAGAGCAATACTGGCGTTAGAGGGACTGGTGGGGCGGGTGGAGAGTCTGTCAAGAAAGCAGTCCAGAATTGTGTTAAAATCTCCACCTGCAATTAAGTGAGTAGATGATAAATCCGGGATAAGATTGAAGACTTTCCTAAAAAAACCAGGGTCATCGAAGTTGGGCGCATAAATATTCAAAAAGGTTACATGTCGTGACAGAATGCGACCTGACACGATCAAATAGCAGCCGTTAGGATCAGAAATAGTTGAAATATGTTCAAATGGAACATTCTTTCTGATTAATATGGCTACACCTCTAGCCTTAGAAGAAAAAGTTGACTGGTATATCTGAGATATCAAAGCACATCTCAACCTCCATTGCTCATTATGTTTGATATGCGTTTCCTGCATAAAAATTATATCTCCAGATAGTGACTTTAAATGGGAAAAAACCTTGCCCCTTTTTAAATTAGTCCTTAAACCTCTGACATTCCAGCTGAGTAATGTTAAGCTGCCACCGTGTGGTGGGGTGAGAGGGTCATTATCAACCATAAAAGGATGATAAGTATATGACCACGTAACATATCCAAAGCATAATTAGCGGGGTACATATTAAGAAGAGCAGGTAAAAAAGAAAAAACAGGAAAACATACAGATTAAATCCCTCCCCCTGTCCCCCTCCCCAAACGAGGTGGGACGAAAAAACCATGAACACTGAGAAACAGCTAGACACTGCAAGAGACCGTCGCGCTAGAATACTACTCCTGACTAAAGCAGAGAACATAACTATCTCCACACTCGTGTGAAAACAAAAACAAAAACAAACACTTACGTATTTAGCGGTTAAATAAATCTCAATTCTTGATGAGACTGAGAAACATTAGAGTACCACTAAAGTGTCTTACACAGGTGACTGGCAGCGGCAGCAGGCTGGATATTCCCCGGCCGGGGGTACAGCTCACTCCGCAGCGGCGGAGGATGTGATGAATCTGTCTATGAAAGTCTCGGCATCCTTGGCATCCTGAAATATTTTCTGCTCCGTACCGTAGTTGAAGGTCAGTCTGGCTGGAAAGAGGAGACCATGTTTGACCCCGGCGTCCCTCAGTTTCTTTTTTGCTCCATCAAAGGCGCGGCGTTGTTCGGTGACTTCAGGTGAGAAGTCCGGGTACACGCTGATCCTGGCACCGTTGTAGGTCAGCGGAGCATGCAGCCGAGCGAGTTTCAGGATTTTCTCCTTCTCTGGAGGGTGATGAATTCTGGCGATCATGGTGCGTTGACGTCCAGCTGCGGGTGGACCGATACGGTGCGCCCGGTCAACTTTGAGTCCGCTGGTGAAGTTGTTGGCTCCGAGGAGCTGCGGCAGGAGCTCAGTGACAAACTGTGTTGGGTTGCCTTTCTCAACTTTTTCTGGTAGGCCAGTGATTTTAATATTGCAGAGTCTAGATCGGTTCTCGAGATCTATTAGCTTATGTTTAGTTGACTTGTTGATTTCCAGTAGCTCCGTGCATTGTTTCTCCAGATCTGTGATGCGGGACTCGTGGTCGGCTGCAAAGCCCTCCAGGTCGGAGATGCGTGATGTGTGGTCTGCCAGGGAAGTCTGGACTTGGTGGAGTGTGCAGTCGAGCGTGTTAAATCTGGTGTTCATGTCTTCGTCCAGTTTCCCAATGGCAGCCATGACGCTAGCCAGCGTGGGCTGAGAAGTTGAAGGTCTATTGGCGCTAGCAGTGGCGGTACCTGGGCTGCTAGGCGGGCTTAGCTCGGGGCTAATGGCCCTGATCGTATTCATGGCAGGAACTGTCTTTCCGCTTTTCTTCGGGTTTGAGTTCGGATGCGTAGGTTTCTCCTTAGCTTTGTTTTTGTTGGAACCGCTCATTTTTGAGTAAGTGTTTATTTTAAGCAGGTATTTAACGAGAGTGTGGAGGAACTACTCGAAGACACGACTACTCCATGCGGCGTTCACTAGCGCCCCCCCACTACAACCTTTACTTTTGAATAAAATATATCTCCTCTTATTTTTAAGGATTTTTTGTTTGGCAACAATTTCAATAGCCTCGCCATTGTTGACTCTAGAGCCCCAAAACTTGCTCCATAAAGGCTTGGCCTCTATATGGTCTTACTACAACATTTCCTTTGGAAAAATATATCTCCTCTTATTTTTAAGGATTTTTTGTTTGCAACAATTTCAATAGCGTCGCCATTGTTGAATCTAGAGCCCCAAAACCTGTTCCATATAGGCATGGCCTCTATATGGTCTTACTACAACCTTTAGTTTTGAAAAACTATATCTCTTCTTATTTTTGAGGAATTTTTATTTAGCAACAATTTCATTAGCGTCACCATTGTTGATTCTAGAGCTCCAAAACTTGTTCCATATAGGCACAGCCTCTATTTGGTCCTACTACAAACTTCACTTTTGAAAAATATATCTCTTCTTAATTTTGAGGATTTTTTATTGAGCAACAATATCAATAGCGTCACCATTGTTGATTCTAGAGCTCCAAAACTTGTTCCATATAGGCACGGCCTCTATTTGGTCCTACTACAACCTTTACTTTTGAAAAATATATCTCCTCTTATTTTTAAGGATTTTTTGTTTGGCAACAATTTCAATAGCCTCGCCATTGTTGACTCTTAGAGCTCCAAAACTTGCTCCATAAAGACATGGCCTCTATATGGTCTTACTTCAACCTTTACTTTGGAAGAATATATCTCCTCTTATTTTTGAGGAATTTTTATTTGTCATCTTTTATTATATAGAGAGCTAGGTATGGGAGACAGAGATAGGATATGCAGCAATTGACCATGGTTAGGATTCAAACCCGGGTCACTTTGTTCAGGACTGTGATTGGGGTCCAATTTGGGGCATGCTGCGTCTGTCGTATGACTTCATGATTTCAACTGGACTCATTGATGTCTGGACCAGAGGTCTTCTTGGGATGGTTGGATGAGAACAATCTCTGTATTTGGTAAGTCATTATGTAAACAAGATATTTTTTAAAAAGTGGGCCTGATTGCAAATAGCAGCGCTACAACTTACTGAATGTACCATAACAGCAATATTGGCACTCCCTAAATCACAGTTGTTAATGCAATTAAATATTTCACACTTTACTCATTCTCTATTACACTATTAAATGCGTAGATGTACATTCGCCTAACATGTTTTGACATAGATTATCCCCCCCCCCAAGAAACAGCATGTTAGAAAACATGTCACAAAAATTACTAAAACATGCATTTACACATACCTTCTTTGTTCATATTCCTATAATACATGTACATGGAGTTGAACCTGCATAGTGTACATTGTAAGGCCCACTAGTTTGACTCCTATCTTCCTTCATCACTCCTGTGTGGGCTCTTTGTATTCAATGAGCTATTCCCACCAGAATTTCAGACGGTCCCTAAGTTCACGGCTGAAAGCCTGCAGCTCATAGAAGCCAATGCAATTCACCGTTCTCTTAAGACGGCTCGTTTGGATGAAAACAAGGTTGTAGCTGTTTGTCTAGGTTACTACATTTAGCTAGAGGTGTCATTTGTGTCGCAACGATGTTTCAGCGATGATCTTTTGAACCGCAAACTCAGAATCTGCCAATTTCATTCCAACTTGACGGAAGTTTAGGACTGGGTGAAAAGAGAGAGAATCTCAATCTTTTCTTGCGGCCGGAATAGTCCATTCAAATTGGTCCCATGGCAGGTGGCCTGCGCAGCACCGGAGGGGTACGGGAGGAATCCTTCCTTTGCGGGTTGCTGGACGAGGCTTGCTTCCGATGGGCTGCGTTTTTTTAGTGTTTCAGAGAGAAGTTCTTTCTAGGTTTTCATAGTCTGATTTTTCTAAGCTCAGTTTCTTCTATTCACTGAGCTGGAGTGGACGTCCTACATGGAGTCCCCGTGGCTAGGATTCCTAAATTCTTCTACATTTGTCTGCTCCTTTTATTCAGTCTTATTTCTATGTTACCTCCCCTCTCTATGCGTTGTTGACCTTGGCTACACAGCTGGTTCCTGCATACTTATTATAAACACTGATAACACGGACGAGTTACTGCTTGTTTGACTTAAGCAGCACCCGAACTCCTCGCACTAATCTTCACTTCTATTGTCCTGCAATGAACTCCATCTGAACTATCAACTTGAGTGGAACTTAATACAGGCCTATGACTTTGGACTCCTGCCCACACAGCCGGGATATTTCACAGAATATCTTTAGGATTAAAGCCTACATAACAGTCTGGCTAAAGCCTACGTGACAATTTACACTTCTCATTTCCTTAGGAGGCAACAAGATGCTTCACATGATATCCTCAGGCTGATTCCTACGTGGCAATCCACAAGAACTGCTAATATGACTACAACAGGTTTATATGAATGATGTCTTTAAAAAGGCACTATACAAGTGTGCTACATACATTCGGTTAAGCATAATATTTCATATATTAGTCTATGCGGTTGCTAAGACTGGACATTTGTTGAACGCATGAAAACCACATTTAAAGGGTGTCTTTTCATGTACAAAACCCCCTTGGTACTAAGTCTAAAAAGAAAGCACCAATGAATCTACCTCTACGTGCTTCTTAAGGCCTCTATGGCCGGACCTCTATCTGTGTCTTAAGGACACGACGATGAATAGTCAGTTTGAAGCGTAGTCTGAATTCCAAAGGATCCAACAATAATCCAGTAAATATAACCCCTTTTTTCACCTAACTTGGAACAAATTGCAACATAATTTATTTTAACGCAGAGCATGTCTATGCCGTGTTCTTTCAGAAAGTTGCCAAGTCAGGATCGCTTTTAACTGACTTTATTTGGTAAAGGTTTGGTACGATATCTACGAAGCAAAAAGAGAGGAACTGTATAAGCACGCGTGGAGATAGGCTTAGTAGGTACATCTGATGGATGCGTTACCTAGAGCATTCTGGTCCCTTTGGCTTTGTGTTGTGTCTTTAATAATGGGCAGGCGTTGTGTCTTTAATAATGGGCAAGCATGGCGCTGAGCTCCCTCCTCCTAGATACCCGTTTGTGTACTCTGTGCTGGTCCCTTGTGGCTATGTGCGGGCACTACGCTTGTTTTTGTGGCTTCGAGCATCTGGGTATCTCAGACACCTGGCCTGCTGGTATCTCTAGAATTGATACGTGAATTTATGGCTCCTCACATGAGCCAGACGCCTCCCTAGTCGCCAAGGACATATCTGGCCTCTTAGTATGCGTCACATTTATTTACATTTACATTTAGGGCATTTAGCAGACGCTTTTATCCAAAGCGACTTACAATAAGTGCATTTGTAGTGGCTAAAACTCCCTTGTTGTGCATTTGTAAATTGCTCTAAACATTGACTACATTGTGTAGTAGGTTAACTTGAATTTGAGTCCTTTACCTGTCGGCTCATTGGCCTGGCGAAGCAGACCGACCCGCTCTCCCAGCTGATCCCTCACGGTAAGTGGTGCATAATACAAGGAGTGGTTGATTGTGACTGACGTTATACAGAGGGCAAAAAGGCAACGTAAAGTGTTTTTTTGGAAAAATACATCAGGGGCTTTGTGGTGACCAGGGACCTTGACCCGCTCATAAACCAAAGGGCCAAGGATAAATTCATAAAAACTGTGAGGGACTTAACCGAGTGACCTGGGTTGGACCGGTTGAGAGCCTCCGTAAACGACAAACCACAGTAACACCAAGGGTTCGACCGAGGTTAGTCCCGACACACACCGACACTACGGTGTGTCGCACGTGGCCCTATATCACTGCGCATGTGGTGAGAACACTCAACACCCTACATTGGTTAAGCATACCATTTCATGCATTGGTTTGTGTATTTGCTAAAAACAGGAAAGTAATAAGTTCTATATTTTTAACAGATCTAAGCAAAAATATGCGGTAAGCGCTTATTTATTACATGTAAAAACCCCTTGGTACTTATGTCTTAAAGACACAGATGAATCAACATCTTCTTTGCCAAATCTTTTTGAGACATTGATGAATGAACTCACTTAACACTGTCTTAAGGACACAGATGAATCAACCTAACTTGACAATAGCCTACCCTTCAACCCAACTGGTTACAGGTAGCTGCTTGATTCCGAATCAATCCGAATCTGACTGCCAGCTGCCGCAAAACAATATCTGGATTGTTGCTCTTCTGGCTCCACAATGGGCGAACTCCACACAGCGGAAGCCCTACACATCTTCCGTCGTAGACTGAAGACTCTGTTCAGACAGCATTTTGGCCAATGAAAGAAAAAAGAAATGGAAACAACAAAATTCTATATCTTCATCCAAGTTGCTCTGGACAAAAGTGTCAGCTCAATAAATGTAATGTAGTATTATTTTAATTAAAGAGCATTTTTCGAGACACTCAAAGACAATAAAATCAAGAAAGAAACAACAGGGGATATTGATTCAAAGTCAAATAAAAAACATTATAGATTTTAAAGTTTAATCATTATTTTTGTTTTATTACAATGTCTACACATATTTTTACACAATTGCTGCCCGGCTAATAAGCAGACTACTGCTAGCATCAGGGTTGGCTAGATGAATTGCGGGGCTAATATAGCCTACTGCTAGCATCAGGATAAAACTAAACCAAACGGCTGGGTTAATATTGCTAGCATCACGGTAAGTTAAACTAAAGGTAGGTATGCTGATTAAATGTAGAATACCTCCCTCAGAAAACAGCATTCAGAATTTAATAAGCACAGTGTTGTTTCAGATACAAGGTGGATTTCAAAGACGGTGATTGAACACAGGTAGGAAGGCATCAGTATTTAACATTATTCTATTCTCAAACACAGTTCAGTTGAAGACATGTTGATCTTGATTTAATCAGGATAGGGCACGTTGAATGTTGCTTGTATATCAACCTTTCAACCAAGCCAGGTGATGTTAATTGGGGTGCTAAATGCACCAGTAAATTGTGATAACGATGTAAAGATTTGAGACTAATTTTACAGCAGAGTAGTCAGCAGTTGTTGTTACACCTTTGGACAGTCCAATGGTACTTGTTATGTCAAAAATATTACATAGACTAATTGTCTGTATGCTAATTAAGGCTGTTTTTGTTTATTAATTAATTTGAAATTCGTAAAATGTCAGTTTTGTATTACCTACTCCTCAAAAATATGTCACTGTGGATTTCTATTTTAGAACACTTTCATTATAGTATGGTTGTACGTTTCTAGTTGACAATCTTAATCTAAATTAGTAGAAATACTATAATCTTGAACATATAATCTGTGATTTTGTCACTGTTACTAAGTTATTACCGTCTTTTAGAAAGAAATTGTAAAATGCTATGTTTAGCCAGTGAAGTTTGTGATCAGCTACTCTGCTCCGACCTTAAGTCTCGTTATTTTCTTGGCATTAAAACAGTCACATGGTTTGTATAGTTCAGGACAACAAACACCATTTGTACATTGGTTTATAGAGGTTAATTTCGACCCCATCTACAGGTTAAACACATGGTATTGCAGGAATGATCTATGATTGGTATATGTTTTCCCGGTTACCTGCTGATTAAGCGTTGATGCAACACACTTGTCCTCCGATTATTTAAACTGAACTGATGGGGTGTTTACATGGGAGCCAGCAGCCCTGCCACCCGAGTATTAGCACTAACTGGGGGCCAGGGGGTTCGGTTCATAGGTATATGTTTATGAACACTCTATTGACTGCTTCGTCGCTGTGAAACATCCTTATTTACTATTCTGTTTACATTTCTCAACAGATTTTCAACTATTATATATATATAGATATAATTTATGATTAAATATGAATATAAAAAGGACTAATTGAAATTGGTCGATTAATGTAAATCTTTTAGTGCATTTAATTCAGAAAAGCCACAGGTACCCTGTTTACTTGAACCTGTTTACAGACCAGTCTTGGCCTCTCCAATATGGTGGCGACGTTGACGTACAATCGAAAGGCAAATGTGGTGTCTATGTATATATCTCTGGTTTAGTTATCCTTTAACCCATCTCCTACCCTGCAATGCCATCACAAGAAAGTCCTCTTCTGATTAGCTGTGGGGCATGTTTTTCAGGGTGGTCAGATGCTTGCCCCTCTTCCTCTTGGAGAGGGGCGTGGTCCTCCTCCATCACCTCCTCTTCACTGTAAGAGGAGGAGGAGGAGATCCCTGCCCCCACGCGCCTCTCCCTCTCTTCACAACTCTCCTCCTCTTCCTCTTCCTGCTTCTCCTCTCTGGAACCATAATCCACTCCTTCCAGCTCCGCCTCTGCTTTAATATCTTCAATAGGCTCCGCCCCTTCCTTGGCTGATGGCCTCGCCTCCAGAGGCTCCAAATCTAAGACGGCTGCCTCCTTGGCCAGGCGGATGCAGTTGATCCACTGCTGCTTGTTGAAGGCATCGCTGGCCTGGAGACAGTGACTTTGCTGTCCTCTTGGGGATGAAAGACGTAGGAAGTTCTTACCTACAGAGGAGAGGAGGAGACAGAAGAATGGAGAGAAGAGGGGGGGAGAAAGAGAGGCGACAGAAGGGGAGATAGAGAGGAGAGAAGAGAGGACGAGAAGAGGTGATAGGCCATTGAATGTACGGTTTTAGGTTGGATGATATGATGATTCGTCTCAGGTGACTCCAAACCACTCCAACCAAACACAAAAACCACTACAACAAAAAACCAAACCACTCCAACCAAACAGCCAACCAAGCAAACTAAACCGTCCAACCAAATACTGACTGCGTTCATTGTTGCTGAAAGCTCCTCGTATGGACCCGCCCACTCTCATCTCTCCGTCCTGTAGGTCCTCCAGCACCAGCTGCTGGATGGGGATTGGCTGGTGGCAGAGCTGATAGCTGATTGGCTGGTCGTTGAGTGAGGAGGACCTGGTAATTACTAGGGCATCCTGGAACAGAAATACATGCAGTTTCTGGAGAAAGAGAGAGAGAGCGAGAGAGAGAGAGAGAGGTATATATAAGAATGTAATTGGTGTAAATATATATATATATATATATTTATGCATATATGAGTGTATTCATATCAACAGGACTGCCCATCCCATGTCATGTATATTTTTGGCATTAAGAACAAGAGAGGTTCACAAAGCTCACCACCCCCCTGGTGTTCTTCAGTTCTCCATGGCAACAGAGTGTTGTGGAGCGTTCTACCACCCCGTCCCTCCAGCTTTTCTGCCCGTAAACCAAGCGCTCCTTAAAGTACTGACACTCCGCCTCCCCTGTCCTCTGGTTGATGTCTGACAGGAGACCCTGGACCATGCTGACCTACACACACACACACACACACACACACACACACACACACACACACACACACATATTATGTATATATATATATATACACACACACACACACACACATATTATATATATATATATATATATATATATATATATATATATATATATATATATATATATATATATATTTATATATATATATATATATATATATATATATACAGTGGGGCAAAAAAGTATTTAGTCAGCCTCCAATTGTGCAAGTTCTCCCACTTAAAAAGATGAGAGAGGCCTGTAATTTTCACCATAGGTATACCTCAGCTATGAGAGACAAAATGAAAAAAAAAAATCTAGAAAATCACATTGTCTGATTTTTAAAGAATTTATTTGCAAATTATGGTGGAAAATAAGTATTTGGTCAATAACAAAAGGTCATCTCAATACTTTGTTACATGCCCTTTGTTGGCAATGACAGAGGTCAAACGTTTTCTGTAAGTCTTTACAAGGTTTTCACACACTGCTGCTGGTATTTTGGCCCATTCCTCCATGCAGATCTCCTCTAGAGCAGTGATGTTTTTGGGCCACACAGACTTTCAACTCCCTCCAAAGATTTTCTATGGGGTTGAGATCTGGAGACTGGCTAGGCCACTCCAGGACCTTGAAATGCTTCCTACGAAGCCACTCCTTCGTTGCCCGGGCGGTGTGTTTGGGGTCATTGTCATGCTGAAAGACCCAGCCACGTTTCATCTTCAGTGCCCTTGCTGATGGAAGGAGGTTTTCACTCAAAATCTCACGATACATGGCCCCATTCATTCTTTCCGTCATACGGATCAGACGTCCTGGTCCCTTGGCAGAAAAACAACCCCAAAGCATGATGTTTCCACCCCCATGCTTCACTGTAGGTATGGTGTTCTTTGGATGCAACTCAGCATTCTTTCTCCTCCAAACACGACGAGTTGAGTTTTTACCAAAAAGTTCTATTTTGGTTTCATCTGACCATATGACATTCTCCCAATCCTGTTCTGGATCATCCAAATGCTCTCTAGCAAACTTCAAACGGGCCCGGACATGCACTGGCTTTAGCAGGGGGACACGTCTGGCACTGCAGGATTTGAGTCCCTGGCGGCGTAGTGTGTTAGTGATGGTAGCCTTTGTTACTTTGGTCCCAGCTCTCTGGAGGTCATTCACTAGGTCCCCCCGTGTGGTTCTGGGATTTTTGTTCACCGTTCTTGTGATCATTTTGACCCCACAGGGTGAGATCTTGCATGGAGCCCCAGATCGAGGGAGATTATCAGTGGTCTTGTATGTATTCCATTTCCTAATAATTGCTCCCACAGTTGATTTCTTCACACCAAGCTGCTTACCTATTGCAGATTCAGACTTCCCAGCCTGGTGCAGGTCTACAATTGTGTTTCTGGTGTCCTTTGACAGCTCTTTGGTCTTGGTCATAGTGGAGTTTGGAGTGTGACTGTTTGAGGTTGTGGACAGGTGTCTTTTATACTGAGAAGGAGTTCAAACAGGTGCCATTAATACAGGTAACAAGTGGAGGACAGAGGAGCCTCTTAAAGAAGAAGTTACAGGTCTGTGACAGCCAGAAATCTTGCTGGTTTGTAGGTGACCAAATACTTATTTTCCACCATAATTTGCAAATAAATTCTTAAAAAATCAGACAATGTGATTTTCTGGATTTTTTTTTTCATTTTGTCTCTCATAGCTGAGGTTTACCTATGATGAAAATTACAGGCCTCTCTCGTCTTTTTAAGTGGGAGAACTTGCACAATTGGTGACTGACTAAATACTTTTTTGCCCCACTGTATATACACACACACACACACACACGCACACACATACACACACACAGCCAGGTGAGGGTGAGTGGTTTAGCTCACCGCCTGGTCCAGGTGTGGTTTGTCTGGATGTTCATTGGCCGTGTGCTTCTGAATCTCCCGTAGTAGCAGCGGGTATTTGACCAATCGGCTGCGAGGGATGTCCAGGAAGTTCCAGAGGTCCAACTTCCTGCTGAAGGGCGACTGGAGGCACCGTAGCAGGAAGTCCTCCACGCGAGGGTCCTGCTTCCGCCGGTCGAGCAGAGACTTAGCGGCTAGCTGTTTACTGCAGTAGCCTGTGTACTGCCTCAGACAGGGCAGCTAGTGGCCGAGAGACATACAGAGAGAGAGAGAGAGAGAGAGAGAGAGAGAGAGAGAGAGAGAGAGAGAGAGAGAGAGAGAGAGAGAGAGAGAGAGAGAGCCTCCATTATAGTTGCCGTGTGCGCCATTCCCTCAGTGCGAGGACCATTCACACATGGCCATGGCATTGTATAGTCAGCATTAGGTTGGTAGTTACTCTTTCTAAATGCAGGAACTTTGTGTTGTAATTATCAAACATCAAACACAGGACTCTCTCTAACCTCTACACTTTCTGGGCCCCTTTGCAGTGGGGTAGTAGTACACATCTTTGTACAGGCGGACAAGTTCACTCTCTCTAACCTCTCCTCAAAAGCGTCCATCTTGAATAAGCAACAACAACAACCGTAGCAAGAGGTAGAAACAGGGTGTGTGACGTCATCTTATGTCCTCCACTCACATCCATGATTTGAAAGTTCACTCTTCATGTTGAGATTCAACATTTTGGAGATACGCGACAAATGAAAAAAAAAAAAATCAATAATAATAATATATATATATATAGTGTATCCCATCAGCACTGCAACTTATTTACCCAGTGTGTGAGGATGGGTCCCACCAACTCCGTGGATCCGTCAGGGTTTCTGGCATCTCGGAGTTGACAGAGCAGATCTGAGAGACACGGGGTTGGAGTCACAGTCGGGGCGGAGTAAAAGCGAGAGGGCAGAGTCATTTTGAGGGGGAAGAGTCATACTGTTTATGCATCTGTGTGTTTGTATGTGTGTACCTTCGTGCAGTGGTATGAGTGAGTTTAAGGTGCCAAAGATTTGGTTCAGCTCTTGTTCGGTCATGATTGACAGCTTCAGCATGGGATCATGGTAGGCCTGACAGACACACGCACAAACGCACATTAGAAACACATAGAACCAGTAAAAGGCTGTGGTTGTACTAGGCAGCTCCCAGTATAACCAGTAGAAGACTGGTTTTACCTTTCTTGCCAGATGCAGATCTTCTACGAGGTCTTGCTCGCCCTGCGCCAGCTCAAAGATAGCCTGGAGAGAGAAAGAGAGTAGTTACAGCCTGTGTGAATGTACGGTGTGCTGTTTTGTGTGTGTGTGTGTGTGTGTGTGTGTGTGTGTGTGTGTGTGTGCAGTGTGTATGTGTCTGTGTGTGTGTGTATATGTGAGAGTGTCTGGTGTGCAGTGTTTGTGTGTGTGTATGTGTGAGACTGCCTGGTGTGCAGTGTGTGTTTGTGTGTGTGTGTGTGTGTTTGTCTGTGTGTGTGCATGTGTGTGTACCTCCTGTCTGCGTATGTCCTGGGGACTAAGCATCTGGGGGGTCCCGTGTCCGGTGTCAAACGTCTCGCTCCACAGTTTGCTGTCTCGCCTCTTACTGCTGGAGGCCACCGCCCCCGTTGCCAAGGGCCGTGTCTGAGTCACAGAGGAGGGGCGGGGCCAGGGTTGAGAGGGGGGCGGGGCCTCTGTACGCCTGTCATTACGAAAACTGATGGAGCGCTAGAGAGAGAGAAAGAGAGAGAGAGAGAGAGAGAAAGAGTGAGTGAAAGATAGAAAGAGAGAGAGAGAAAGAGAGATAGAATCTACAGAGATCCATCTTGCTGTGGATGAATCAAAAGAGAAGCTTGCAGGGTGTTGTCACATCGAGAATCGGGCTCAAACTGCATTGTTCGGCAGTCAGAACAATGGAACCATGGGCCACTAGGTAGTAGGTGTGGGGTCCAAACACTATGCAACACTTGACCATTGGGACAATGATGCACTTGAATTGCTATATGCAGAGTTATGTAAGTTCCTCTGACTGGTCCAGAGGAACACGAACAACAATGCATGCAGGCTGAATATAGCATCCGATACCCATTGATGATTCAAACTCAAAAGAGTAATATCTTTTGAACCACTAAACATGGACACAGTTGTGTATGTATAAACATTTAGCAGGGTTGGTCCCTCATGATTGGCTCTTACCTGCAGGGTCTGACCAATCCGCTTCAGGGGAGCAGTTTTAACAGGAGGCAGGAGGCTGAGGAGGGAGGAGACTTTAGAGATAGACCTAGTCCTCTTAGTACTGGGCTCCTGGAGGAGAAGGAGGACAAGTTGTTAGAGATAGACCTAGTCCGCCTAGCACTGGGCTCCTGGAGGAGAAGGAGGAGGAGGAGGAACAAGGAGAAGTTTAAGGAGGGGAAGGAGGAGAGATGAGGAGGATAGATGAGAAGGAATTGGAGAAGAAGGAGACAGGAGACGGAGTCAGGAGCAGGGAAAGGAGGCGTAGGAGGAGGAGGCGCAGCAGAGAGGAGTAGGTTTCTTAGGAGGAGGAAGAGGAGGAACAAGGATGATTTTCATAATATAACAAAAATAATATATAATATCTACGATATATTCATATAAAGTATTGATAATATATAAGGTATATATAATATATATATAAATTACTTTATAACTTTTTGATTGAAAAAAGAGACAGAGCCAGAGAGACAGACAGAGAGAGAGAGAGAGGGAGAGAGAGAGGAATGTGTTTCAAATAATAGTCTCAGAATCTACACCAATGTTACTTGTTGCTCAACCAATCAACCAATCAGAATCAACTTACATTGATGTCCAGACTGCAGAGACTCAACGAATCCACCTCCCTCTGCTGCTTCCTTTTCTTCTGTTGACACACCCATAAATACACACACACACACACACACACGCACACACACAAACGGTAAATTATTTGTTAGACTATCAATCATATTGCATACTTTATATTCCTCAGGTAGAAGACGAACAGAGTAGTATTCTAATACGATTTTGGAGTGTATAGTTCCTAATTCAAAAGGCAGGGCGCCTTAAACTGTTTTGCCTTGGAACCCAAAAGGTTTTAGAGTGCCAACCTCAAACTCTGAAAACTCTGAAATTGGGATTCTTTGGAAAAGGATCACCAACAACTGATCTGTGTGTGGTCAGGTCAGGACCCATCTCCAACTGGAACACATTCCATGTGGTTTAGGTTTAGGAACCTTTGGTTTAAGGTGTTGGTTTGGTCTCCCTGAAAGCCTGACTTTCATCTGTCAATTCTGTTTCCAATAAATATTTTTCATGAATCTCAGCAGATGCAAGTTTTTTGTATATCATTTTGGTGGAGATGTGAAGCGGAGTGAGGAGACAGGAGGAGAAGAGAGAGGAGACCGGAGGAGGGGAGAGAGGAATAGGAAAGCGGAGAGAGGCATAAGGAATAGGTGAGAGATGAGGAGAAAGGAGAAGAGAGGAAAGAACACAAGAGGAGGTGAGAAGAGGAGGGTTGGGAGAGGAGGGGAGATGAACAGATCAGAGAGGAGAGACAAGAGAGTAGGGGAGGGGGAGAGAGGAGGACGTAAGAAGAGGGAGTGGGGAGAAGAAAGAGGGGCGCAGAGAGGAGATGATGGGAGAGAGGGAGAGGATTTAACAGAGAGAAGAGAGGGGAACAGAGAAAAGGAGAGGAGGGAAGGAGAGAGGAGAAGGGAGGCGATAAGAAAAGGAGAGAGGAGAGGAAAGGTTGTGGAAAGGAGTGGAAAAAGGAGGGAGGCGAGAGGAAAGAGGGGCTGTTCCTTCAGGTTAACAGTTTAACAATAGCAGGAAGATGTTGTTTTTCTGTAAGTCTGCCAGGCTTGATTACACCTTCCATCTCAGTCATTCACCTTAGCTTTGCTGTATTACTCTCCTAATCCAACTAACTTAATACTACTAAGTACTACTACCTAACTAACTACTAACCAACTAATGGCCAACTACTAAGTAACAACTACCTATTTAATACTAACGACAAACTAACTACTTATCTAATTAGTGCTAACACAGACACATACACACATAAACACACACACACACACACACACACACACACACACACACACACAGTCTCTACTCACCCGGTGGTGAACAAATAGACAACAGCCCATCGTGAAGACAGTGGTTATCCTTCTCTCCTCAGTTCTACTATTTTCTCCTCTCCTCCCCTCTGTTCTCTCCCCTCTCCTCTCCACTATTCTGGTTTCTCCTCTCTCCTCTCCACTATTCTGGTCTCTCCTCTCCTCCTCTCTCTCCTCCTGGCTTCGGTCCTCTCACCTCTTCTCGGTTCTCCGCTCCTCTCAACTCTTCCGGTCACTTCTCTCTCCTCTCCTCCTCTATCCTCTTCTCATCTGGTCTCTCCTCTACTCTTCAACCCTCTTCTCATTGAGTATCTCCTCTCCTCATCTATCCTCTTCTTATCTGTTCTCTCCTCTCTACACCTTTCTTCTGTTCTGGCCTCTCTTTCTCCAACTTCTGCTCCTCTCTACTCTGTGTGTAGTTTCCTTACTCTAAAGGCTCTCTCTCTCTCCAAGGAGTTCAGACACAATGGACCCCTAGTTGAGGAGATTCTAGACCTTTGGTGTGTTAGTGTGTTAGTGTGTGTGTGTGTGTGCATGTGGGGGGGGGGGGGGGCAGAAGGTTCCTGCTTGACAAACAGGATATGATGTCATAGGGGAAACCAGCCTGACTAAAATTAGCCGCCATAGGGGAGGGGAGAGGTGGAGAAAAAAAGAGGAGAGAGGAGAGAGAAAATGGGGAGGAGGAGATGAGATAGGAGAGTAGAGGAGAAAATAAGGAGAAAAGAGAGGAGGAGAGAGTGAGAGAGTTGAGCATGAAAAAGAAGAGGAGAGAGGAGAGGAGGAGGGAGGGAGAGATGATAAAATGAGAAAGAGGAAGAAAGAGGAGAGGAGAGAGATGATAGAAGAAAAAGGGGGAAAAGGAGAGGACAAGAGAGAGAACAGAGAGAAGCAGAGAGGGAGGAAAGAGGAGAAGACATAGCAGAGGAGAGTTTGTAACCCCTCTGAACATCCATCCATCCTGGGAGAGGAGAGAGCGTCTTCTGATGAAACCTGAAAACAAGAAGAACAACAACAACACATTAATAACAAAGCAAAGCACATATATTACACAAAGGAAACATGTCTATAACATGTACAGCGTGTATATAGCATGTTATGTATTTAACATACACTAGAACATGTATAAGGGCGGAGGTTGTCAGGTTACGGCTGGTTTATACAGCCTTACCTGGCCCAAGTCAGACTGTTTAGACTCTGGGTGATATGGAATGCCATTTGAGTCAATATTAATTCTATTTTAAACCAGCCATCACCACACACACTCAGGAGAGCTCTGACATGCCAGTACTGAACACCTGCTCTGACTGTTACAATTAAACAAACTCTGCCATTACAATAAACCCCTGCGTCCTGGTCATCGGAGGAGCCCAGTAAAGCCACCAAGGTGGCATTGAGCACAGACATTGCTACACATGTGCCCCACTCGTGGTCTCTTTGAACCAGAAGGGGACAGGCTGGACCACCAGCAGCAAGAGGGAGATGGGGATAGGGACTCGTGGCCCAACCAATGGTTATTGTGGGCCCTTCGAGGAGCTACCACCGCGGGCGGCCAAACTGTCAAGCCTTCTCCCAGCCCGCCCAGAGAGCCCTGCAACGGTCATGTGCAAGGACACCTTCGCCAGCCAAGGCAGCAGCTCAGACCTGCTGTCTCCAGGATGGAGGGGGGGGGGGGAGAGGTGTGCGGACAATGGGATTCGGGGGGATGTTTTTGTTATTTTAGGTTTGCTAACCCAGTCAAGCTTCCAATTGTTTTAGATGGGCATGGTCACCCTGGTTGGAATCCAGTTAATAGTTGTTGTGCAATATAAGTAGGGGTGGGGGAAAGGCTTCCGCTGGGCAATCAACCTAGCTTCAATTTGGCGTTTGTGGGTTATGTTGAGTGTTTGTGGTATATGGCTGTTTTATAAGCCGTACCTGGCTCGAGTCAGACGGGAGACAGATTAGACCCTGGGCTGCGAGGCTGCAAACCTGTTGTGCTTGGAGCAAACGCTGCTCCCAGGTTACACAAGCCCCCACTACGATCGCTCTGACAGTACTGAACACCTGCTCTGACAGTTACCATTCTAACAACTCTGCAATTATCTAGTCTACTCAACATCAACGTGGGTCCTGGTCATCGGGAAAGCCCAGTAAAGCTATGTAGTGCGTAGCAGGGACCATAGCAACAATAAAAAACACTAGACTGTATCTGCTCAGCATCGCATCACCATCTTCCTGTGAGCTAAGTTAGAGAGAGATTGCAGAAGAGCCCACATCGCTTCCTAGTGGGCAAGCTCGATCAGTCAACTTGTTGCTCCACTCGTGATATTCAGCATATTTGGAATATTCTACACTCATATATTAAGAAATTAGTAGTTATCATTATGTAAATATGAAAAATATTAATCATCCCACACCACAGGTATACTATAATCAAAAAAATACACATTTCATAATTAATTTCCTAATGCAAAATTAGATTACAGTAAAAACATTATTCCATAATATAATTTGACTATATTATTATGACAATAATTACATATAATCACACACAAACACACACACACACACACAACGTTTTTTGGAGTGTGCGTTAATAATTTAAAGGTACATTATGTAACATGGACACCAAGCGATTAAAATGGGAATTGCAACCCAAGTTCACAGCCCCTTCCTACCCAGACAATGAGGAGGATACTGAAATAACACAAGCGCAAGACAAGCTGAATGCTAACACTATAATTTGAGATGAGCCACTATTACATAGTGATTGATTATCCACTATTACATAGTCCATGTAGATTCATCAGCTTATGTGTACTTTTGCCATTTATTTATTGTTTGAAAGTTAAAAATCAGCTCATTTTGAATCGGTCTCAAAATCCTCCGGGAGCTCTGAAAAGTACCCGTGTTTAACAACAACTCTGATCCTGGAGCTGTTTAGAAACATAGGCAATTTAGGTCTGGAGGAACCTTGTAGAATCTTGTTTATCCAATATATTTGCTGGCTTCCAAGGCTTAAGCATGCTGTGATTGTGTGCCAATTGGTTTCATATCTGGCAACACGGGGTACAGGGAGAAAAGCAGCATCCAGTATTTTGACTCAACATATTTACTTAATCTCTGATGAAATATTGTAATGTTATGATTAATGTAAATACATTTAATCTCTTACAGATTGTACTGTTAAATCAGACTCGTCTTTCATAATACTCAGTACTAACTATACTTAAGTTAGTTTCACCAAACTAGCACTCATATCTCTTTATTTGGTAGTAAACTGAGATGGCTTCCTTAAAATAGCTGTCATTTATTGTTTGTTTATGTAGTTGGATTCACCAAACTAGCTCCCAGAGCTAACAAGCTCTAGTTAGGTCATTAAGCATGTTCATAAAGTAGCTCTCAAACTGACACTTACTCAGGTTAGTTGCTATAGTAACATCATCCAGTAGGTGTTGTCCCTCACCTCGAGGTGTCTCTTCCATCCCTGCATATGGCGGGTCTTATTATGGTCTGGAAAAAAACGCAGACAACAACTTATCCCGTTCAGGTCCTGAAGTGTACACCCAGCGGTCTGACATTCCACCCAGCTCTCGGCTGCTTTAGTCGACGCTGTGGGGATTCGATGAGTCAGGCTCTTACCGAGGCCATGTGGTTTCAGGCAGAGACGCTCCACAGAGCACACACTATAGCTATCTGCTAGCACCCCCCACCCCCCACCCCCCTGGTTTACGCCAACCCTGTCTGCTAGCCACCCCCATCCCCCCCCCGGCTAACCCCAGCCTTGCACTCCGACCATAACCTAGGTTCTAGAACATAACTCGTTTGCACAACAAGGCAAACGACACACACACACACACACACTTATAATAAAGATGTAGGTCAGAAGAAAAAGAGCGACATTTTATTTCCCTACATCAGAGTACTATAAAACAGTACGTTATCCTAACATAGACAAAGCTCAAATATCATGCAACTGTACAAAGCAGAACAGGAGAACAATGTATATTTACATATAGTAAAAAGGACCCTCTTTATAAAGCTCCTAAAGATACAGTAGTCTACAGTAACATCTTTTATAGTTATTCTACTCCCTTTAAGATCCATTATGTCATGTCTAGACCAAATTACCAACCAACAACTAGTTACAGAGTTCTGATACTTCACTGGACGTAGGACTTCCCACCCAGACCCTTTGTACCGACACGAGCACCCTACGTAGAGTCCGGGCCAGAGAGGGGTCAGCAGACATGGTCGACAGCACAACTCCCCTCCTCCTCCAAGTCTCCACCGCTGGAAATCCACAGACCCGAACATCCACTGACTGGTACGGGTTTGGGTCGTTTCCACACACAGTCCATTTCGTCTGGAATGACTCATCTCCGGGAACATAATTATCAGTCCAGCTCGACCAGGACCTCCTCTGGTGAAGAAGACCACCCTCTGCCTCTGTCAGAGGACACGACCCGAGAGGGTTCGGGTTTCACGGCTATTAGCGAGTGGTTTAGAGTTAGAAGGAGGCCATGGGTGCAGAGCAGAGTGATGCCAGGGGTGTAGAGCGATAACAGAGGCGTAGAATGAGGGAAGCCAGGGGGTTCAGAGTCAAATTGAGGCCAGGGGTGTGAGTGTGTCGCTGGGCAGTAGAGGGCGGTGGTGCAGCTGGACTTTACACACGCCGAGGTCGCTGCAGTGCAGGGAGACGCCAGCAGGAGGCTCCTCGTCTCCTAGAACCAGAAACACAGCAGGGGTCTTGTGAGTCCTACTGGTCGGATAGTCCTACTGTACTTCTGCTGGTCTGGAGGTGTCCTACTGGTCTGTTAGTCCTACTGGTCTGTTAGTCTGGCTGGTCTGTTAGTCCGGCTGGTCTATTAGTCCTGCTCGTCTCTCTATCTTCATCTGTATTTTGTACATCTTTGTTTATCTCAATTCTCCCAAACTTCTTCTGTCAAATTAAGTTTTATAAAGGACATACTAATGGAAAACCTACACAAAACATAAACTAGGATACAAATTGATAAAGAAAATGTTACCAAAAAAAAATTAATACAATACAATAAAGATCTTAAAATGTTAACTCTAAAATGTATCTTTATCTCTCTCTATCCACCAGTTTATGCCGCCTTCTATTAGTGGGCTAAAAGTTGAGTGTCTTACCCAACCCAGAGGAAGATGATTCGCTGTCTGCCAGGGAGGCGGAGTCTGTCTGGTCCTGTGACAGACCGTCAAGCAGGGGAATGGACAGCTCTGAGGAGGGAACCGACGAATCGTAGATCCCAGAGTCACGAGGGGGCAGGATCTCTGGAGGAGAGGGCGGGGCTTCTGTCAGCGTAGGTGTGACTGGAAGAGGGGAGGGGCTTGGGTCATCCTGGGGGAGGGAGGGTGTTGAGGAAGAAGAGGAGCCTGAGGGAGATGATGACGAAGGTGGTGCTCTGTGCGAGAGGCCAGATGTTCCAGATGAGGACCTGAGGGAAGACATCATACAGAGTGAGACTCAACCAGAAACTAGGGTATAGCCGTGATGCGTCCACGCATGTAGCAGTATCCTACAGTAGGACTGGTGTAGCTTTAAGAACGACCAAGTCCTGATAAAGAGCCTTTCCCAACTGCAGTACTGTGTAGTAGTTTAGCTTAAACTAGACTTAGACTAAAGGGCTGATTATGGTCCCAAGTTCACGCAACACAAGGGGGTTTACGGACCCGTAACGTCCTAGCGGACCCTCCTTGCGTCCACCGCAAGGGGCTGACGTGCGGCTCCCAAAATATTGTAACCTTCTGTCGAGGCGACGCAGCAGCGAGGGCTGGGATTGGTCCGCTCACTAAAACCTGACGCAGAAAAAAAACAGGTTCATGACTGCGTTGAAGCGTTTGCGCGGTCCTCGCGTTGTGTGACGTGGGACCATAATCAGCCCTTCAGCCCCCCAGAGCCATACTGTAGTACTGGTGTACTTTAGAGAAGGAAAAAGTTCACTTAAGAGTGTCTCTACTCTGCTGTAGTAATGAACTGTAGTGGCACCCTCTGTACTGGTGTACCTTAGAGAAAGACCGGGGGTCGCTCTACTCTACTGTAGTAATGAACTGTAGTAGAACCCTCTGTACTGGTGTACCTTAGAGAAAGACCGGGGGTCGCTCTACTCTACTGTAGTAATGAACTGTAGTAGAACCCTCTGTACTGGTGTACCTTAGAGAAAGACCGGGGGTCGCTCTACTCTACTGTAGTAATGAACTGTAGTAGAACTCTCTGTACTGGTGCACCTTAGAGAAAGACCGGGGGTCACTCTACTCTACTGTAGTAATGAACTGTAGTAGAACCCTCTGTACTGGTGTACCTTAGAGAAAGACCGGGGGTCGCTCTACTCTACTGTAGTAATGAACTGTAGTAGAACCCTCTGTACTGGTGTACCTTAGAGAAAGACCGGGGGTCGCTCTACTCTACTGTAGTAATGAACTGTAGTAGAACCCTCTGTACTGGTGTACCTTAGAGAAAGACCGGGGGTCGCTCTACTCTACTGTAGTAATGAACTGTAGTAGAACCCTCTGTACTGGTGTACCTTAGAGAAAGACCGGGGGTCGCTCTACTCTACTGTAGTAATGAACTGGAGTAGAACCCTCTGTACTACTGGTGTACCTTAGAGAAAGACCGGGGGTCGCTCTACTCTACTGTAGTAATGAACTGTAGTAGAACCCTCTGTACTACTGGTGTACCTTAGAGAAGGAACAACTCCTGCCAAAGAGCACGCGGCCAGTGTGGGGTTGGAGCCGTCCGCCAGGAGGAGCATGTTTCTCTGCAGGAGGTCCCGTCTCCCGCCGGGCGTCTTCACCAACACCTCCCTCAGGACCAGGGAGGACTCCCCCTGGGGCTGGGCCCCTGAGGGGGAGCACGCGGTGGGGGGCGAGGAGCAGGAGGCGGTGGCGGGAGGGCCAGCGTCCTGGTGGTGCAGGGAGAGGTGCTGGTGCATGTTGCAGATGGCCACGTAGAGCGCGCGCCCCGACCGGCTGCGGAAGTAGTTGCGGCGGGAGGCGTTGATGGGCGCGCTGGTGCGGTCCGACGAGTCCCACGCTCCGCCCGGGTGCAGACAGACCACCAGCTGGGACAGCTGGTCCATCAGCTTCAGCCTGGAGACACAACGGCCTCCGTCATCACCGTGGAAACGCTCCTCAGAGACATCAGCCACTGCCACTGGTGATGAGATGAGCCTAGCTTCTTCTCTGGCATTTTAACCACCAACATACGCTCTTATTTACGTTGTTCTTTCTTGCTGATCTGCATCAATTAGTGTTGGGGGACTTCAAATCTTTATCTGAATCGATGTTTACTCTGTAACATGTGTTGTGTGTACCGAATACGTAATCTGTGATAACCTGTGTTAATGAGCGTTACTCTGAGGGGTTACCTAGGCGCCAGGCTGAGCAGCGTGGGCACGTCGTTCTCTGATGAGTAGTCGAAGTACGCGGCCACATAGCGTCCGAGCCCCTCGCCCCCGCCGCCTTCTCCCTGGTTGGCCAATCGCAGCTTCTCCGCAATCATGGCTACGCCTACAATGAACAGGTCACTGCCTGTTCCACCAACGGGTGTGCTGCTGCTGATTCCACGACGACCTACTGGAGTCTTCCCCCGGCAACTCTTCCTCTCTACATGGTAACTACAAGAAGAAGAAGAAGAGGAAGAGAGGCTCACAATCGTACTCCTAACATCATAGAACCAAACTGATGATATGAAATAACTCAAATAGGCTATGTCTCTGTATCTCTGTGGCCTTGTTTACACATGTCTTTCAATGAGACTTTTGTGATCAGATGCACCAGGTGAGAACACAGGACTGACGTCCACCCTTGACAATTGAATTCAAACTATGTGGCCAGATATGTGTTTGGATTACATTTTCCTGCAAAAAAAAAGCCCTTATGTTGTTCTCTTAAATGGTATAAAAAGTTTGTTAAGACGTCAGGTTAATTGTCATCGTTGTCTATGTTCGAAATCAAAATCATCTAATGAAGTCTTACAAATAACAGCAACTTATGCAGTTGGAACATCATTTGGTGTTCATATTAGCATGGCTGAAATACCGAGGTGACTAGAATAACTAAAGACACAATCCCAGTCTGTCTTATGCAGGGACGCGGGCAGACCCCCCCCCCCCCCCCCCGCAGGGGCTGAAACTGCAAGTGAAAAACGTTTTCTGAACAAATCAATATATTTTGTTTTTGAGAGTTCTATTTTATCATACAACATGGTTATCATCAATTATTGACATCCACCCTTTTAATGATATTTATCATATTATAATTTCATTTTAGAACATTGTCTGTGTAGGCTGACGTATGACGCACAACGCAGCACACGCTATGCGCGAAAGATAGATAGAGCTGCAATTTGCAACATGTCCCAGAAGTGAATTTCAGATTTTTTAAATACTGGCCCCAAAAAAGACAAACTTCAGAACCGCTGGCAGCCGACTCCCTGCCAGCGGCCCCCTGTACCCCCACCACTCCTGAGGAGGAGAGTTCAGAGCAGCTATGTAGCAGAGAAAAAGACTGCAGCAATGCTAACCCCCCCTCCGGTCAATCCTATGTTGGAATAATCCCGCCACCCGCGGCACCACCCACTAACTCTGTTGGTGAAGAGCCCTGCCAGGCCACCCAAAGGAGTTTGACTTCCCAGCCAGGTGCTCTGGAAATGAAAACGTATTCTTTAATTTTTACGTTAAGTTCAACTTCTCTATTGTTATGTTAGTTATAATAAGTCAAATTCCTAGGCTTTGACCCTTCAGTCGTAGCAGCAAAAACATAGTAGGCTAGTGTGCGTGTCTTATAGTTAAGTTCAAGTGCCTTGTTCTGTTGCTACCCGTATAGCGTAGCTGTGACCCCGTCCATAATAAATCGTCTTCCGATTAGAAATAAACCTCCATTCCTTGTGTGATCTGTCCATAGCTGAATATGGTACTATGCTGCTTTGACATAAACCATGTTGGTGTTCAACAGGTCTGCTGTAGTGTAAAGCATTTTAAAACTGGTGTAAAATGTTGCTGGCCATATTAATACGAAAACCGTGAATGTTGCGCAGCATTTATTATGACGTCATCATATAGAATTTCTTTCAGCACCCCCAACTCGGACTGACTTCCTGCGTCCCCGGTCTTATGGTGTATTCACGCCAAGTAGAGCTGGCTCTGTGTGTAGGCATGGGGCTTGGTTTTAATAACGTAGCCAGTAGTTTGCCTATATTTTGCCCAGATCGATGTCCACACACCTATGCAATCGGATCAGCGTCCAAGCCTGACACCATCAGGATGTGTTCCCCCGCTCAGTAGAACACAATTTGAGCAAGATCCGATCTGGGACGGTCCGTACCTAACAGTTCTGCGTCCTGTCATGATCGGATGGTAAACGTTGCATTGGAACGACGAGGTTGATGATGAACGTGATGATGAATGAGAGTTAGGGCTAGGGTTCACAGCAGGCCAACGTACCGCAGTCCCCTGGAGCAGATGACGAGGACGTGGTCTGCCTGGTCCAGCTGTCTGCTGAGCCAGCTCATCTGGCCCTCCTTACAGATCTGGAGGTGCTCCCACAGGTCCAGCACCACCTGCAGGGTTCCAACACATGGCTCAGATCTAATACCTCATATCGCACTCCCATTGCCAAATCTCTCTTCTTCAACTTGCTGCCCTAACCCTGTTACCATAGTGACACTACACATGTGATGTAAGCATGGTTATCGCTCCGGAACCTGGTTACCCTGACTAACAGGTTTTTCCTCTGCATCTAAACATGACAGGGGCTGAGAAATAGCCATTAGATGGTACCAAAGAACCCAAACCGTTCCTCTCTCACCTCACACCTGCAGAAGTCCTGCAGGAAGTAGGCGAAGGCCTGGACGACGGAGTTGTGTTGGTCTCCATCTCGGTTGGAGTAGACCACCAACACCTTAGGCCGGGGCCCTGTCCTCTCAACACTCTGAGCTGCGCCGTGATTGGACGACTCGCTGCTGTCCTCGTCCAATTGGCTGTATATGTTTTCTAAGGAAGCAGCAGCAGAGCCATGTTCACTGGAAGTAACTAGTTGGTAGAACTAGATAGGAATAGCTAACTTAGGGTCAAGGTGAGAGGGTTAGTGTTAGTATTAACCTTGTTGTTTCTTGCGGCACATGACTGTGAAGAGCGTCGCGAAGGCTGAGAGGACGACCAGAGGAACTGTGATGGCCATCGCCCTGATAGGCCCCGCCCAGGGGGAGTGGCCTGCAACACAAAACCCTCTAAATATCAAACACACTCAAACACACAAAAAAAAACACACTGCATGCCCATCATACTGCCAATACACGTTTATCACAAAAAAAAAACGTGTGTGTGTCTAACCTTGGCCCACGTAGAATTGCGTCTGTCTCCTTGTCAAATTATTCTCATCTCTTAACTGAGAGTAAGATTGATAGGGAGAAAGAGAGAGATTAACAAAAAAAACAATGAAGAAGAACAATGTCTTTTTTATGTCCCACATTAAACAGGTATTTTATGTGGGACACATGAAAGACCTGTATCAACTGAACAGCCGCTCAGCAGTGAGCACTAATCTCACCTCGATAGCGTAGGTTCCAGGTCCGACGTCCTGCAGGGTACACAAGGTTCTGGGCAGGCTGTAGTTCTACACACATAATCAGATGTTAATCAGTAGTCCTCGACAAATAATCACATGCTAATCAGTAGTCCTATACACATAAGCGTTCAACTGGTGTTCTGCATGCATGATCACAGGTTAATACATAGTCCTACGCACAGTCACATGCTAACCTGTAGTCCTTAATTATCACATGCTAATCGGTAGTCCTTCCAGGTCACATGTAAATCTGTAGTTCTAAACAGAAATCACTTGTGAGAGGTGAGAGGATGTGGTGAAGGTGTCTTACAGGGGTACAGCGCTGCGTCCTGAATGGTCCTTCCTGTCGTAGTTTGAAGTACAGGAAGTAGGCAGCAAAGCCAAACGTGGAGGGGGCATGGTCAAACGCCACATGCAAATTACTGCCATTCTGAGACACATTCAGAGTCCTGGGCTTCCAATCTGCAGAGGTTACAATTATATTATTAGAAGATTTTCTTTAACTTGTCCTAATCAAATGACATGCGTGTATGTACTTACATGGTTTACATGCCAAATTTTCTGGACCCAAGAGCAGTTCACAGGCTGTGAAACACACACACAAACACATTCTTGTACACTTTAATCAGGCGTGAAAAGTTGATTCGCTTTTTTAAGCCTGACTACAGCCTGTGTTTTTCCTAATTTATCTTCATTAAATCATATAGGATAGGTTATTATGCAAGAACAGGAGTCATTCCATCTTGTTCAACAAGCTGTAATTATGACAATGTCTTGGAACAAATATCTAAGTTAAATAAAAATAAAAACAAATAGCTATTGACCCTGATATAGGCAACATTTCACAGAAAAGACAATATTTATCATCATATTATATGCTCAAAGTTAAGTAATGCAGCATTGAATTTCCCTTATTGTTGCAGTCTTATTTCAACGGGCAATGTCCTGGCTGCATTTGATATGCTGCAATGGCAGGGGTATGTATGATTGGCGGTCATGTGCCCACTCACAGTTGGTCCTGAGGAAGGAGGGCGGGAAGGTGTCGTTCATCAGTGTGGGGAACGGGACCACGCGCACCAGGTAGTCTGTTTCAAAGTTCAACCCATGGAACGCCAGGCTGCTCAGCTTCTAACAGGAAACAGTTTGGAATCAACCTCCTGGCTCTACACAGTTTGAATTCCTGTCTGAACACGGCACGCATCAGCGTACCGTGAGTATTATGGCGCATTTCCACCGGAGGGTGCGATCGGTTCAGTCTGCAAAGGTGTGGCAGTGGTCGTGTTTCCACCGCCAAAAGTGGCCGTGATCCGGACTGAGCCGTACTCGTCTCGCAGTACTCCTCCGTTTGGGTACTGAGACGCCTGAAAGGGTGCCGGCGAGATTGTTCGTCCAATGATTGGGCGACAGTATCGTCAGAATCGTCAGCGAGGTATTTCTGTGCAACTGCGAGAGCTTAGTTCATTGAAGAAAATTACACACAAAAGTTTAACGTCCGCTTGGACGTCCTACATTGTTGTTCTTTTATTTTGTCGCGTTCTTCTTTTTCCTTGGATTTAATAGCAGGTTACACTGTGACGGGCTGCTATGAGGTCCCGATGCTTACGTAGCTGCCGCGGCTATCGCCATCCGGCTTAAACCCCGGCCTACCACAAGGGTACTGTCGGCGGAGGAAACGCGAGCCATAACTGAGCTGGGCTATACCGCACCCTCACTACTGGGCTGAGGCGCGCTGGGTCCTAAGCGTACCCGCCGCTGGAGAAGCGCCATTAGCGTACCGTGTTCCTGTAGTTGAAGGTTAGCTGTCGGGGGTCTTTGAGGATCAGATGTTGACACTGTTTCCCCTCGGGGTCCTTCTCCTCCACGTACACCCTAAACCCACGCACATGTTCGATACCTGCACACAAAAAGACAGACAGACAGACAGATAGGGAGATGGGGAGACAGAGACACAGGCAGACAGACAGACTATTAGGGGCAGAAGAAGAGGAGGAATGTAACTCCATACCTCCACCAGGCTCTCGGATAGCATCTCTCCACCCACACCTTGTGGGGGAGGGGTATGTATATGTGGTAAAACTGGTTTTTCTTGCCTCCGGCCAAATACCACAGAACACTCACATGCACACACACACACTTTTGTTGAGGGAGAGAGAATTACTTTACAGCATCGCTCACTTCTAGTATACATGTTAATATAGTGTTTCACTATACTTTTTTTGTTGGGCCCCCCCTTTGATAAACTAAGTAATGCCGCCCCCTCCCCAACCCACACAAACACACACACATGTTCCTGGAAAAAGGAAATGTATTTGTTGGGTATACAAAGAGGCATTACTGCCCTCCAATTGAATTTAGAACCCCTAGCTCAGTCGTAAGTCAGTAAGCCGTGCATTGTAAAAAAATAACTAATAATTTACCACAATCTTGCCTCTATTGCACATAAGCGTAATGTGGATGTGGCCTTTTGAAAACAAGTCTCAACATTTCAGAGGTGTGCAGACCACCACATGAACCGTGTGTGAGGGCCATGATAACATCCTTTTTGGTACACGATGAATCATTGGCAGTTCACGGACGGTGGCTTTAAAGTTCACTTACACACGCAGTCATTGAATTTCTCTATTTACATCTCTTGTGTGCAGCTCATTCTGAATTGTTTGTTCCGCCTGTGATTTGTCTTCATACAGTCTGCGATAGAAAGACAGATAGAAGGGTGGCTGGACGGACAGGAAGTCAGACAGATAGAGATAGAAAGAGGTTGTAAGACAGGTAGAGAGACAAGTGGAGACAGACATGCAGACAGTCAAACAGACAGACAGACAGAAAGTCAGTCAGACAGGTAGAGAGACAAATAGAGACAGATAGAAAGGAAGTCCGACAGCTAGGTGTTCAGAGAGGTAGAGACTAGAGAGACAGACAGGTTGTCAGGCAGGTAGACAGACAGAAGTCGTACAAGTAGAGAGACAGACAGGTTGTAAGAAAGGTAGATAGACAGAAGTCGGACAAGTGGAGAGACAGACAGGCTGTCAGACAGGAAGACAGACAAGTAGAGAGACAGACAGGTGGTCAGACAGGTAGACAGACAGAAGTCGGACAAGTAGAGAGACAGACAGACAGGTACCTAGAGGGCTGGGGTTCCAGTTGACGATAACTGCCAGGCGGTCCTCACAGGTCAGGTGACTGTAGGAGACATTGAGGACCTCATGGATCACATGTTTACCTAGAGGCAGGGAGGAGCAGTCTGCACACACACACAGTGGATCAGTAGATAGGAAAACCAGATGGACAGATTGTTGTTAAAGTTATTATATTCCTGTTCTCCGGAGGAACCACCCCTCCCCTGCTCCACTTCTCCTCCCCCTCTTCCTGTCCATCAAAAGAAGGAAAGAGGATTAGTCAGTCGTGTCTAAGACCCCCCCCCCCCCCCATCCTTCCTCTTTTCTGCTCCTCTCCCCGTTCATGGCTGAGCGGCTCTCCTCTCCCTCATCATCATTCAATGAATAGAGGAAAGATCACCCAGTTGTGTCCAGTCTTTAAATACCTGGAGGTCACACACACACACACACACACACACACACACACACACACACACACACACACACACACACACACACACACACACACACACACACACACACACACACACACACACACACAGCTTTTCTGGCTGACAGTCAGGGACAAAAGGGGAGGGATCAGGAACTTGACTTTTAGGGAAAATAACAAAGAAAGAGGGGGAGGAGGGAGAGGAGGAAGTGTCCCCGAACCTGCATATACCGTACCATCTCATACACACCAAACTGCCCGCATGTGTTGATATATTTATACATTTATTCATTCATATTTATCTATCTGAAGTCACAAATCCTTTTGCATTAGAAATTGAAAACTTTTAATGTTTTAAAATAATCTAAAGTTATCAATTCAAAATTTCAGAGAGGCAGACAGAGACACAGACAGATAGCTATCTTACGCTCTGTTTTGAAGGTGACTCCCAGCCTCTTCAGTCCACCAGAAGGAGCAGAAACAACCTGATAGAGGGACAAGAGAGAAACAGACAGGTGAGAGACAGGTAAGAGACAGACGTGTTTGAGACAGCCAGGGGAGACAGACAGGAAAGAGACATACAGGTGAGAGACAGACGGGGGAGAGACAGATGTGATGCAAGCGGTTGGCTGCCTCCTCCCCAAACTCCAGGAGATAACAGAGTAGTGGAAAGAAGAACAAAAAGAGGTTACATCGTGTTTCCGTTCCGCACCTGGAGCCACTTAGCCTCATCAGGAACAAGACCCCTCGTGTGTGTGTGTGTGTGTGTATCATTTCCAGATGTGTTAATGAGGTCATATAGCTAATGACCTGCACAGCAGGTTGTATATTTACACGTGTATACATGTATATGAGAATGTAGCTATGTAGGTCACAACGATCAGCAAATGTGTGTATCTAATGATCGTAATGTCTTCAGTATGATCGCTCGTGCTCTTGTTTACATTGTAGAGGTTATTATCTACACGCACACTTGTGTACCAGTCCCAGAGTCACGTGGCTGTGGAGACACATGCTTTTAATCCCCCCTCCCCCCTCATCCTGTCCCTCCAAAAGCACTGCAGGGAAGCCCCATTCACAAAGCCTGTGTGTGTGCCCTGTTCAGGACCAGCCAACCATAGACTTTCCCACAGCAGAGACAAAACCTGCCACACACACACACACACACACACACACACACACACACAAACACACACAGGTGATGTCATGAACTTTAATAGGACATTATGATGCGTGGTGTGACATCACTAATAATTTTATGAGGCCACATGTTAACCTGTACAGCCAGTTCGCAGCTGTCAATCCCAGTGGCGATAGGACACACAAACGAACGTTTAACATATCACTATATGTAAATCTGCGTGGCGTTTCATGTTGAGCAGAGACGAGACATGAACCAACATATGCAGCTGTGCTTGTAAACGTACCCGTCTTGTTACGCAAGCATTCAGTAATAATTCTCCCGTGATGTAAATCATCAACTGTTCAACGGATCCAGTTGTGATAAACCCAACGCAATCTATGTTGTGGTTGGATTTAGCACAGAGGTAACTTCTTTAACTGAACGATCTTCTCTTGAATAACCTGGTTACCGTAGTGACCATGTTAACACGACAGTCTGCATGTTAAAATGATGACTGCAACTTAATTGTTTCTTTGTTCTAAAGCGGGCCGCATACTTCCAACTAACTAGTTTTTTTTCTGCTTTTCCGGCTGGCTGAGATCATTGAAGTCCTTCACAGACTTGTAAAGGACTTGTTATATACTTGTGCATTTCGGTTCAGTCACTGAAGTTTCCTCTATGGAGACCAGTGGTCTCTCCATGGAGACAGGTGATCACATCTGAATAAATCATGCTTCTCTAACCAATCACACAGAATGTTTGCATCGCTGTCATCTGCTGAGATTCCGGCCAAATCTTGGGAGGTGCAATCAGAGCCCAAAATCATTTTCGGCACAATACGTTCTTTTGGTTTCTCCACCATCACTACATATTGTTCTTACGAGCTGTAAAATCCTTAAAGCATTAAGTGCTGACCACTTATCCGGGGTAGCGCTGTGTGTGTCCAGGCGGGGGTACCCCAGCATCAACAGAACCCTAACCCTGCGGTCAGACAGGAAGCATAATGTCTCAGGGTCATGACCCCAGCCTCCAGACTTAGTCATGTGTTCAAAGAGGAGTCTTCTTATAGGAGACCTGGCCTTGTTCTGACTCTGGGGAAGGTTAGGGGTCAGGGGTTAGAGGTCACAAAGCCTTTCAGTGTCTGGTTCAAGAGCACTCGGGCAGAACAACACCCCCTCAATCCCCCCCCCCCCTAGAATAAATGGATATTATGTGAGTCAAGACAAACCTAAGGTGTTTAAATGATTAATGAGATTACAATTTGACTGCTAACCTTGACCAGATCAGATTCATAGCTAAAACCTGGGTCTCAGTGTCACCTACAAATTAACACTCTGGGTATCAACATAACCTCTGTGTCTACACCCTGGGTCTCCAAGATCCCTCCTTATCCACACCCTGGGTCTCTGTGTCCCCTCTGTAACTAGACCTTGTGTCTTTATGTCACCCCAGTAGCTGGACCCTGGGTCTCTCAGTCCCCTCCTAAACCACTACCTGGGTCTCCCAGTCCCCTCCTAAACCACTACCTGGGTCTCTCAGTCCCCTCCTAAACCACTACCTGGGTCTCCCAGTCCCCTCCTAAACCACTACCTGGGTCTCTGTGTCCCCTCCTAAACCACTACCTGGGTCTCCCAGTCCCCTCCTTAACCACTACCTGGGTCTCCCAGTCCCCTCCTAAACCACTACCTGGGTCTCCCAGTCCCCTCCTAAACCACTACCTGGGTCTCCCAGTCCCCTCCTAAACCACTACCTGGGTCTCTCAGTCGCCTCCTAAACCACTACCTGGGTCTCTGTGTCCCCTCCTTAACCACTACCTGGGTCTCCCAGTCCCCTCCTTAACCACTACCTGGGTCTCCCAGTCCCCTCCTAAACCACTACCTGGGTCTCCCAGTCCCCTCCTAAACCACTACCTGGGTCTCCCAGTCCCCTCCTAAACCACTACCTGGGTCTCCCAGTCCCCTCCTAAACCACTACCTGGGTCTCTCAGTCCCCTCCTTAGCTACAGCCTTGGTCTCTACGTCACCTCTGTTGCTGCTCCCTGGCTCTTTACATCCTCTCCTTAACTACCCCCTGGGACTCCGTGTCCCCCTTGAACCGCACCCTGGGTCTCTATACAGCCCCTATATACAAAGGTCCGGAGAAGAAGCTATTAAGAAGATCTCATTATGTTGCCGTTGCTTTTTTAACACAGAGCCAAATAAACCGGGCATAATGCACCCCTGTTTTTTTTTTATATATAACATAAGCAACAGACAACCGTGTCAGCATCTTACGTGATGCACACGATATGCACCAGGGCAGCGAAATGCTTAATTTCCCAGAGGTTTGGTCTCTCTCTCTCTCTCACGCACGCACGCACGCACACACGCACACACGCACACACACACACCATCACAGCCCTGCCTGGCCCGGCCATCCCTTTCAGAAGGTGAAATAACAGCGCAACAATCATGCCTTCATCAGGCTGTGTAAAGGGGGCTTATGTCACCTCTTTGAGGCCCAACGCCTTGGGCCTCAAAACACACTAATAAACACAACACAACAAAACGCGATGAAGCACTACACAACAACAAACACAACACATCCACAATCACAACAAGAGTCTAAAAAACACAGCACACTAAAAAACACAACACACTTACAACAACGCACTCTCAAACACAAAAACACAGTAAAAAACACAACAAAACACAAAACACTCACAAGTCTAAAAAACACAGCACACTAATATACAAAAAACCTTACAAACACAACAACACAATAACAAACACAACGCAGCTAAACACACTAACAAACACAACACACTACCAAACCCAACAAACCCGTAACAAACACAACAGTCAAAAAAACACAGCACACTAAAAACACAACACACACTGACAAACACAAAAACTCTAAAGAGGTAACTCCTGGGGGAAGGACTTCATGCCCACATCCTCCTGCTCCTTTGATCTGGGAGGAGGTGTGTGTGGTGGGGGTTAGGGGGGAGATAATGAGTGTGTGTGGGGCGTGGGGGGGGGCAGGAAGGAATGTTTCAGCAGGGTAAACAGTGTGAACTTCCTGTGGAAATCACTTAAAACACACACACACACACACACACACACACACACACACACACACACACACACACACACACACACACACACACACACACACGATCTGTGTTGCTGAGTTATCGAACCCGGTTCCTCCTCGTTTTGTTTTAACCGCTCCTCTATAAAGCTTCACACAAAGTCTCTTCCGGACGCATAATACACCGCTAAACAATACATTAAAAGCCTGACATTCAGCACACTCAGCTTCTGTTAAAGTCATCAGCGGTTCGAGTCCTGAAACTGGAGTTCCCCCCCCCCCCCGAGCCCACCTGGTCCCACCAGACCCTGGCGTGAGCAGATGGTTGAGAATGAGAAAGAAGAAAGCTTCACAGTTTTTATGAGAAATATTTAGAAAGATAACTCAAACTCAAAACTGGTAAAAAAAGATAACCACAATGGTATAAACTAATATAACTGTTGTCTACTAAAACAAATGATCTAAACCTAACTTGTTATTTGAGACGACAGTAGGTAACCCGGTGGAGATGTTACATGCTGAAATGTCTTCCCACAGGTACAAAGTTAAACGATAACATTCCTGACCACAAAAGTTGGCTTAAACATCTGGTCTACTAAGAAAATAAGAAATAACCGTGCGAACACGCAAGCAACTCAATGATCCGTCGAGAGGAACATCGACAGTCAACAATAGTTAGGAGTTCACTTTGTTCATGCAAATTCTAACCGAGAAGGCAGAGGATTTCCGACCGTCAGACTCTCCGGTTGGTCGGCTGCAGGTTCTACCGTTGGGGTGTGTCGAGGATTTTTGCTGTTTTTACCTGCGAGTTGCAAGGGTCCGGGTCAGAGGTCCACCCCGGGGTACACAGGAGAGACAGAGTAGCCAGGAGGGGAAGGACAATCCGCGGAATCGCCATCTCCTCCCAGTGGTCTGCAGTCTCGGGTCTGCTGCTCGGATCTGACTCTGCTGAGTTGGATAGTTGGGAAAGTTAAACCATCCACTAGGGGGCGACAGGTATTGAAAATATTTTGGTACATGGATTTTTTTCTGTATTTAGGTTTTGTCGATTTTAATAATTTTCGAATTATTTATTCTACTACTGTCCTGTGTTTTCTGACACCCTTATATGATAGTACAGTCTAGAAGAGTTTAAATATTTTAAATTTGCATTATAATTAGACTTTAAAAATTCCATACGTTATGATTCTCTTTATTTAGACCTACTTTATAATTTATAATTAATTACTGCGGTACTTTAATATTAGGTGGGGGCATTAGGATTCAGCCAAAAGTGTAGGTCTCTACTGTTTCAATGTGCGTCATTCACACTTGGTTTGCTTAACAAACCCCTATTTTCTCAACAGTACCGGTATGTCGTTTTGTTACCTTAAAAAAGAATAAGTTATAATTTTCCGTAATGCTTGAGTAAATATGCAAGAAGAGTGAACACTGTTGAGCTGGTACTGTCTGTGGAAAAGGGGAAAAAAGTGCTGTTATGTTTGTGAGCGGTTCCTGGTGGTGAAAAGTGGTATAACATTGAAACCCATGGCGTGGTTTTGACCATATCACTAGCATCGGCGATAATGTCGACATGTCCTGTGTTATACACTTGAGTACAGGGCTATCCAAGATAACTTCCACTCCGCCAACCCTCTTTACTCTATACCCTAACCTGAACCCTATGCCCTTACCTTAACCCCTCTAGCCCTTTACCCTATACCCTAGCCCCCCCCCCCCATAACCGTATAAGACTTATCGTGTCTTAACTCATGCCCATACCATGACCTTAACTGGTTACCCTAACCCTACCCTTAACTCTATACCATGACCTTATACCAAAAAGTTGATGGTTGTATGTACTGGGTTGGTGCATGAGGTCCCAAAAAAAACAAAAATGTATCATATTTAAACTTCATATTTATATTTTATTTATTTACATATTTAATGCCAAAAGAGCAGGTATGATGTGATAGGAAAGAGGGATGAAGAGAGAGAAGGAAGGAGAGATGTGATAGGGGCAGAGAGGAGGACAGAGAAGGAAGATCACATTAGGCTGCATGCAGCTTGGCTGCATTCCAAATCCTTTTCCTTGATCCCTCCAGCTTTGAGCAGCAGCAGTGTCATTATGAAGTATGGCCAGCTGAACTGCTTCAGCAGTCTCAGCACCCAAAGCCTGTAAGACGTGCCGTCACCCTATGATCATAAGGTTGAACCACAAACCAGCAGACACATGTGCAGGGGGGATTGGGATCATGACAGTGGTGTATACTGGCACAGCTGTGGTGGTTTATACATTGACAATAATGGAGATCATGCTCAAGGTACATCAAAGGCACTAAACACATTTTTAACTGTTGATGATCTGACCAATCCCAACCTTCTAGATGTTATCTGTGTAAAAGTCATTGGATGAGCTGCGTCCTCCAGGGTGAACCCTGACCTCCAGGTGGGGTCCTGACCTCCAGGGTGAACCCTGACCTCCAGGTGGGGTCCTGACCTCTGGCTGAGTCCTGACCTCTGGATGAGTTCTGACCTCCAGGTGGGGTCATGACCTCTGGCTGAGTCCTGACCTCTGGATGAGTCCTGACCTCCAGGTGGGGTCCTGACCTCTGGCTGAGTCCTGACCTCTGGATGAGTCCTGACCTCCATGTGGGGTCATGATCTCTGGCTGAGTCCTGACCTCTGGATGAGTCCTGACCTCCAGGTGGGGTCCTGACCTCTGGCTGAGTCCTGACCTCTGGATGAGCCCTGACCTCCAGGGTGAATCCTGACCTCCAGGTGGGGCCCTGACCCCTAGATGGGGTCCGGACCTCAAGGATGGGTTATTTCTTGGCAAAGCTTGAAACCTGCTCCTCTTCTTTGAGATCCAGGGGAGCCTGGACTTCCTGTTCACATCTGGCCTGACCTCCGTTCCGGCTGGTGACCCTGATGCTTGCGAGGGTCGCCTGGAGGTCGTTCTCCCGGACGGAGCGCTGCAGTTTAGCTCGACGGTTCTGGAACCAGATCTGAGACAACGGTCAAGAGGCATTGGATTTTATTATATATAAATGTATATATATATAAATATATATATATATATATATATATATATATATATATATATATTCAATTGAATCTAACATATATATATAGGTACGTTAGATTAAATCGATAAAAATGGCCATGCTATCAGTCAGCTACCAGTGAATATAAGGCACTTGAAAATCGTGTTCCTTTTTTTTTTCTCCATAATCTCGCCCTCCCCTTCGGCTATGAGAGTGTGAGTGAGAGCGAGAGGGCGAGAGTGTGTTTGTAGGTGATTTTGGGATTGTCTGTGTAAAGGTGTGTGTGTGTGTGTGTGTGTGTGTGTGTGTGTGTGTGTGTGTGTGGGGGGGGGGGGGGGGTTTGTATGTGTACCTGGATGCGATCTTCGTCAAGCTGGAGCCTCCCAGCTAGCTCCTCCCTCACCTGGATACCTGGGTAGCAGTTCACCTGGAACACTGTCTCCAACACACACACCTGTACACACACACACAGAAACACAAATGCATAAAAATACAGATTGCACACACATTAATAAACATACACACACACACACACACACACACTGCACACACATTAATAAACACACACATCAAAATACACACAGGCATCCTTGGACACACCCTCTCTACCTGTGTGTGTGTGAAGGCAGTGCGTGGTCTACGGCTCAGGTACCAGCTGGAACGCAAGGAGAACTGCTGCTGCTGATGATGATGATGATGAAGATGATGATGATGATGTAGACGATGATGATGATGCTGAAGAAGATCACAGGCTCCTTTGCTCCTTTGGTCTCGTGGTTCTGTGTCTGAAACATGTTTCATTTATTTAATGATAATAATAATAATAACTTATTAATGGCATTTATAAAGTGCTTTTTTCTGTTACGATGTGATGTTACAGGTTATGATACATTGTATTGATGGAGGATGTGGGGCGCAATTTCATCTTCAGGAATCTACAAGGCAGAGATTACCTGACTATAATTTGCAATAACTTGAAACTTACTACCTTAGAAACAACTTTAATAACTTTACAATAAATGCTATTCGTCCAACCCATGCACGTCGTAATGCATGCCCTTCGTACTCGTCTTTGTCGCACTTTGAAAAGGTTAGAAAAAGTGCGTTCAAACAATGTAGCCTCATCTAAGTGTGTTGTCAGAGAGTGTAAACCTGGTAATAGTGCGAAGGAGTGTTTAGAGTTTGGTCAGAGTGCGTATCGTCGGAGTGTGCAGTTCAGAGTGTGTAGGCCTGGTTAGAGTGTGCAGTTCAGGGTGTGTAGGCCTGATTTGAGGGTGCAGTTCAGAGTTTGTAGGCTTCGTCGGAGTGCAGTTCAGAATGTGTAGGCGGATCTTACCGGTCCAGGGGCGGTAGAAGCGGACTCGGGATTCGGCGGTCATCTCCTCTCCTCTACGGAGTTAACAAACTGCGGACGACATGATCACGGATCTCTAATGTATGGATGAGCTGATCTATCACCTAGCGTCTGCTCTGGGCACGCAGCTCAAACCTCCAAATTATCCACACTGCCTATAAAAATAAATAACCAACACCAAGAAACCCTTCCACCATACCGGCTGTGTGTCTCTGTCGGTTTCTCTCCCTCTCGTTCTCTCTCTGGCCCTCTCCTTCCAGGTAGGCGTCCAGTTATCCCCGGGTTTACGTCACTAATTACCTTGATTTCCATGTGAAAGCCCCTTGTCCCTCGCCCCCCACCGCGCCACCCGCAGGACAGGTGGAAGCTTTAACACGACGGAAGAAGAATAATAGCAGATCATCTTCCGCTCTGTGTGTATGTTTCTGTGTGTGTGTGTGTGTGTGTGTGTGGGGGGGGGGGGGGGGGGGGGGGCATATCTCGATGCATGTCCTCCCACTATGGATATTTCAACTCGTAAATGAATCCAGCAAAAGCCGATATTTCTACTAATGCTATTAATGCTATTACCATAGTATCACATCATTATCATAAGCTGCGCCGCGCAGAGCGCAGAGCTGAAGACAAGAGCCGCGCCTCCCAGAGCCGCGCTACTCACCGCAGAGCCGCTCAGTGCCACGCTACTCAGCCTAGAGCCGCTCAGTGCCGCGCTACTCAGCGCAGAGCCGCTCAGTGCCGCGCTACTCAGCGCAGAGCCGCTCAGTGCCGCGCTACTCAGCGCAGAGCCGCTCAGTGCCGCGCTAAACACAAGGGCCGCGGGCACGCAGCGGTCGGTGAGTAGAAGAGACAATCGGTTTATTGTTCCTTTTCAAAACCAGATTAGCTCCCAATGAACTGCCAATTTAAACTACTACCACACTTGTTTGTTTAACATGTATTCGTAAATAGATCCATTCTAAAGGACAGGCAGTTTAGTTAAATCTAAATCTTAAGCAACAATAATCAGACTCTTAATTAACGTAACATAAGCCATAGAAAAACGAACAAACAAAGCAAATACAAGTCAATAAGTTAAAATGAAATGTGCCAGTGAACCCAACATTGAAGTGCCTTTTCGGAGACAGACTCTCGAGATAAAAACGCTTGATGCGGATTCATAGCTCTTCCTATGCCTACATCAAGTTTGTGAAGATCCACTCTACAAATCAAGGCTCTGACAAAGGAGTAGCCGACATAAAAGGTGCGCAGTGCAGACAGTATGCAGACGTCGGATGTTTGGGATGTTTTGTTTCTGCGAAATGAAGGCAATTAGGAACTCGGAAAATCTCACAAGAAACATTCTCGCCCTGTACCACCCAACGCGGGAAGGAGGATTCAGAGGTTAAGATTGTGAAAGGCATGTGCAAAAAGTGCCTTGACGGATGGCTCAGGTGTGTGGGAAGCGATTCCTCCTCCTGAAGTGATGCAACCATCCCACTGAGGGGAGGGAGAGTAGGGCTGCCCAGCGGCTTATCACATCGGCGCCCTGCCTGCTGCTGCCTTGTGGCTGTAGGCCTCTCAGACTCCAGAGGAAAAGGGCCTTAATGCATGAGGAGCCAGCAGCCATGGACATGTATAGAAATGAAGCTATGAATACGTAAGGTGTTACCTTGTGTACATCTTGCCATCTTGTTATGCTTCGTTGCTGAGGTCACATCCTAAACATTTATAGAAAGAGAGGCTATGTTGGGACTAAGTCTCGGCACGTCCTTTGTGAGGAGTTCATTGCGTTGGTCGTTACCTCACACGCTCTAGATACAATACATTGATACACTCAAAGCTATCTTTGTCGTTTTATATTTTAAATCGTGGAATATACTTTGTGCAGATGTTTTAATGGATTGAGATTTGATCTGTTTTAACTGCATGCCCCACACATGCCCCAGTGTTGTAAACAGAGCAACGCGTTGGGCTGCTTTAGCTGATCGACTGCAAGTTGCTTTGCCCTGAAGTCTCCATGATGTAGCCTACATCCCACACATGACTTCTCTGCATCCAATTGCAGAGGTCTGACACACTGCCGCCTACACACTGCAAAGCACTCGCAACGTTTCCCAACAAGCATTTGGAATAAAATATGCTCCTTTTTAAAGTAGCATTTAATGTAGAGGTATGCTATGCTAGAAAAAGTATGTTCGCTGAAACTTTGAGATCCCGGCAGGCCAAAATATATTGATTGTGTTTTCTTTAAACATAGAGAATTGCTTCTGTCCTTTTTTATGTGGTAAACAGATGAAACCCACACATTTTAAATCACAAACCCCTCCCCACTGCCTGTATCTGAATAATGTATTGTGGGTTTTATTATAGACAGGCCAGGAGAAAACTGAACCTAAGTAGTCCCAAGAGTGTGGTAAACAGAGTTGTTTGTGGCCCTGGACAGCAGTCAGGCCCGTTTCTGGTGTATGAGAGAACCCACCAGGGGGGCAAAAATAAACCATTTTAGCCTTTCTTAGTTGTTTTATAAAAAAAAACTTCTAACTATATGACAGGTATCTCTTGGTAGCCAAGTGTGTTAAGTGAAAACACCTTTTTGCTCCAAAGAAAAATGTAAAACTATAAATTGAATAAGAAGACGCTCCAATAGACAGAGAAGTGTCTTGTGAAGAAATCAACCTCAACTGAAACATTAATTTTATTAGCTTGTTATGTGGTAACAGACTTACACAATAACATTGGATGTTAAATGTTTAATTCTTAAATAAACAAGAATGACTGTGTGTTTAAAATGCACAATGCCATGTAAAAGCCATATCAAATATAAATTGTTTTGTTTCCCCTCCCTCTCAATGTCTCTTCTTGGCCGATGGAAACATTGCCAGGTCAGTCAGTCCCTCCAGAAAAACGCAATTATGCGATCGCATAATTCAATGCATAATCAGCCAAAGTCCGCATATTCATGCAGGGGCCGCATTTTTTCAAATATGCCGCACTTTCACCGCGGGGCTTACATGATTTCATAATCCCCGCATTTTTGTTGCAAAACAGTCACATATATCTTAGCAGAAAGTTGAAAAATGTGGCGTTTATTTCAAAGTAGAGCAGCCATTTCCCCCTGTTGCCATGGGAACGTTATGAAGTGACGTAATTACGCAACGTGAACGTCATCGAAAAGCTGCATTTTTCGCAAATTCCCGCATTTTTTCGCAAGTTCCCGCAATTTCATCGCATAAAATTGCATAAATATGCCGCATATTTCATCACATTTTTTAAGAAAACGTGCCGCATAATCAAGGATTTTCGGCCGCAACAATCACAAAAAAACGCCTAATTTTTCTGGAGGGACTGGTCAGTGCAGCAGCTCCGCTTATTGCTGACCCAAGATTTGCATATAGTAACATCAAATTAGCCAATTAGCATCCTCCAATCTGATGCCTAAAGGGGAAATAATTTGTCACCCCAAGCATACTCCATCGGTGGTCTAGTAAGGACACCTGATGTTATTCAGAGTTATGACCGTGGGAATTCAAGACAAAGGATTTCAGCCGCCCTCGAATTCAATAATGTCTTTACTCCAAAATCGACAAGAGGAAAACTTTGGTGAAGAAACTACTACTCATAGAACTTGGTCCAGATCAACCTGATATCAAAATCAGACAACATAAACGGAGGCCTCTCCAGTACAACAGAAAGGCTTGCATACAACCCACACCAGCTTGTGATACTTTTTTTTAAGCTAGAACCATCATTGTGTATGAGTGTTATAATGAGCGCTTGTAGTGTCCAGAGAAGCCTAATCCTCTCTCGGAGCTCCACCCATCCCCACACACTTCGCCGCGGGTGTCCACTATATCAAAGTGTCTCGGAAGGTGCCCCTTATTTAAGGAACTGACAAAAATGTTTGTCACTGTGACCCAGGGAGGTGCCTCGCCTACGTGGCCAGCTAAGGAAGCAGTATGCAAGTGTGATTATTTATGTTTATTCTGTTCAATAGATTAATTAAAATAAAATGATTATGATTCTTTGTAAGGTTTGAATTTATTTGGGGGGATAAATGTACAGGTTTCATCATTTATATTCTATAACCAATTGTTCCTAACATTTAAAATAACCGTTTTAAGGAAAATGCTTGAGCCTCAGAATTTGTGTTGTAATGTAATGTATAATGTAAATTCTGTAAATCTTGTGCGTTTTCAGGATTTCTTGATGTAGGGGACCCGCAATGTTTCCCATTTATTATCAGTTTCTGTATGTTTGTGTATCTGATCAACTTGAGAAGTTTGATTTGAATTTGAGAGAAAGAAATATGCGTTTAGCCTATTTTCATCTTAAAAGTTTCCCGAAATATGGCCCCACAAAATATTTCTGCATAGGGCCCTGAAAAAGCTAGAAACATCCCTGACCGAAGTACACTACACACGGCAACAGTGCATTAAATCATTCCAACACTGGTACTGGCTGTTCTTTGGGGTCAACAATCTCGTGTCCTCTTGGTTTTCAGGTTGTTCAACAGTGAGTGATATGTGATATGACCACGCTATGTCCCCCAGTTTCAGTAGACCATCAGAACACCATGAAAGCCACCGCTAAGCATTTAATAATAGTGAAGACCTGCTGGTTCGGCCTACTGCACCCTGTGGTGTATTTTGTCTTTGAATAGGCCCCGTCTTGCAATAGCATCATGCCTGTGCATGTCCGATTAATTCGGTAATTCCATATAAATATGATTTGTGTGTGCGTGTGTATGTGGGGAGAAAAAGAGGGGAGGAAACACATTCTAAATCAGTTATTTTATTGTTGTAGAAGTTGTGGCAATAGGCTGGAGACTGTTAAAGAATATTAGCAACGACTACAAATCTCGCTATTTCTCTGTGTTTAGAAGTGTGATGTAAACTACAATAATCAAACTACAATTTGATTATGGTAGTTTACATAATACAATAATCAAATGAAGTTGGTCTTATTGGTATATACAACCTGGACATAAATTCATGTATTTATGTGTTTAAGCTTCATAGAACTTGCCCATGGTGTCATTTCACTTCACAGAACACTTTCTGCTTCATCTGTGTGGGACATGCTAGCTGCAACATTTCAACACAACTTTTGAAAGTATTTCTTCATACTGTGACATATGTACAAAATATAAATACACAATACAAAATATAATTCTTACATAAAGACCTAAAGTTGTGTTATGTACGTTAGTAGGACTTGACAATAAACAATAAGTCATTGAATCATAGGACCGACATTGCAGCAAGAGGGGGTGGGGTAACACATTATATATATATATATATTCTTCTATTACATTATATCACTTTCAATTTGAGTCAAATGTAGCTTATGAAGTGACTCCTGTTCTCACTTTGATTACAACACAATGGCCTCATAGAGCAGGACGGAGAGGGGTTAGGAGGAATCAGTTCCGGAACATGATGTGGGTTTTAGTATTCAAAATATGTCAACATCTATATCAGTGTTTTACTCTGGATAGCTGGCCTGGAGCAGTGGAGTGGGCGGTAGATCAGATCCCTGGTTGGCTGTAGAAGAGCGGTTTTATAACAGCACTGTGTCATCCCCGCCAAAAAAACAAAACACCAGACGTAAACTCCAGTGAGTTTGACAATGTGCAGAAGAAAGTGTGTTTAATGTGTTGCCCATCTTTTCTCATGGAAACGTACCAGCATTGGGAATGTGTTGTGCAGACACTCAAATGGTCACGCCATCTCCCTTAAAGTCATGCTTGTTCATCGCTGTGCAGGAGAACCATACCCGGCTGGGCCTGCTTGGCTATACGAAATACATTCTCCACATGTCCATCAACGGCATTAACACACTGATGAAACGGAACATCTGTGGCTCCCTCCCGGTACGATGACTAAGAGCAGCGGCCCGGCGACCCGGGGCCCCTCACACCTCCGCCAGGCAGCGGTCGGTGGCCTCGCTGGCCTCCAGGCGCACCTGCCTCCCGCTCTTCTTGTTCTCCACCCAGGAGTTGTGGATGACGGTGCCGCCCGGCGATGGGTCCACCTGCAGCAGGGACACCACCCTCTTCTTCACCTTGGCCCGCAGCGCTCGCCGCAGGGTCTGCCGGGTGAAGGCGTACAGCAGCGGGTGGGAGACGGTGGTGCCGTAGGCCAGCGCCAGGAACCACAGCCGCGTGCTGACCAGGGCGTCGCTGGGCCCCAGCGCCAGGATCAGCGTGTTGACGAGCGTCAGCGGCGCCCAGCAGCCCAGGTAGGTGCTGATGATGACCAGGGACATCTTGAAGACGTGGCGCTGGCGCTCCCGCCGGTCCCTGTGGCGCCTCACCGCCCGCCGCAGGGCCATGATGGCGGACACCGAGGCCTGGACGCCGAGGGGGGCGGGGCCAGGGGCGGCGGCGGCGGCGGCGGCGGCCGCAGCGCCCCCACGCGGGGGGGCCACCAGACTGACGGAGGAGGACAGCGCGGGCGGGGAGGTGGCCGTCGGGGTGGGGGAGGAGGACTGGATGAGGGGGGGGTGGCTGAGCTGCTTTGAGCCGTCGGCGGTGCACCTCTCCCCCGCTTCGCCCGCGTCCGCCGCTCGCCTCGTCGTCTGCTTCTTATGGCGGCCCCTGGAGTTGGGGCCCCGGAAGCGGCTGCCCGTCTTGATGTGGGAGCCGATGCGGATGTTCAGGGCCTTCAGGATGCGGGAGTAGGTGAACAGCATCACCACCAGCGTGGTGAAGAAGATGGGCACCTGCAGCACCAGGTGGTAGTACATCCCTAGGCCCGTGTGGTAGGCCTCTCCCCCCACACACAGCAGCGTGTGGTTGGAAGACCAAGAAGACGGCGATGATGAAGACGACGCCGTGGAGTGTGTCACCGCCGGGTCGCCCTCCGCCTCCCCTCCCGGGCTGAAGAACCTCACCTCCAGGAAGGGGATGAAGAACACGGCGACGGAGGTCAGCCAGACGCCGGCCAGCAGCAGCAGCGCCCGGCGCGTGGTCAGCAGCCGGTTGACGGGCCGCACCGAGATGTCGTAGCGGTCCAGGCTGATGACCAGGATGTTGATGGCGGTGGCGATGCTGGCGAAGGTGACGCACGCCTCGTGGAAGCAGCAGAGCGTGGCGAAGTTGGGCCCCGGGGGCAGGAGGACGATGACCAGGGTGAGGGGCAGGCACAGCACGCAGAGCGCCACGTCCAGCACGTGCAGGTTGGCCGTCACCAGGTTGCTGACGGAGTGCACCAGGTCGGACTGGGAGCAGTACAGCACCAGCACCGTCAGGTTGCTGCTGAAGCCCAGCACCAGCTCCACCATCAGCAGCGCCGTCAGGGACACCTGGAAGCCCAGCGGGTAGGGCATGTGCCAGGAGGCGGAGGTGCTGGCCGAGCCCCCCCCTCCCCCTCCTCCTCCCCCTGCCCCTCCTCCTCCTCCTCGTCCCGAGCCCCCATTAAGGCCCACCACCGCTCCCAGGCTGGCCACCGTCCCCACCCAGTCCCCGCTGGTGTCGGGGTTCACGTGGTAAGCTTCGGTCTCCATGGCGTCCCCTTTTTGTTTTCCTCAGCCGCCAAATCTGTCACACACTTGATGGGCTCCCATGATGCACCAGGATGGGGCTCCCAGATAGAGGGATGATGAACAGCTTGTTGACGGTCCTGGGAGGAGGAAGGGGACGATAAGAAAAGGGACAGAGAGATGAGAAATCAGGTTCGAGGGAGAAGAGGAAAAAACGTTTTTCTCTTTCTGGAAGCCGTCTGGCGTCTTGAAGCTGTGCACATCACGTCTGGTGTAAAGGTCATCACTTTAGCCAGAGGAAGATCGATTTTAAAGATGAAATACCGCCAAACAAAACACCACATGTATCGCTCCACTCATGACACCGCTTTGGCTGCTTTGACCTGGATGGATGACATGTCAGAATAACATACAACATGCTATACATTCACCAGAGATACAGTATGTATCCTCCGGCCCCATGATGGAACAGCTGCTCTAGTGGGCCTCAGCGCAGCCTTCAATCTTACCCCTATCAGTATTTCTGATTACCGTTATCGCTTTGCCAGAGTCTGGGACTGCCACACGCAAGCTAAGGGAATCACAGTTTGGCACAATGGACTGTGTCTTATGAACAAGGCAAAGGGAGTGAAGTATAGTAATCAGGCCTGCAGTCAGGCTAATACTTTCAACAAAGGACTTTCTGAAAGAAATATCATGTGGCAACTTTGAACCCAGAATACAGTGATGTCTCTGCATGAGCTGTTAACGTTTAACAGTTTGGGTTTCCAGGCTCATGGTTCTACTGCAGGGGGAAGACTATTGAACCTGGAAAGGCATAGCCCCAATGGGTTACTTTAATCAGTAAAATGACACAGTGAGTGAGTGGAAAATATATGTTCCAAAAACAACACATATATATACATACAAATACACTTGAATGAACCTGCAAGACGAAAACAAAGATATCCACCAACACATAATTGCTTCATGTCCAATTAAAAAAACAAAGGCAAAATGTAAATGAATACATTTAAAATGATATTATTTATTTATTTGTCAACGGTTGCTACTGCTGTACTGCTGGTCGTCGTATATAGGTCCACAGTGTGCTACGCTGGGCTAATGGCATTAGGACTAGCGGGGAGCACAGTGTGTGTTAGTGATTAGAGGACTCCTACTGATTGTCCCTCTGGGAAATCAATTGAATAATCAGTTGACTAGTGGAAATCTGGGGATAAGTCACTCCTAAGTATGTGAAAACAACTCAATTCCCGGTGGGAAGAAAAAGAAAAACAGGTGTGTGTGTGTGTGTGTGTGTGTGTGTGTTGATAACTCTTCAATAAGCAGCACCCCAACCTCAACCCCTTCCCCTCCACTCCAGAAATGACATGTTCAAGTTGACTGATGGACTCCGTTTTCCTCTATCTGCGGCCTGTTGCCGTGGCAACCAAACTACGAGGCTCACTAGATTAACCATGGCGCAGACGCCGTAGTACAGGAGTGATGTGACACCCGTGTGAGAGAGCTAGAGAGCGAGGGGGGTGAGAACGAGTTAGAGAGAGGGAGGAAGAAAGGGAGGGAGGGGTTCTAGAGAGAGAGAGAGATAAAGAGAGAGGGACGGTCTCGTAAAACCGATGCTGGAGGAAAATGAGGCAGGTGCTTGAATAAGCCATGAAAGTTTGTTTGGTTATGTGTGTGTGTGTGTGTGTGTGTGCGTGTGCGTGTGCGTGTGCGTGTGTGTATAGGTGTGTGTGTGTGTGTGTGTGTGTGTGTGTATGCATGCACGCGTGCGCGCGTGTGTGTGTGTGTGCCTATGGATGCATGCATGTGTGTGGTAAATAACCCCGTCCCAGGGAGACAAGGCTGTGCGATTGTTTCCACTCCCAACGCCTTACATCAGCCCTACCACCTCCACTCCAACTCTGTTTTTATCTCCTCTGACTCACAAATCAGTCTCTAGGTAATTTATATCTAAAGACTGATGGCAGAAAAGCTCAAATCTCACTTGATATGTGTCGACCAATCATATTGCTGAAGGCGGGGCTTATTATGCAGGAGCAGGAGTTCACTGAAAAAAAAATTCTGTATGAACACTGTGTGACCTGGCCATTGTAGAAATATACGTTTTAAAATCCCCTTCCGAACGCTTCATCCACTGCCTAAGCTTTCTTCAGTGTCCGTAATGAAACAGGAATATGGTGTTACTCCACCGTTCCTGGTTGCCGAGGCTCTCTGCCATCTCTGCCGACTGCTGGATCCCAGATAGATCTCCTAGTAAAGTCCAGGAAGCAGGGACCCCGTGTTTGCTGTGTGAGCCTTAATGACCCTGGGTGACCTAGGCCTCAGGATCACATGTCTGCTGGGCCATGTCTTATTTAGACATCTGGTCTCCAAGTCCATGAAATAAAGCCTTGTTATATGTATGCATGTGGTTTTGAACCGGTACGATATATAACCCTCGCCTTAGGGGTCGTCTGACAACAAACTATTGAAGACTGATTGAATGACTTGAGTGTATCAATGGAAAACATCATTGGTGGGGGAAAATTACAACACGGCCCAACGTCCACATAACCCTGTTTCTGGTTCTATAAAACACAATCTATAGAAACGACAACAAAATATAATGCAATGTATATACGCACCATAACATAAAAAAATGTAACACACAATAACAATAACTATCAATATTAACAACAACGTAAATACAATAACAATACCTAGAACAAATAACATCCCTCCGAGACGCCTGAGAGATCATAGGGCCCTGCCGTCTCCCTCACATCCCCCACTAAGGAAGGGTGAGAAACAGGTGCAGCACCTTCCCCACCCGACTCCTCTAATTGGGTTCCCTGAAGAGGAAGACGGCTCTCTGTTACCGAGATAACACCACCTCGTCATAACACACGCTCATAGGAAGCAACCGGTTGAGGACCGGAGCTCATTGACTCACTGTAGGATAATATGTAATTATAATAATCTAATAATGTTTGACTCACTTTATAATGATACCCGGGGAGGGCTGCCTTTAGGATAGCATCGATAAGACCCCGTGATACACAAGGTATGACGTGGGAAAATATCTTAGTAAAGTAAAGCACAATGTATGCAAGAAAAGGTTCATGTAGCAGCTATGACTTTAGGTATTGACTTCAGTAAAACCTTCCTCACACGTTACTAAAAACATTCATTTACATATATATATATATATATATATGTATATATACTGACCACATGGTTTAAAATGAATGGTGGTTCTGACTTGTGGTGTGACGTGGTGTTTTTCCATTTGTTCTAATTATTACACATGGCTTATTTATTTCTGTACAGAACATGAAGTATCTAGTACCTAAACAAGCCCTAAATACAGAAGATAAACTGCCGAAATGTGCTGCTATAAGAGAATAAAAAAAACACTTAATTGAAATGCCTGTACTTGAGTCATCTGTTCATTCCACCATTGTTCAAAATTGTCCCTTGACTCACTTATAATGACACTCTTCCCAGAGAGGCTGACAGTCCCTTTCCTAACAAGGCATTGCTCAGGACAAAGGAGGGTACAAGAACTGCTTTCACCATCCAGTGGAAAGACATAAAGCTGCCTTCTTAAACACAGCTGCTCAGGAGGGCTGATATCCACAAACTGGAAGGTTTCTTGTTCACATGCATAATAAAAGATCATACCGCCTGTGTCTGTGTCTGTGTGTGTGTGTGTGTGTGTGTGTGTGTGTGTGTGTGTGTGTTTGTGTACTCATGCGCTTATGTGTGTGTGTGTGTGTGTGTGTGTGTGTGTGTGTGTGTGTGTGTGTGTGTGTGTGTGTGTGTGTCTGTGTGTGTGTGTGTGTGTGTGTTTGTGTGTGTGTGTCTGTGTACTCATGCGCTTATTTGTGTGTGTGTGTGTGTGTGTGTGTGTGTGTGTGTCCGTGTGTGTGTCCGTGTGTTCGTGTGTGTGTATATAGAGCCTGTAAGCACAGAGACTGTATTCAAGGAGAGCCAGATACAGTCAGGTAAAGTGCACGCTTCCTGGCTACCTGCTGTGTCTAAGAGGTTTAAGAGGTGGATACAGAGATGGAAAATTGGTCCTGTGTACTATGTAGCAGAGGTTACATACACGCACAGAGGGTAAGGTATATGTTGTAGCAGAGAGGTTGAGGTATAGTATGTTGTAACATAGAGGTTGAGGTATAGTATGTTGCAGCTCAGAGGGTAAGGTATATGTTGGAGTAGAGAGGTTGCTGTATAGTATGTTGTAGCTGAGGGGTTGAGGTATTGTATGCTGTACTATAGAGGTTGAGGTGTAGCTTGTTGTAACATAGAGGTGAGGTTTACCCTCTTGCAGTGCAGAAGGTAAGGTATATGTTGGAGTAGTGAGGTTGAGATACTGCATCTCCCTTCTGGCTGGCTTTCCTGCATGCGTCATCTGCAGCTCATCCACAGTGCGGAAGCCCGACTAGTTCCTAAGTTCTCGTACACAATACGTCTCCACCACAGCCTGCAGGGGCAAACAGTGGCAGCCCCAATCCGATTCAGGACACTGGTTCTTGCCTACTGTGTCCCGCTAACGGATCAGGCCACCATCCAGGCCACGGTCAAACCAGCACGTCCCACACGCTCCATGACTGAGAAACCACTTGCTTCTCCCTGACTACGTCAGAAGCCCAGCAGCCGCTCGACACAATCTTGGTTGTTCAGCGTCCTGGCTCCACAATGGTGGAACGAGCTCCCCGCTGGCCTCAACACAGGCCCCCGTCCTCCACCGCAGGCTTGAAACTCATCTTTTCAAACTGCTTCTTGGTGAATGAAAAGTGCCAAAGGAAAATAAACGGTGTCTCTCGCTTGCTTCTATATTGTAACAGATAAAAGATATATTTTTAAGATATATACATTTAATGATTCTTCTGCTTTTGGGGGTTTGTCTCCATAATTGAAGGTGTTTACTGTGAGTCACTTTGGATAAAAGTGCCTGCTTAGTAAATGTAATGCAATGAGGAATAGTGTGTTGTAACAGAGAGGTTGAGCTATAGTGTGTCGAAGCGGAAAGGATGAGTTAAAGTATATCACATAGAGGTTGAGGAACAGTTTGTTGTAGCGCAGAGGTTTAGGTATACTATGTTGCAGTGTAGAGGTCAAGAAGATAGAAGATAGAAAATAGAATAATGTAATTGTTATTATTCATTGTTTAGCTGAAATACTTGAAAGA
>NC_136945.1:6440794-6465794 GCF_949987615.1 Pollachius pollachius | reverse complement strand
ATGTATGCTTATGTACAGAGAGCATTAGGATGTATTTCTGTCAGAGGTTGGACTCAATAGACGTCACCTCATCCAAGTCTTCAAACTGCTCAGTCGTTCATTGCATCCGTGGTAATATATTCCAGTGCACAAAGAACACATCTCCTTCCTCGCTATGACTCATGCTGCCAGTCATCTTCATGGTTTCTCACTTCTGACTCATGCTGCTTCACGCCACCAATTCATGATTAAAAAGGGGCCAATAAAAGACCTTTGTCAGAATCTTCCATGTCCCACATCATTTCTATAATAACCTTCTCCTGGCTCTTTCAACAGATCAACTGTTGAAACATTCACTGTGTGTCTTCAGAGTCTACCTTACTGATCAGGCCTTCAGGAAAGCCTCAGTCTGTGTCTTTAGACTCTACCTTACTGATCAGGCCTTCAGGAAAGCATCAGCCTGTGTCTTTAGACTCTACCTTACTGATCAGGCCTTCAGGAAAGCCTCAGTCTGTGTCTTTAGACTCTACCTTACTGATCAGGCCTTCAGGAAAGCATCAGCCTGTGTCTTTAGACTCTACCTTACTGATCAGGCCTTCAGGAAAGCCTCAGACTGGGTCTTTAGACTCTACCTTACTGATCAGGCCTTCAGGAAAGCCTCAGCCTGGGTCTTTAGACTCTACCTTACTGATCAGGCCTTCAGGAAAGCCTCAGCCTGGGTCTTTAGACTCTACCTTACTGATCAGGCCTTCAGGAAAGCCTCAGCCTGGGTCTTTAGACTCTACCTTACTGATCAGGCCTTCAGGAAAGCCTCAGCCTGGGTCTTTAGACTCTACCTTACTGATCAGGCCTTCAGGAAAGCCTCAGCCTGGGTCTTTAGACTCTACCTTACTGATCAGGCCTTCAGGAAAGCCTCAGCCTGGGTCTTTAGACTCTACCTTACTGATCAGGCCTTCAGGAAAGCCTCAGCCTGGGTCTTTAGACTCTACCTTACTGATCAGGCCTTCAGGAAAGCCTCAGCCTGGGTCTTTAGACTCTACCTTACTGATCAGGCCTTCAGGAAACCCTCAGCCTGGGTCTTTAGACTCTACCTTACTGATCAGGCCTTCAGGAAAGCCTCAGCCTGGGTCTTTAGACTCTACCTTACTGATCAGGCCTTCAGGAAAGCCTCAGCCTGAGTGTCTTTAGACTCTACCTTACTGATCAGGTCTCGAAGCTCATTGGCCATGATGCCTTTCTTCAGGCTACGGTCTGCACTAGTGACGCGGAAGGGCTTGTACGGAGGGGGTTTCGCTGCCAGGAGCTGCTGGGTCATGGACGCACTGGCGGACATGCTGGCCGTTACGTATCTGGAGGAGTAAAACACATCGCCCAAGGGGGCTTGTGAGATTGTAATGATTTAGAACACAAGAGCCTGCCCAAGGCTGCAATAATTATACATAGTTAACGATTGTATTCAGTCTATAGAATAATGGCAAACGTCTACAATAAGCTTCCAGTCCCAAGTATTTTCTCTGTTTAGGATCTAGGCTTTTTACACTGCCTACAAAAAAACATTATACATTCTAAATTTCCCAAATCAGAAAGAGAAATACAAACATAAAACATTTCTCTTAAAACCATCAGAAGTTATTTGATAAATCCCCCCTCCCGCCCCCCCCAAAAAAAGAATAAAAAAAGATCAATCATTCGGTTGTTGGAATAATCTCTTCACTAAGACACACTAGTGACGGCAGCGAGTAGCTGGGCTTGTTTGGGTTCATACTTTGAGAGGGAAGTTGGAGACAACAGACCGAGGGACTTCATGGCGTAATCCATTTCCTGAGAGCCGACAAAAGACCAGAGATCAACAGCATGACGGCACTGGTTAGCTCTTTAAATCGCAGGTAGTCCGTACCAAAAACAGACTTTTTCACTACTTTTCATCTTGGGAATCTTCAAAATAATAACTGAAACATATATGTGGTGAACGTTTTTTTTTTTTGCTTAATTTGCTTAATAGATTTACTTCCAAAATGATAAATCGATTGACTGACCGCCTGATCCAAAAATGATGCAACTACTTTCCTGAACTACTTTAAAGACCAGAGGGTATTTATTCAGATCACATACACAAATGAGAATCTATGCTATGTGCTTTGACAGAAACAATCTAAACAGAGCCTAATACACCTAATCAAATTAAGTCTTAGTCAGTGAAAAACACCTATCAATACAAAAGAAGTTAGAAAAAGTATACAAAAAGTACAAAATAAATGGATGATTAAACATGTACATACCAATAAACAATTCTCGGTTCCCCAGTTGTTAAAAATAACTTTTGAAGAAACGCAATTCACTGAACGCTTTAACAACCTCACCAGACTCAGTGTTATCTAGACTCAGTGTTGCGTCGCCTCTATTTAAATGGTATTGCACCATTCTGCTCTTTCACCTTTGTGCTTGAGCAGTGTTGAGCAATCCTCTGGGGAACCACGCATAGTCACATGATCGTTCAATATGAATGTCCTACATAACTATGTGTCATTTATCATTCAGCAAAAATAATTGTATTAGTTGGGGTAGGAAAAATAATAAGAGGGATTAGGTCATTTGCATTTCGAGTGATGGGTTGTGTGTGTGTGTATGGGGGGCACTTTGATAACACTCACAAATAGGCCTCATTCTTGTATTAATATGACACATTTCATTCAGTATGCTCTGTTCCTCATCATTAAATCATAGACGTCACTCTATTGGACAAGGTGCCTGAGCCTCAGCCAGACATGATACGTTAGGTAATGCTATGGAATTCAATCAGATAACAATGATGTCAGTGCGTGTGTCCCTGCGTTCAGATGCCCATATGTAGGCCCACAGCGAGGACGCACACACTGATTTGATTTCTTACAGAGTTGAATCGGTTACTAACACTGGTGATGTGGAATGATGGGTCACGCCTATTCCAAACTACTGATTTTGGGTCATAAGCATATCGCCCTCACTCATGTTTGATTTATTCTATAGTCAGTCGCGAACAGATCAGAGTAGTTCTAGAATATCAAACCCGAAGTAAAAATCTGTAAGATTCATTGTTTTGTCCAGTGAACAGCACCCTTGAGTTTGATAATAACGTCTGCCTCGAACAAAGTTGATACACAAACGCAAACGGGTTTAATTTCGAACTCAAGTAGCCTTCACTATTCGTCGTACAACCTGTAAACGTGCAATTTAAAAGTAAAAACAAAAACACACTCACATTATTCCTCTGTTGTCCTATGCCAGCTCTCGTCGACTCGCCACCGTTCTTCAGACACCCCCTAAGTGCTACCTGACGACCCTTATTGGAGGCCCCTCATTGGCAGGTCCTAATTGCCATTTTTAAAGGCGCATGCAGCCAACACGAAGCGCTTGAAACGGAAGGGTGCAGACTCGCCTCAGAATCCAGATATATTTCGTGAGGCTTTAGTTCACTTTATTAATATATTACAATGTAATACATCACATTCCTGTCATGTAGGCCTACCTGTGGGTTTGTGCTTCTTATGTTGCTATATTGGTACAACATACAAAGGGAAATGATCAGTTGTGATCGGTTGGGCTCCAGTCAGTCAGAATAAGACACTGCATACTTCTGGGCCAGTTATTTACCTAGGTGTGTCAGTGGTTGGAGCTGAGTCAGGGTGTGTGTCGATTATTATTAAGCTGGACCATGGAAAGATTACAGAGTCCATATTGACCAAATCCCTTATTACAAATTATTGCAATCCCATAGGATAAATAATAATGTATAGAAAATGAGGCGGCATATAGGCATACTTTTATGTAGTTGCTTCATGTGGATATGAGTGTATTGAGTAAAATCATGCAGAATAAACATGCCAACAAACATCTGTTCCTTGTTCAGGGCTTATGTTAATGGGGGATAACTCAGCATCTTTGTAATTAAAATGTTTTCATGAGTCCCTCATAAGACATTTATGATCTGAAATCCTCTTTGGAACAGTTGAATGGGTCTGAGTATCCATTCAAGGATCCATGAGGCCTGCATCCAATGAATAGTCTTCCTCTCTGTCCCCTCAAATTCTTTCTCTCTTCTGGTATATCTGTCTCTCTGTCTCTCTGACCTCTCTCTTCTCTGTCTCTGTCTGTCTCTCTCTCTCTCTCTCTCTCTCTCTCTCTCTCTCTCTCTCTCTCTCTCTCTCTCTCTCTCTCTCTCTCTCTCTCTCTCTCTCTCTGGTACTTTTGAGTTCCACTTCCCTACTGATGACAATGCTGGTGAGGATGACGCTGCTTTGCACTCTCTGCATCGTGGGCCCAAGTCGCCCATTGTCAGACTGTTAACTTCATCAGTCCAAGTCATATCACGTTGGATTCGCACTCATGGTCTAAAAAAAGCTCTTTCTTGTTAACCAAATGAAGCAAATGGCCATTACCATAAATCTCTGAAAAGATGTGCTCTTTTTTCTCTGAGGTCAATTTCCTTGATAAGCCTTTGTTCTTGTATCAGTGGTCCTGTTATTGTGAGTCACAAGGCTCTTAATGTGCGTTATTGGCTGCTGAAGCTTGTAATTAAATGTGTGACGTCAAAAAGAATCAAATCCTAAATTAAACTCCCACAGAGAGAGAGAGACAGATAGAGCAATGGTCTTCGTAATGAGATTTATTACAATTCATTTCTATTAATTATGCAAAGATGGCCAACATTCTACAATTACAACACATACATTTTAATTGAGATCTTTTTCTGACCTGGGCATTTTGTTTTATTAGTTTTGATGTTTTTGTAGCAGAGACAAAAGACCAGCTTCATCTGATTTTGCTTCTTTTTCTTTTTCCATTCCAATTGAACCAAGTTTCTAAATATATGTAAGTCCATTGTTTATCGATATTTCCCAGTCATTGTCCGTCTGGGCGCGATCTATTTGGCATTGTAAGATCAAATATATGAATATATAAAAAGCAAGCCACACCATCTACGACCATACCTTTTGTATGTATCCCTTCCCCAACAAATCAACGATTTGAAAGGTAACCGTCATTCCTGGCTCCGCGACGCCCCCCGGTGGCCGGCATTGCCCCTACCTCTAGCCGATGCGAGCCATGAGCTCTGCATTGGCAGCTGCCTTGGTCCTCATGTCCTGGTTCTTGGCCAGGTCTATGAGAACACTGGATGCTGGTGGGTACATCGAGGGAGAGGGCAAATCGGGAACCCTGCTGGGCCCTCTTGGGGAGTTGGGAGGCGGGGCGTGGCGGGGCTCGTCCCTGGCGGAGCACGGGGTGAAACTCTGGAGGAAACAACCCGATCAACATGCCGCTGCGGTTCACGATGTCGACAGCCAGTGTGTCCGTCTGCATGCCTTGATCCGGACTGGCGCCGGCCGAGCCACCCCTCTGGCACTGGGCACACCAAGGTAACAGCAGGACCAGACACAACCACACGGGGAAGCTCCACATCGTCACAACTCTGCAGGGACACACGATAAATTAGAGGATATTATTGGCCATTCCATGAGTAATAAAATAGTCTCAGTGGTGTGTTATAATCTGATTAATATTGATATAGTCAAATTGCAAGGCTGGTTTAAACATTGGTAATATATTTGATTTTACACTACAACAGACAAAATACTGAAAAAAAGATTTGTCTAGAAATGACCTTTGATATTGTTGGTGAAAAGATTATATCAATGTAATTTATTTAGACCATTCTTGTGATATTTTGAATCCCCTATACTAAAATCATGAAAATAGTTTTCTCAGATATTTTTTCACATGCATGATGCTAAGATCATTAAAAGGTTATAACTGCCAGGTAACTTACTGAATGTCAACACGTGGAGGGAGCACTTGTCCAAAAAAGCCCCCTTTTCCCTTCAGTGTTCTTCAGCAGGTCTGATGTATTCTATGGTGAGGTTTGATGTATTCTCTGGTGAGGTTTGATGTATTCTCTGGTGAGGTTTGATGTATTCTCTGGTGAGGTTCTGCAGCACCTTGCGATGGGACCGCTCCGTATCAGCTGGACTTCTGCTCCTCTCCTCTCTTCTGGACCTGTGCTCTTCTTCAGTATCACACAGCCTACATCCTTTTCACTGGCCTCTCTCTGTTTATCTTTTACATCTTGCCCCCCCCCCCCCCCCCCCCCCCCCATCCCCCAGACACACACTCACAAACACTCCATCCATACACACACAAACGCCCCCACACAGACCATACACACAGATACACGCACACACACACACACACACCCGCACACACACACACACACACACACACACACACACACACACACACACACACACACACACACACACACACACACACACACACACACACACACACACACACACACACACATCTCGTCTCAACTCATTTCCTCTCTGCTAGTTGTTATGTGCGAATGTTTTTGTCTAAAAATAATGTGATAGTAATAACAATAGCTTGTCCATTATGAATTATAAAAGCAGCTCTAAAAAATGTCTGTATGCATTTTCGCGGTGTATAAAAGAAAAAGCATGAACTGGTGTTTTTGGTATTGAGGTCACATTGTCTCCTGAAGATGTCACAATGACGTCACAACGTAACAAAGCCTCCACCAGGAACGGTGATCTTTGATCTATTGGTTTTGCTTCAGTGTGTTTGGGTATGTTTGAGTCTTTATTTTTTGAAGTTGAATCCCTGCATGTAGAACCATTTAGTTATTGGATACAATAATTAAGGAGGATGTCATGGTTTTGGCATAACTTATTTACTTCGGTATTTGGTTTTAACTCTACCAAAAATACGTAAGCAAAATATATATCTTATATATAAATATATTAGTTATGTAGAATATTGTTTAGCGATGGGAGTACAAGTTATATTTGTACCACACATATACTTGTACTTTACAACAATTTATCATATTTCAAGGTAAACTCATAAAGAGGGTTAACTAGACTAGTTAGGTTAATTTGAGATTAACTTGAATCACAGTGCTCAGCCAGATTTGAAGAACACAAACCAACAATTATCATCAATATGCTGCATTAGAAGCAATGGCTTTAAATACGACATTTCATGATGTATCCATCGTGTGATGCAAGTTTCTATAAACAGAATACAAATACAGGGGAAGGAGGAGGCGATAGTATGTATTGAGACATAGAAACATGCCTGGAGCGCCAGAGAAAGGAACAGGAACAGGAAGGACAGAACTAGGAAGAGTGAACAACATTGAGACTTCCTCATCTCCAGCCCCCCTCCGGCCATCCATCAAACCACAATCCTCATCTGATTAATGATAAGCATTGTTTTTACTCAGATTACCCACAGCATCCATATTGAGTACTGGGTGATGCCTGAGGCCGGCTAGGCATCACGCGCTCTGTTTGACCCCTTTGGGTAACGCATGGAAGGGTTGCATAAAGCCAACATGCATCCTAGTTAGCTCCGTACCCTCCGTATGACCTGTTGGGGCGTGGGGGACTAGGGACATGCTGTCTACATTAGGTATTGATGCACTCTTGAGTCTGAGCTAGAAGGATCTGCTCACTCAGAGACAAGCCCCTGTCCTACCCAGCAGGTTCCCTACAGTTAACACAGCAATAAGTCATGACATGGATGATAAGATTTGTTTATCATGCATTATATATCTATATAAATATATACACATACAGTACATACTGCTTCAGCCCATTCCAGAAATGTATGCAAATTGTATATGATTTAAACAAGTATCTATCCATCTACATGGTTATTCCAGCATACTATTGCTACACTGATTTGTGAAGCTTGCTTTACAAATCACCCCGGATGGCCACAACCGAAACAAACAAGACACTAGAAAAAAAACTATGTTGAACAACAGCGTTTTATTTGTTGGGAATCAGAGCTTCCGTTATGTACAATAGAGGACAGAAACAAATCGTTATTCATAAATAGATGTTTGCTCTTCAAGGACTAGTTCCACCATGTCCTGATTTAATGGTAGACCGATCGATTCATGTTCAAAAAGGAACCCCTCACTTTGCTCTTAAATAGCCAGCAACAGGTCTGAACCAAGAACTACAACACAGAGCACATTCAATGAGAATGATGAGCGAGCATGTGGAGGGGGTGAAGAGGTGGATGGCAGATTGTGTTGAGCTGGGCTACTGGACACACAATGCCGGACGTCTTAGAACCTCAGCCAGTACATGGAGGCGCGTGTTCTGTTGTAGTCGGGAAGTTGCTCAACGGGGCCTGGGGTGGGAGAGAGGGACTGGTTAAACACTGAACGGTATATATGTATAACGTTAATAAGACAGGTTAAAGAAGACAAACTGACCGACAGCTGCCACAGCGGGGCACTTGTCATAGATGTATTTGGAGCAGACATCGCGCACCATCTTCGGCGTCACGGCCTGCAAGGAGCCACAAGGGAAGCATGAACCGTCAACATGTGTGTTTAGGCTTGGGAAGTATCCCATTAAAATGGCAGCGATAGTGTCATCGGCATGGAAGAGAAGCCTTGGGAAAGTGCACTCACGTTAATCCTGGCGTCCCACTCAGCAAGAGGAACACGACGGCCGTAGTTTAGGACGTGTCTGCCGATGTCGTCGCAGATTGGGGTCGTTCCTTAAAAAGGTCAAAGACATGTTTACTTTCCAGTGTGATGGGAGAGAAATAAAAATATGAATGTAGTCCTTTGGCTTGGAAAAATTATAACTCTATAAATACCATTGAGCTGTGCCACTAGGCTAGCCTTCAGAGACTTCTTGCCTCTGACGACATCACTGTCTGTCACTGTGGTGCACATATTCATCCTGAAGAAAAAAGGGTAAAAAAATAAAAAGTCAGAAATACAACTTTTACCATTCCACATGTGATCATGTGCATGCATGTCACTTCCATCTGTGGAGGCATCACTGACCAGGCGTTCTGAGACCAGTGCATCATGTCCTCTATGTGGTGCATATCGGTCACAAAGTACATGCCCATCAGGCCGGTATCGCTGTAGGACGAATGGAAGGCCTGGAAGCTTTCGCAGAAGTTCTCCTCAGCGGCCATCGCAGCCAGACGACTGCTCATATTCTGAGAAGGAGAGAGCAGCTAATTATAGACACGATGACAACGATTTGATTAAATCCTGTGTTTCCTAATTCTACACTGGGTGGGTCCGCAAAAGTTAGAAACACATCCCAGAGTTAAAATCATAAAGTGTCCATTTCCTCTACACATCGGTTTATAAACGGGTATACATGCTAGCAAGTGCATGTGAGCTTACGCTCCTTTCAAATTGATCGACAAGCAGGGGAGGGAGGGGGACATCCTCCGGCCCCTCAATGGCCACAAGATAAGAGTCCTGTCCGATGCATGATCCTAACCAAACACACTGCTGACCCATGGGCTCCACTTCTCCTAACCTTTCCACCGCCGGACTTGATGTCATAGCTTCCAATGATGGAGTTGGCCACCATCAGAGGCACAATGTCCGGGCTGCCGACGCTGGCGCCCTCCACAGCAATGGCCACATGAGCCAGGGGCATAGCGTCGTCACGCATACGGATCTGAAGAGGTGAGAGGAAGAATAAAGACGGGTCAACAAGCTGAGGAACCCGAGAGCCTAAAGACAGGTCAACAGGCTGAGAAACCCGAGAGCCTAAAGACGGGTCAACGGGACGCGCCTAAAGACAGGTCAACGGGACGAGGCTAAAGACAGGTCAACAGGCTGTTCTGGTATGTATCGACAAACGTTATAAGGAGACTGCAGTTTCTTTTTTGTGGCCAGCCTTCAGCCTTCGCCATCTCACCTCACTTCCAGTGAAGCGACAGGGAGACAGCACTGGGATGGCGTCGCCCTCGTACTCAAAAGACAGGCCGCTGAAGTGAGTCTTGGCCAAGCCCACCAGCTCTTCATGGTTCACACCTGCAGAATAATCATGTATAGACCGATAATGTCATCATTGATCCCAGATTCTCATCGCACATGCACACAACCGATCAAATAACAACCCAGGAGGGTGCAGCGGAGAAGGAAACGAGTCATACCCCCGGCCGCTGACAGCACCATGCGGGGGGCCTTGTAGTGGCTGCCAAGATACTCCACTAGGTCCTGACGGGAAAGAGTCCTGGAGAAAAACAATCAGCACCATCACTTATATCATAGTGTCAAAATATGCTTTGGATTCATTTACATGAGGAAAAACTGAGGAACCACCAGATGAGTAAAACGTCCCTTATTGTTAACTAATAATGCATAATGTGAATGTAATAATTCGAAGATTCATGTGAAAATATATATTTTAATTGAAGCACGTGCAGGACCCTACCTAGCATTGGAGGAGGGTCCGAGGACGCTATAGGACAGGGGGGTGCCCTGGAAGGCTGTGGCGTGGAGCAGGTCCAAGCAGACCTCCTGTAAGTTGCCCTCCACCTCCTCCAGCTCTCGCAACACCACGGCCCTCTGCTGCTCCACATCCGCCTCGTTCAAAGAGCAGTGCTGCACCACCTCCGACAGCAGCTCCACGGCTGGGGACACGACAAGCACCAAAGACCGTTCACAAACATGGCTCTTCAGCGTTAAACATGACGTTCGGATATTTCAATTCATCTTCGAACATAAAACAAGTTCTTTATATACACACACGTCATTCAGAACACTGAATTCGTTTTGACTTGAAGGAGGGGAGGCTGGTGGAGGCTTTCAGAAGGCTTCCCAGTGGTCTCACCTTTAGGCAGGTCCTTAGCCAGGGTCTTCATGTAGTATGCGGTGTGCTCCCTGGAGGTGTACGCACTCAGGTGGGCACCCATGGACTCCACCTCTTGTTCGAGCGCCGTCTGTGGGTGCTTCTTGGTCCCCTGGAGTTGGAGAGAATGTGTAGAAGAGAGGAGAAATTAGGGTGTTTCATAAAAATATTATAGATTATAAACAGTTATACCTGTAAGCAAGTACGAGAGCTGATAAATGTTCTGATTTTGTACGTTTTTGTCTACGTAGGACCACCAGTTCACTTGCAGGACATGGTTGAAGAGGACACATACCTTGAAGGCCATGTGCTCCAGGAAGAAGCCTGCACCGTTGTTTTTCTCACTCTCATAACGGCTACCAGCACCGATCCATAGTCCAACCTGAAACCAGGGAGTTCATAGGATTTGTACGACTTTAAGAATGACGCACTATATAATTTTAGTAATTCATGGGGAATGTTTGTCCTTCAGACTACATTGAAACAGGCTCATACAGTGCAAGTTGCATGTCCGGTCTCTTCGGAGGCAACCCTCAAGCCATTATCAAGGGCAGTCAGGCGGGTCTCTGGGGCTCCGGCCAGGCTCTGGGCATAGCTGACTGAGGACTGACGTCGCAGAGACAGCAGGATGGGCTGCAGGTGGGACGACCAGAATGTTTTGTTACGAAAAATGGTTTGTGTTGATTTGTCAGCCATGTATTATCAAACATTAGTTTGACAACTTAAGCAATTACCATGTTCAATTGAACACCCCAAAATTACAATTTATTCACTTCAAACCGCTAATTATGCAATCCGTAACGCATAACAGACAACTATTGACAAAGTCAACCGGCCGGAAAACCTTGGATGGGTCAGCAGGGCAAACGAGGGCAACTACTTAAATAGTAATAATGAAACGATCAATGATTCCCCAGTTATGTCTTACTCCTCTAAGTACAAAAAAACGTAATAGTGTGCGGTTTAGAGAGTATTGGAAGGCTTCCTTGATAGTTGACCTTGCGTTGAAGGCATCCTAGCCTGCTAGTGCTTAGCAGGCTAGCAGCTTTCAAACATTGTACAGCCATCGATTCAATCATACATCACCACTTCGTTCAAAGCATATCTTGAAAGATATAAACGAAAAGTTATCGTTGTCACTCACGTTGCGGTATTTTGCGAGGCTTCTCCCCACAGTGCTCCCGACTCGGCAAACGGACGCCATTTTGCTATGGTATACAAGAATGGGTCGCGCCTACGTACAGGACGTCGTATTACGTAAATTACGTCACTGTACGTGAAGGACGTAGCACTTCTGGTGACCATGGATGTACACCTTTCTTTAATAGGTCCATAATGTACAGATATACCCTGGGAACCAGACCAATCTCAGTACACATCCATCATGATCAAATATCCGAACAATTTAACATTATTATAGAGGGCATTTGCTTAAATGGACGAGGACAAAATATTTCGTGTTTTTCTTCCGAAGGAAATATCTATGTACGATTCATCAGACATTACAATGTATTTTGTAATGTTTAATCAAATATTAAGCATAGATGGAAAATGTATTCTAATGTTTGAAAAAAATCTGATTTGGTTATTTTGACTTATTTATAATTAATTCATCATATATGTCAGCCAAGTATCATTAGTCTCACTGGCAAGAAAAGCACGTTTATGCTCTTTACTCACACCCTAAATAAATAATATACTATTATTTTCAGGTTTTTGATATCTTTATATGACTGTTTTGGTCCCCGGTCACGTGACTCTATCACGGTCTGTTTGATTCGGAGTTGCCTGGGCACGTTCATCTATGCATACCCAGTACGTTCAGAGCAGCCAATACACAAGTACTATGCACAATTGCAGATAGAATACAGCAGTGACGTTCATTGTACCAGACCCCAAAACAGCTAAAAAGGTAAGAGCGAAAGGTGTTTCGCTTCATAACTATACTTGTCTTCAGGTTTGTGTTGTGTTTAGCATGCTATGTGCTAACCAACTACAAACATTGGCGTTACAATATATAGTTCAACTTCCTACAGGCAACTCGTAAGAATGTGCGGCAGAACTGCATGCACTCTGGACCCAGAGGAAGTGAGCCGCGCCTCTCGCTACAGAAACCGCCACGGGCAGCGACGTCAGCCAAGATGGAGAGATGGAGATGCAGACAAATATCGGCCGTCCTACAACAAGAGTCCACAGTCATTTAGTCCGGTGCTTCTGTCTCAAAGACATTTTGATAAGGTGCGCGGTCACCTCATTGTTCACCGTTCATGTTTGTGTATGTTTTGCATGTCCATATCCTATGGTTCAAAAGGTACCACATATGACATATGATCCACATAGTGAGATTTTTGTCGTCCCCTCAGGATGCGTCAGTGGATGAATGTGTGGTGGCCGCGATGCGATGGGGTCTGATCCCATCCTGGTTCAGAGAAGATGACCCCCGCAAGATGCAGTATAGTACCAACAATTGTCGCAGTGAAAGTCTGTTAGACAAAAAGTCCTACAAGGTAGATATACTCTTGCCTCACTGTTATGACAATTCTTGTATTTATTTGCCTATGTGCTATAATTCGCTATGTATACCATTTATTTTGTTAAATCTTCTTCAAAGGACCCTTTTCTGAAAGGACAGCGTTGTGTCATCCTCGCTGATGGCTTCTATGAGTGGAGACGACAGGGGAAAGAGAAGCAGCCCTTCTTCATCTACTTTCCACAGAGCCAGCCAGACTCCAGTCTTGGAGAGGAGGAACAATGGGATGAGATTGACGTTGAGTTCCCCCCAGAGGGGAAGGCCTCAAACATTGAAGAGGTCAGCTCCGTAGTTGCTTAGCGGTTACTGTAAGCTTAAAAACCTTGCACACAATAACCGATTCGAAAATCAGATTTTTATAATTCATTTTATAGTTTTTGCTCATGAGTTAAGATCTTGATTTCAAAGTACTTCAAAGTGTCTCTTAAATTACCTCACATACAGTATGTTCAAAATAAGTTGTTCTTACCATCCTGTGCATATGTGAATATGACTACAAGGAAGGTGAAACAGATAAGTGGACCGGATGGAGATTGCTGACTATCGCTGGACTGTTTGACTGCTGGAAACCTCCTGGGGGCGAAGAGCCCATATATACATACACTGTTATCACAGTCGATGCCTCCCCAAACCTTCAGAACATTCACGATAGGTAGGGTTTACCCAGCATGCTTTTCTCCTGCACTTGCGTTTTTGATTATTTTTGTACCCTAAATTGCCCTTGTGATTGATGTTCTAGGATGCCTGCCGTTCTGGATGGAGAGGCAGATGTGAGAAGGTGGCTTGACTTTGGTGAAGTGAAGTCATCGGATGCCCTAAAAATGCTACAGCCGACAAACCTTTTGACCTTTCACCCAGTTTCGTCTCTTGTCAACAACTCTCGGAACAACTCACCAGAATGCCTGCAGCCGGTGGATCCCCAAGCCAAGAAAGTATTGCATTTTTCTGACATGTTATATTGAGTATGTCATTGAATGGGGTCACTTAATCTAGCTGACAGATCTGACCTTTGAACGCAGGAGTCCAAACCTACAGCAAGCAGTAAGATGATGATGAGCTGGTTGAAGGACAGCCCCTCATCAAAGAGGAAAGAGCCTAGCACCTGCGACGCCACAACCCAAGAGCAACAACCCAAGGCCAAGGAGGACCTCAAGTCTTCAGGGATTCTCGAGAACTGGCTGAAGAGCGCCAGCAAGAAAGCCAGAATTGACTGATTGTGCAAATAGGGATCTCATAGGCTTGATGTGCACTTTTAACGTCACTTGTGTTCCATGTGGAACTGTTTGTTGTCAGGAACATCATTTTTAATATGAACTAATAAAAGTTAAATCCAATTAGTTCAAGATTTTTTTATTACCATTATTATGCAAAGACATTTTCAAACAAGGTAGATGCTATGCATTTACCATATTTATATTGTAATGATGAATGCTGATGATGAAACACCAAAGATATTTTGATATTTTTGTACGTATCCTATCATGTCCTAAGATGCAATTCAAATTCTAAACATAAGAACAGATGAGCCAATTACATGAAAGAAACATTGAGCACTTAATCGTCCGCCAACATATGCAGTTGGCAAACGGAGATGGAGATAGACAGCTTGACTTCCCCACAAACCATGGAGAGGTTTTCAAATATACAAAGTGTTGACACAGTTGGCAGGAGAAAATAAAGTATTAAACCATGGTTCTAAATTATTGTTAATGCTTGAAAACAAACCTGCCGACTTAAACACTGTCAATCGTCAATCGTCTTGATTAGTTGATATTTCCAAGAAGTTTTCCTATTGACCCCCCCAAAAAAACATGAGAATTTGTCTTGCACTTAAGAAAAGAGGAATTGGATATGGACAGCTATATTACAGAGCAGAAGTGATAATCCATACTGTATCTGCTACAAGCTATGATTATGTAAATATTTGTCTCAAAAACCACCTTGCTAAATTTAACAAGAAAGTGAGAAACATGCCTTTCTAACATTTTCTCAACCAATTAATGCAAGAATATGTGGGCCGCACAGGAGTCACACTTCTACGCCTAACAAGTGATTTTTATCTTTCTCAACTTAACTGAGATTTGGGGGGGAACTGTCAAGTCCTGGATTATACTGGATATGTGATTGGATTCTTGTGGATGAGGTAAGCTGATGCTACTGAACCAAACACAAGTCGTCTTTGGAACCACCAGACTGAGGAGTAAAGTGGAGCCGTGATGTGTCCATTATATTCATGCAGCAGTGGTGGTGGAGGTGGACCACCACTACCAGAGACTTGTTCAAATGCTGGTAGTCTATCTCACTTTTTATCATAAGTATCAGACTAATGCCTAGATGTAGCATTGTTTTAATGATAGTAATAATAATAGTGTACAAGTAAAAGCAGTGTTAGAAACAAAATCAGGATGCAAAACAGGGAAAGACACAGAATCGTTCATCTGAGTGACCAGAAACCACCACCGCTGCAAAACAGTACAAGGAAACACTGGCATGTAATAAGCATCATAAAAGTAAATATCATGATGTCTCCTCAGTGTTCTTTGGGCTAGTTGACTCAATAGAAAATGTGTCATCTTGTGTACATAGAGTGACGTGTACAGCATGTATGTGTTGTAGTAATAGTAGTTTAGTCTAAGAGGGATGCTGCTTATATCTACAAAGGCATGTGATAATGTCGGACATGGGGTAACACAGTGGGACACGGGGAGAGGGGGGTGTATAGACAAGGCAAGATGGGAGGGGAAGGCTTAGCATCTCTCCCTCCCCCAGAGAGGTCTCCAGAGTCCTCAGCAGCTGCAGGTCTCCGCTGAAGGCTTGGCCCTTTCGTTCCGGTCCAGCTTTATTGGCTCAGGGAACTCATTGTACAACTCCACTTCAGTCTCCTGCAGACATGAATGCACAGAGAAGAAGAGTGAGACCTACTAGATACAGGAAGTCCAAGACTACATCATAGACGTGCCAAGATGACAACATTTTTTTTCGCCAAATATAAAACAACAGCAACTCAACTATCCGGGAATCTTTGCACCAGGTCCAGGATAACCACAATGAACGCAGGGCCCCCAAAACGTAAGAGTTACCTGTTTGAGAGCGTTCCTTGCAATGGTCTGGAAAGCCTGCTCCACGTTGATGGCCTCTTTGGCACTTGTCTCAAAGTAGGGGATGTTGTTCTTACTCTGACACCAAGCCTGGGCTCGTTTGGTTGTCACCTGTCAAAAACAAAAATAAATACAAGTCAAATAGATATCTCTGAGACAAACGGACACACAAAAATATGAATCTTGACTAGTCCTCAATTATTTGTCATAACAAACCACACCTTTGAATATCTAAAGAAATATAACAACCTAAACCCCAATGCTGCTTATCCCAAGATACAGGAAACACACACCTGTCTGTTTTCCAGATCAATCTTATTGCCAAGAACCACAAAGGGGAAATTCTCTGGGTCTCTTGGGCTGGCCTGGATCAGGAACTCGTCCCTCCAGCTGTCTAGGGTCTTGAATGTATTGGGTGCGGTCACATCAAATACAAGCACGCAGCAGTCTGCTCCACGGTAGAAGGCCACACCTAGCGACTGGAACCTCTCCTGGCCGGCAGTGTCCCAGATCTGAGAGAGCAACAACATTAAGATACACATCTCCAATAGATTATATTATATAATATAAACATAGTAACAAATCTGTCCCCCCTCATTACCTGCATTGTAACAACTCTGCCCCTCAATTACCTGCATTGTAACAAGTCTGTCTGTCCCCCTCATTACCAGCATTGTAACAAGTCTGTCTGTCCCCCTCATTACCAGCATTGTAATAAGTCTGTCTGTCCCCCTCCATTACCAGCATTGTAATAAGTCTGTCTGTCCCCCTCATTACCAGCATTGTAATAGGTCTGTCTGTCCCCCTCATTACCAGCATTGTAATAAATCTGTCTGTCCCCCTCCATTAACAGCATTGTAACAAGCCAGTCTGTCTCCCTCCATTACCAGCATTGTAATAGGTCTGTCTGTCCCCCTCATTACCTGCATTGTATCAAGCCTGTCTGTCTCCCTCATTACCTGCATTGTATCAAGCCTGTCTGTCTCCCTCATTACCTGCATTGTTTCAAGCCTGTTTGTCCCCCTCATTACCTGCATTGTACCATGCCTGCACTGTAACAAGTATGTCCCCTCATTACCTGCATTATAACGAGTCTCCTCATAAGTTGCATATTAACAAGTATGTCCCCCTAACTACCTTCATTTCTACAAGTTTGTCTCCTTAATGACCTGTATTGTAAAAATTCTGCCCCCTCATTACCTGCATTGTAACAAGTCTGTCATCCACCATGACTTCTTTTGTCAGGAAGTCTGCGCCTATTGTTGCTTTATACTGGTTACTGAACTTCTTATTCACATATTGGTTCATCAATGAGGTCTTCCCAACTCTAGAAAAGGAGATGGACACAAAACATTATAGATTACAGATCTAAAATGATTAATGTGGTAATGACGGCAAGTAAACGGTTAACTGAAGAGACCTTTTAAAGCCAGCTAATCAAATCAATGTTTAACGGCCTGCTCTGATCTCCTTTCGTTCTAGGAGTTGGGCCTCAACATAACACTAACCCAGAGTCTCCAAGGATGATGACTTTCAGTAGGACTTTCTTTCTAGACGTCATTGTGCCTTGGAGAAGAAAAAAAAGAGAAGAGTTAAAAGAAGCGTAAGTTTCAGCAGTACTGTATGCAAGTTATACATATAACAACACGATTCAAATAAAGTGTACCTTCTTCTACCCAGTCCATTTTAATAAGTTTGAACTAAACCCAGTGGCACTTAATTCTTATTCTCATCTCCAGTAAATTGCCTCTTGTGGAGGATATACCCAGGCCCAGGTTGACTTCATAAAACAAAGATCTGAATCTACCCTTTCCTGGCTCTTTAAATCATTTGTTCAGAAATGCCCTCTATGTTTCTGAATTGCTCAATAGACAAGTCTTTCAAAACAGTTTGACACCACCATTCCCAAATTATCACTGCAGTTTCTGAGCGGGACATTGAGGTATCTTATAACAAACGACCGTGTGTCGAAATGTTCAAAGTTCATCTCGGAAAATAATTTACATTCCTCATAGCAACACATTGTCCCAATCTACGGATATACCATGTATGCTCTTTGTTCAGGTGCTCCCATGAGTTAATAAAATGACACCGTGTCAACATAAATATAAAATATATAATATTTTAAATATGCAGAATGGCTCGCATTCAACTATTGGTGCGCCTCGTAATCTGCAACCCATGACACTGTGTCATTGATCACATGGTTTAAGACCAAAGGGGCCATGACTTGGCAGGCATGATGTGGCTATGCTAATGTTGGAGCTGAAATGAACATGTATCGATTTAAGAACGACGATTAAAACCACTGCCCGATCTGTTCCCGATATTTAAACACATATACCTTCGGCCACTTAATTTGACTACCAAAGGGCGTGGAGGGGTTACTGTTAGAGGTATTGTCCGTGACACAATCAATTATGGAGAGAAAAAAATACATCTCGAGCACTAAGGATTTCAGGATAAAACCAGCTGTCGGTGACAGTAAGCATGTTGACTGAGATATGTCGAGATGATGAATGTTTATTCCGTTCATAACATCTGACGGGTAACGTTACGGGTCTTTTGAAGGCTAACATTTAGTTAGCAAAACAACAAGACCAGAGTAACTTTTACCATCGTCTGTACGGTGACCATAGTTAGTCAACACAAAAAAACCTACCTTGATGAGAGTCCCTTGATCTTGAAAATGGCAAAAGTCTTTCTGTTTCGTACGATTGACAATTGTGTGCAACACTCAGGCTAGCTAACTAGCTAAATCAAACGAATGATAAAACGTTTTTCAGAACCACGTATACGGCTACGCGGTTTCAGTAGTGTAGCCTCGCAACACACGCCTCATGAATCATAAACACGGCCACTGTCTGTTTGGCACGGTTGTCGTTTGACAGGAGAAGAATTTGCCCAAGTGTATATTTTGCCTTGTTCCGTTGAGGCTAACGTTACATTGACGCTAGCTGCTCTTCACTTCCTCCAAAACAACCTCAGGACTCCCTGACGTCAGCGCTCAACACGCCCTGGTTCACATTAGGATGAGAGAGGATGCAGCGTTATCCCGGTCTACCGTGATTTCCGGTCTATAACTTCCTGCTGTGTACAACAGTCCCCGGAGGAGCGAAAAGGACAAGAACAACATCGCAAAGACAGGGTTAATAAATATGGAGTTTTGAGGAAGATATTGGTATATCCCTCCCTCTTCCTCGCCTCTCGCCGCCAAACTCGTATAACTGAAAGTCCCGCCCTCTCTATGGAGCATCCTGTTCCAGGCGTTCAGCCGTGAGATGAAAACGCCTCGTTCACATCGGGTTACCTGGGAATTAAAACGATAAGAATTTTTTTATTTATTTTTTAATTCATATGCAACCCAACGGTAGTCAATTATTAGAGTCTTTTTTTGAAAAAATAAAATGCAATTAATTAATCAATTGCAACCCGATGAACAATGGTCATTATATAGTGGCATCACTCGAACGGCCCAGACAATACAGTATGGTTTAAATAACAAGTGTGAGGATTTGATACTAAATTCGTATGTGCTGAGGCCAATATATTAAATGTTTAGTCTTCATTTCGGGGATACCGTAATGATCGCACAGTGCGCGTATTCTACGTCATCACGTCAGTGAATGTCGCGTCATCCTTTCTGGAGTAGAGCAGCGCGCGGCCCTTTTTTTGCTGCTCTACATATTTCTCAATTTGTATACCTTCTGCGGGTCCCCATAACACATTCTTTGTGTTTTCATCAATCCCCACAACGATGCCTCCTGTAGGAGTTTTCAGTTGCCTTATTGTGTTCGCCGCACTCGCCTCCGAGACGGCCGCCGAAGGTCTGGTAAACGAGGACGTGCGGAGAACAGTAGACCTGAGCACTCATCTTGCTAAGATTTCCTCGGAGGTCCTCCTGTCGAACCAGGGCGATGCTGCGGTGCAAACCTTTACACTGGCGGTGGAGCCCGACCTGGTGCCGCACCTCGCTTACATTGGAGCTTCGGTAAGATGTTTGGGTCGATCTTTTGAAGGAATACTTCCACGCATCTTGCGAGAAACGTGTTAGCTTCGGCTAGCTAGCTGGCCACTCATTCAACATACTGCAACATGTTTTATACGGTCTTTGACTGACATTTCAAATGTCCAAAATAATCCCCTAAATGTCCAGATTAATTGCAAACGTGCAATTTCATAGTTAAGCGACTTATAACCTTCATTGCATCTAGGAAAATACCTAGTCAAGCCTGCATTGAGTTAACGATGTGTGCATCTAGAAGCACTATAGATATTGGATTTAAGATCAGAATTTCTGGTGTTTGGTGGAGTCACTATTTATACATGCAGGCATGTATAACACACGTGGATCAAGGTATGGACGTTTTTATCAAAACGACAAATCATTGAGTGGTTTGAATGGTTCTTGGTAAACGGACCGCTTCCGCACCGCCGCACACTGTCAGAATGACACGTATGCGCTGCATGTCTACTTCCGTGTTGAGGGGCAACAATGTTTAAAGCAATGTTGACATAGTGACATAGAGGTTGATTTTGCAATTTTAATTTTGCCCGATGCAACCTCTTCATCTTAAACATGGTTTGAATTTGTTTTGAATATTTAACTGATTCCCAGGTAAAAGGTGATGAAGAGGAAGATGGAACTCTTGAACTCAAGCAAACATCAATACATGGGCAGAGGTAAATTATTTGGATAACCTTTCCTCACCTTAAGGAAAAACAAACACCAAATGGAAGCTTACGTTTTAGTTACTGCATTAAAAATCACTTCAGCAGAAAATTTCCTCTTCCTATTACTTTTAGATTTTACATTACTATTCACATTTTTAATCCCACTGTAATATTTTCTCTGCATTGCCGTCGATTACCATGTGTGATTATCTACACTCCTGCATTTCAGTGGGGAGTTCTACAAGGTGCAGTTGCCCTCCAGCCTGGCCGCAGGCGCTAAGCTGAGAGTGAAGGTGGACATGGTGTTCAGTCATGTCCTTACGCCCTTCCCCTCGCACATCACTCAAGCCGAGCGCCAGTTGGTGGTCTTCCAGGGGAACCACTACCTGTTCTCCCCTTACCCCACTCGCAGCCAGACCACCCGTGTCCGCCTGTCCTCCAAGACCGTGGAGAGCTACACCAAGCTGGGCAACCCCAGCAAGAGCGACGAGGTCATCGAATACGGCCCCTTCCGTGACGTCGCAGCTTTCAGCGAGGTAACGGCGTGGACCCCCGGTGCAACGATCGGCAGAGACTCACACGAGTGAGACCGTTTCAAACAGATCCGTGTTTGTGCCGTTCCCCCTCGCTCCCGTTTAGGACGCGATGAAGGTCCACTACGAGAACAACAGCCCGTTCCTTAGCATCAGCAGCATCACACGCACCATTGAGGTATCCCACTGGGGCAACATCGCTGTGGAGGAGACCATCGACCTGAGGCACACCGGAGCCTACCTCAAGGGCCCCTTCTCCCGTTACGACTACCAGCGGCAGTCCGATAGTGGCATCTCTTCGGTTAAATCCTTCAAGGTGCGTTTCTAGTAAAACAGCCTCGCGCGTGGTTTAGTCTAGAAAATCTCCATGCCGGCAATGACCATCTCTTTCTGTCTTTTTCCCAACAGACGATCCTCCCCGCCTCTGCCCAGGATGTGTACTACCGCGACGAGATCGGAAACATCTCCACCTCCCACCTGCAGGTGCTGGAGGATTCGGTGGAGGTGGAGGTGCGACCCAGGTTCCCCCTGTTTGGAGGCTGGAAGACCCACTACATGATTGGCTACAACCTGCCCAGCTACGAGTATCTCTACACCCTGGGTAGGTGAATCGCCATGCTCACTGAACCTAGGACATCCCTAGCAGTACACTTTATTCAATCCAGGAGTGTGCTCAAGTTTTCCTCTCTTTTGTTATAAGTGAGAAAATTTGCCAGGCCCTTATTTCCAATATCTAGCTTTGGTTTATCCTAGGTTCTGCTCTGTTTGGGGCAGGTTATTCTCGTGGTTAGGGTATAAGCATCCCTGAGCATCCTGCCTAGCCCATACCTTCTCCTTGATGCTGTTTATGTTAAATTCCCTATACATTTCTTTGGATGAAGGAGTCTGCCTAATGAGCGACAAGCAAAGTATATCTACCTGTCGAGACAAATCTCATCATCCCTTTTCTTAATTTCTAACCCCTCCTTTTCCTTTCGTAGGAGACCAGTATGCATTGAAGATGAGGCTTGTTGACCACGTGTTTGATGACCAGGTGATCGATTCCCTCACCGTGAAACTCATTCTGCCAGAGGGCGCCAGGCGAGTCATTTTACTGACTGACTGACTTCATATATTCAAGCCCTATTCCATTCCCTGTAGCTCTTGTAGTTTGTGCTTAACGTGGTAATAATTGCTCCGCAGAAACATCCATGTGGAGACCCCTTACCCCATCTACCGCCTGCCTGACCAGCTGCACTACACCTACCTGGATACCTTCGGCCGCCCAGTACTGGTCGCAACAAAGAGCAACCTGGTTGAGCAGCACATTCAGGACGTTGTGGTGAGCAAGTTGATCGTCTCATCCGTTTTGTTTACTGGGCTATGAGGGCCTGTATCAAAGAGTAACAGACAAAAACAATCTTTTGAAAGCTTCAGTATTCGCACCGCACCAAACCCAGGGCCGACCGGAAATGTGTTCTTTCCATCTTAATGTGTTTATTCTCGTTTGCGTTGATGAATAGCGCTGCTTCATTGGGTGATATCCCCGTCCCTCACACCACAGTATGTATGAGATCCCTGAACATTGCAACGCTTGTTTTGTCTTCTCAGGTCCATTACACCTTCAATAAGATCCTGATGCTTCAGGAGCCTCTGCTGGTCGTCGGTGCCTTCTACATCCTCTTCTTCACCGTCATCATCTACGTGCGCCTGGACTTCGCAATCACCAAGGTAACCGTGTGTGCCTCTGTGTATAGAAGTGTGTTATGATATTTTCGATAACATGAGTAAGAACGTGATGAGAATTAAAGATTCTTGACTTGGAAGATATGATTTGTGTCCCAATCTCAAGAAGGAAACTGTTATAATATCACAGTTACCAGGAACACTTCAACATGCTTAACATTTAGAGTACTTCTGCATTTCACTTGAAAATCAAATGGTCGTCCGTAGGTTTGATTTACGGTGTCCTAACAGGAGCCAATCTTATAATTCTGTCTTGGCAATACATCATATTTGTGTGTGTAATTATATATTTTCTGAATGGCCTCGCTCCACTTGGAAAGTTTCCTTACATATTTGGTTATCAGCTTCCGTTGGTCCTCCGAGTGCTTGCGCCACATGAGTGCCATTATGTCTTCATGTGAGGCTGCTCTGAACTGTTAGACCTCATGATCCAATCAAAACTCTCCTTTTCAATTTAAAATGACACCATCTCTGTCCCATCAGGACCCGGCTGCCGAGGTGCGCATGAAGGTGGCGTCTATCACGGAGCAGGTGCTGACCCTGGTCAACAAGCGCCTGGGGCTGTACCGCCACATGGACGAGGTGGTGAACCGCTACAAGCAATCCCGGGACACGGGCGCTCTTAACAGTGGCCGCAAGACGCTGGAGGCGGAGCACCGCACGTTCACCAATGACATCAACAGCCTGCAGGCTCGCCTCAAGGCCGAGGGCTCCGACTTGGCCGATAAGGTGAGATTTAGGGCGTCCCGCCATGTGGACCGCTGGGAGGGGTACGCTACGCTAGTTGGCTGGCTACTCAAAAGCCTGGATAATCGGCTCTTTTACTGACCTTAAGTGCATTTCTTTTGCATTAAAGTAAAGTAAACAAGTGAGCTTGTCCTTTGTTGCGGTAACATTTGCTTTCAGTGCATTTAGCAGACTCTTTTATCCAAAACGACTTGCAATAAGTACATTAGTTAGATGAAAGAGAAACAACAGAAATCGCTGTCGGTACAGTAAAGGTATTCATAGAAACAAGTGCTAAGCATTACAATTGCTAGGTTAACCTATTCTCTGTGTAAAACAAGATAGCTAGGATAAGATGCTGCACGATGCTAAGTGCATACGTTAAGGGCCAGGATGTACAACATGCAACACATGCAGTCACATTTCTTTGATCAGCGGTGCATAACCAGCTCTGTCAGAACCTCGCCGTAACGTGCACCATCATGGCCCCTAGGTGGGCGAGGTGCAGAAGCTGGACGGCAAGGTGAAGGAGATGGTGTGCCGCTCCTGCCAGGAGGCGGAGCGCCTGGTCGCGGGCAAAGTGAAGAAGGAGGCCTACATCGAGAGCGAGAAGACCCTCGGCACCAAGAGGCAGGAGCTGGTCAGCTCCATCGACAGCCTGCTGGACGCCCTCTAAGTCTCTGGCCGTGCACAGAGGACGTGCACAGCGACAGGAGGGCATTCGTAACACGCCCCACCCACCCCTCCACAACATAGATGTACAACGAGAATTCATACATTCATTCATATATGTGCCGAATTTCAACAAAGAAAGCACACAACACACAACACACAACACACAACACACACGCACCACGCAACACAAACAAAATTTAGAGAACGATTTGAACATCTTCCCAGGCCTGTCGGGTAGCTTCAGGCCTGTTAGGTGTGTGTACTAGCGTAGCCTTTGTCCCTGCTGCAGGAACACGGCCCTACGCAGCACATACTGAACCATGGCCATTACTTTGAGAATGTACCGTTTATTATTTTAACTTTTGGCACCGG
>NC_136945.1:6433294-6435794 GCF_949987615.1 Pollachius pollachius | reverse complement strand
TGCGTGTGTGTGTGCGTGTGTGTGTGTGTGTGTGTGTGTGTGTGCGTGTGTGTGTGTGCGTGTGTGTGTGTGTTTTCAGCCCTATGTGTCAGTCATAAATAGTAGGCTGCATTAGGGTTTAGAGTCGACCGTGGAGACTGTTTTCTTCACCGGTGTTTGGCATCCTAAACATGAAAGGTAGTCTTATTGAATTTCGAGGTTAAGGTTATAAAGAAGGGTTATAGCTCATACATCTTTTTAAGTTATATCTACATTCACGAAGATCCATTGTTTCTTTTTCTCTTCATATTTCGTAATGACATCAAATCGACATAGCAGAGCTCTGCATTGAGTTTATTACAAATTAAAACAGTTTGGTCTTGATATTAAACGTGCTACCACAAGACGCACAGCTGTATCTGAACGCACATCACAGTTCGCCTATAGGCCTGTATGAAAACCAGCAAAGATGTGTTGTGTTTATATTTGCAAGAAATGCTGTCATGTCTTTTATATTTACAGATCACACTTTGCTATTTGGTCAAAGCGCTCCGTGGCCTGGCTGCTTAATTGAAACATTTTAGTAGCCAAGCAAATCTCTTCCTTAAAGGGTGAGGAGAAAAAGGGTAGGCCTGTGTTCTGCTCAAGTATCACGAAGGGGGGGGGGGGGTAATCAGACAGATAAGCATCACATGACGATGATGTATGGTTAATATAACGTATTGATATGTAAAGTGTGTGTACCAATGCTCTGTAGCCAAATAGACCTTATTGGCTGCACCACGGGACCGCGTAAAACGCGTAAATATTTCTCCTTTCCCCGCGTCTAGCTTCTAGCCTCTATCAACACAATCTCCCCTCCTCAAATGATGCATTAGATGCATTGAATGTATTTGTTGTGCAAGTTTGAAAAGGCGGCGATAATCTGGGAGCGAGAGATAAGGAACACCAATTTATTCAGCAGCACTTTGGACCCCGCTTCCAGGCGCGGCTGTGCTGACACCCGCAGCAGTGAGCTGATAACGATTAGGCCATTTATTATCTTCACGGAGAACAAAGATTGTGTGGAGCCGATGAAATATTACCCCTGGTAATAAGCAGAAGAAGGTCCCTGGCATCAAATGCGGTATGCATATGATATATAATAACGCCCCGACAAGCTCCGCAGACTAAGTCTCAGTCTTATGCAGAACATTAAACCAAAAGGATTTGAAATCATGCTTTTAAGTGATATATTTAGACGTTAAGGTTCAGGCTGTAGCAGTCTGGAATTGCAATGGGAATTTATCGTTATAGAATCATATTATTATCATTATTATTATTATTAATAATAATAATAATAATACAAATAATAATAATAATAATAACAACTATAATGACACTTCTACTACTACTACTACTACTACTACTACTACTACTACTACTACTACTACTACCAATAATAATAATAATAATAATAATAATAATAATAATAATAATAATAATAATAATAATAATAATGTAAAATTGTTAAAGTATAGCCACTTTGATTTATTTTACTTTTCATACATTAAACGGTGCCGTTATTGCTGTGAATGGAGAGTAGTATTTCTTTAAGCTTTTAATGAGATTGTTACAACGCTGTCAAATAGCTGTGGTACTTTCTGCTTCGTTTACATTAAACTTAGTATGAAGCCTTCTTCCAAATACTTATTTCTTTATTCATTTTTGTAAAAGGTCCTTCATGAACTTGGTGACGCCAATGACTTTCACAAACTTTTAAGTTGTAGGCCACGGCTTAAATTTCTCTTTGCTTTTTGTATAAGAAATCTTTTTCGGGAAATAATTAGGTCAAGTTTAGGATTTAACTATTCTTAGGAAACGAATACACCCTGCATATTAACCTTTTTGTTTATTTGTGTTTTTTCAGAACATTGTGCACATTAAAGAAATGTCATTGGAAACTATTCACTTTGATTGCTCACAAATTCACAATCCATACAAATCATATTGTGTGCATAAATATGAGATTATATTATGTGTCTACAAGCGGACTTCCCTGAGCATCACCAAACAGCCTCACGTGCCCTCTGACACCACGACGCCTTGCTTGGATTTAAGACTTTATGCATAAAGTCGTTGGTCTGCTGATTTAAAACATTGAAATTAATGCAATTAATTCAGTAAGAGTTCACATTTCTTTCTTTCTCTCTCTCTCTCCGTCTTTGTGTGTCTGTATGTCTGTATGTGTGTGTGTGTGTGTGTGTGTGTGTGTGTGTGCGCGCGCGTGAGCATGCGTGTGCGTGCGTGCATGTGTGCTGCCTGGCTGCACCTGCCTGCTGCAGCGCGGAGCACGAGCCCTGGTCGCGTGCAGGAGATTGTGCAGCTTTGCATGTTTTAAAAAGTTGTTGTTCATGGGTGAGGAGAGATCACGAAGTGGGGATGAGGGACGGCCAATGAGAGTTCCATGCCCCGTTCATCTAAAAAATAAACTATTATCGAGACGTTCAAATTAATAAATCACAATTGGTCATGTAAGGAC
>NC_136945.1:6418294-6428294 GCF_949987615.1 Pollachius pollachius | reverse complement strand
TCGCAATTTCAACAGGTATCCGGAGAAAAAACACACTTTCATGGACTATAGCCTCTGATCGGAATGCACGTCACATCGAGGGTATAGTAAAATGTACGCGTCTTTATGAGTTCTTTAATGCGCTTTCTCGTGTTGTTGTGGTTGTAACGAGTATGCGGGGTCGTCGGCAAATTGAATTAAAAATCATTTCGATCATATTTCGCATGCTATCAGAAACGCGCATCGTCTATGCATTTCCTACCGTTTTTAAAGGACTTTTTTCTTGTCATTGCAGGTGTTGAAAAAGGTGAAGACTGGGGATTCAACATCCATCGTAAAAAAAAACAACAACATTAGACCTGCTCGCTCCTCAGCGACAGAGCTCGGGAACTATCCACGTTTAATATCAAACCGCCTTTAAAAAAACCCGGTTTTTGGGCTTTTCTTACGTGGAGGTGTATAACGCTCGCCAGCCGACACACATCTGAAGCTGAGAAGAGAAGAGCGCAGAGACCGAGGAGTTCACCATGGAAGTCGCAGCGGCTGACCAGTCTCGGTGGATGGCGCACCATCACGCCGTCCTGAATGGCCAGCACCCGGACGCTCATCACCACAGCCTGGGCCACAACTACATGGAGCCCATGGCCCCCCTGCTGCCCCAGGACGAGGTGGACATGTTTCTCAACCATTTGGACTCGCAGGGGAATCCTTACTACACCAACTCCCGGGCGAGGGTGACATACAGCCAGGCACACGGTAGGATGCCGCCTTATTTCCCCTGGATTTCTCTTTAAGATTATTATGTGTTAATTCATTTATTCATTTATTTTTATATTCGAAATTTACCCCAATAATACGATAATTTTAAGAACCATTTTTTTTTAACAATAATAGGTATATGGTATCCAATTATTTAGGCTTTTGAGGTTGCGCGTGCGTGTGTTTACAGAAGACTGAAAATCGTAAATTAAACACCAGTTCACCATAAACCCTATTGATTTTACACTTGATAAAGAGGCATGGTATTGAAACAGCATCGATGATTACGGCAACGCAAATGAATCCAGAAATTCCTGACAGTGAAGAGGAAAGGGAAGTGTGTCATGTAACCCTCTTGGTCGGGGCAGGGGTCCGGGAGAGGGGGGAGAGAGAGAGAGAGAGAGAGAGAGAGAGAGAGAGAGAGAGAGAGAGAGAGAGAGAGAGAGAGAGAGAGAGAGAGAGAGAGAGAGAGAGAGGCACTTCCCGGATATAAAATAAAACCCGCAAATGTCCTAATAACATCTTTAGTCCGAAGGCAGCCGCTGGTGCAGTGTGTGGTCATAACACCTATAGTTTTGGTTCTGGTAACTTCTGAGCTGACCGATCCGTGTCAGACACAACACGGTAGAGATGGGGGGGGTCCCGTTCCGTTGTTAGAAATAATGTCTGAATGTGAGGCTTAATGTGTAAGAAGCGCTCTCGTTTCAAAACCATCGCAGCGTTATAGGGGTCTGAAACATAGATTTCAATGTCGTACTTGACCAGCTGGGATTATCCAACAGGTGAGCAGTAGAATGAACATGAAGGCCTTGTTGGTTTGCTTGATTGTGGAAAAGCAGTAGAATTCACTGCATCGATGACTTCAAACTAAAATGTTTTTGTCTGTACCGCTTTTCAGCTCGTTTAACTGGAAACCAGGTCTGCCGGCCACACCTCATCCACAGCCCGGGCATCCCCTGGCTAGACCACGGCAAGGCTGCCCTGTCTGCAGCCCACCACCACAACGCATGGGCGGTCAGCCACTTCAGCAAACCAGCGCTGCATCCCGCCAGCTCCGGCTACCCCTGCAACAGTAGCGCCAACACCACCCCCGCGTCCCACTCCAGCCCACACCTCTACAGTTTCCCCCCGACACCACCCAAAGACGTGTCCCCGGACCCCGGCCCCAACTCCCCAACCTCCACCTCGACGAGAATGGACGAGAAAGATTCGATCAAGTATCAGATGCCGCTGTCGGACGGCATGAAAATGGAGAACTGTAGTCCTCTCCGGAGCAGCCTGGCCTCGATGAATGCTCAGACCCCGGCCACCCACCACCCCATCCCGACCTACCCGAGCTATCCCCTCCACACGCCGCACGAGTACAGCGGGAGCCTGTTCCACCCCGGCAGCCTCCTCGGCGGCTCGTCCTCCAGCTTTACTCCCAAGTGTAAAAGCAAAGCCAGGTCGTGCTCAGGTGAGTCCCACAACCTCTCGAATTAAGTGTTGATCACGCAGAAGCAACTGTTGGATAAGAAAAAACTCGGGGGTTAAAATGGATGCTCTACATTTAGTTGATGGTTTTTTTTATCGAAACATTGGTTGTGTGTGAGCGTGTGAGGCCTCAGGACAAGGGCTGCAGCCCGTTAGGGTTTTTAGAGATTTGGGATTTTCCAAACCCGTCCGAGCTCCACTTGTCTGTCGGCCCTGTCGATTTCTTCTCTTAAACACTCTCACCGAAAATACAAAGTGAAAGTGGTCCAACGGAGTGGTCAAAAGGATTAAGTGGTCCAACGGCTCAATGGTTTGAACAAATACAATTCATGTTAACCTTTATCATGATTAAATACAATAAATATAAAAGGTCTACTTCCATTCTCGAAGAAATATAGTTTTTACTTGGAAACAATGAGCACAATTAATACAAAGACCCATTACATTGAACTAATAGGCCTTTACGCCTGTATTGAAAGAGAACACGGTGTGTTATTTGACTCGGGGTTAGGAGTATGTTTTGTTCAGTTCACTATTATTATTATTTGTATGAATGTGGCCTTCACCCTCAATCAAGGTAAAGTTGGCTAGTCACGACGCCCTGGCTGCTGCCATATCCTGTATACCTTCAAGTGAACAAATCACGACCCCCCCCCCCCCCCCCAGTAGTCCTATAACAAAGCATCGTCGGGACGCGCCGTCACAGGCGACAGAGCCCTGCTGTTTGTGTTCTTAGGCATGGTGCTCTGAGACGGCTTGGAATGAACTTCCGCACAGAGCTCTTCTTAAGGGATAATAGGCGGCTAATACTCATTTACATCAGTCTGATTTCTCAAGGTTGCATCATGTTGGCAATGTGTTTCAGGGAACAAAGCTGTTTGTTATATTTTATTCAATTACTTACTTAGTACCTTATAATATACTTTGAGTTATTTTATTATAGCCATGATTATTAGACTTAATTAATGAACTCATATTGGCAGAAACTAAGCAAACTAAATTGCTTTTTGGGATTGTTTGTCATTGCTATTCAGTTGTGCAATATCAAAAACCTTTAGCATTTTCAAAATAGAGCAGATATGTCTGTGCGATAGTAAAACCATTGTAACAGAGTTATTCTGTGACATTTAAAAGCAGCCCAGGTTCTATGCCAGGAGAGCTTACATCGCCGCAACACCACACTGAAATGGTTATTATCTATCTGATGATCAATACCACTGACATATGATGGACAGAATAACTTTGCAACCAAAAGCTTATAGTGTTGTATTAACCTCTGTTGGCACATCATCTTGTTGGTTCTTTTATCCCTGAGACAGTCTCCTAACAAAACCCTTACCGACCAAAACATGTTTATTCACACATCTCTGCCCATCTTACTCAACTCTTCTGGCTAACATACAGGGTTCATTAATGGTGCATATTTAACATTCCCTGTTTTAATGATGTGGACCCGAAGATCCCTGTAAAGGCCAGAAAGCCCAGATCACGCCAACACAGCGCTCACTTCAAAAGGAGCCAAGCTATTGTTCAAGCTATTGTTCCGGGACAAATTTCATTGTAGAGTTTAGGGTGGGACTGTGGGTGTCGCTGACATTATAATAGAAATAATGAGGTGATGCTCTAGGGAGAGAGCGAATACATGAGTTAGCCTATATGAGGTTGGTGAAGTAACAGGTTTGCTGAACGGTCAAACCTGCTTAGAGTAGAAACACAAGAGGAATGGCCAGTAATTTTAAAGTGGTTTTAAACTGGTCTAAGGTTTTTGCAAATGGTGTATGGCATGGTCTTTTTCCATGACCGTTATGTATGGTCAAATCTGACCTGATCCCTACCAAGAGGAGTGATCACTATCGTCAAGGCATTATTAAGAGTGGATCTCCATATATACAGGAACAAGTGGCGCGCAACATTTTAATCCGTGACCGCAACACTGTCAGGCACATTCAACACCAGCAGAACACACTTATGTTTCCTCTCACGGTGCCCACTAAGCTGTTGAATAATAGAGGACTAATTTGATGGTCGCCTTATTCATCTCGTCGGACACCTCTGGACATGTTCTGGCTGTTTTCTGGCCTGTCAAGCTGTGGCTCAGGTTACAGAGCGGTGTCTGTGTCTACGACTGGCCCAGCTGTAACCAGGCAGTGTAAATGGCCGCCTGTTGCAAACTCTTTTTATATGGAAGGGGCTGTTACACAGGCGGTGGCTGTGTGCGATATGGTGGTCCGATTGTTTTCTGATGATGGTGAGGCTTTGTTGATTCCATCAGACGTGCTGCTTCGGATGGAAGTGAATTTTTTAATTATATAAATGTCCCTTTGTCTTCTTCCCACCTGAATTCTATGCAGAGGGTCGTGAGTGCGTCAACTGTGGTGCCACCTCCACCCCCCTTTGGCGACGAGATGGTACGGGCCACTACCTATGCAACGCCTGCGGACTGTACCATAAGATGAACGGCCAGAACAGACCACTCATCAAGCCCAAACGCAGACTGGTGAGTCCCAACTCTGTCTCTCTCTCTCTCTCTCTCTCTCTCTCTCTCTCTCTCTCTCTCTCTCTCTCTCTCTCTCTCTTTCTCTCTCTCTCTCTCTCTCTCTCTCTCTCTCTCTCTCTCTCTCTCTCTCTCTCTCCATACAATAACCACACTGGAACAAGGCACCCAGCTACAAGCACAAAGCCAATGCTGGCAGCACAATACCAGGAAAGTTATATTTTCCCTACGATCTTCCTGGAATTGTTCGCTCCTCTCACCCCCCAATGATCCCCCTGCTCAGCCGGCTACAATACTGCTACTATAGACTCCTATAATACTACTACTGCCATTGTTCTCGCTATCATTATTGCTTCTAGGTCTGATACTGTTACTGATACCAATGCCCATGCTGCTTTAGTTAACACCAGGCCGGGGGAAATGAAAAGCTGCATTGACACCCAAAACTGTCCTCCATGATAACAGGGTGATGTCAGCGAAGCTCTTTTATAATTCACATATGTTGCTTTGGACATGGGGTCAGATTTCATTAAGGAGTTCGAAAATAATTATTTAATTAAATAATACAAGATATCGCTTACAAAATGTATATATTTATATGCAATACGTCTAAAGCCTTAATGTGATTTTATTTAATTATGAGTAATATTGCATAACATTTGAAGATTATTCATAAGTAAAAGGATTAAGATAATTATTTTGCATTTTACACTAAATTTCAGTTATAAGCAGGTACCTCAAAATAAGCTATCAATTTGGGCAACCAAGTATACTTCCCTTTTAACCGATTTTTATAGATTAGGGGAATATGGAAAAAACGGATAACATAGTAATTGTAATAGCATAGTAATAGCCTCTCGTCCATTTTGGTGCTTGAAACGATAGGCAATATACTACATATTTATTTCCAACATGACATGTAGACTTTAGGTCAACAGGCCCATATCGAGTCCTCACCTTTATCTTTACTTGGAGACTTTCAACGAAACACGAGCCTTTGTTAAAGGGGGTAATTAAATTAAATTGGATAAATCGTTCGGTTTTTAGGAGGGAAGGAGGCAGTCCTAGTCGGCCTCATAGTCACGTCCAGGCCGTTCATCATGAAAAGTCCATTTTATGTTGCACGAGTCTGTGGCCGGAGTTTGTAGTTCAAGTGTTGTGAGAGTTTTGTTCAAAGTCCATCCAGTTGTTTCCTATCCGGATATCTGCCCAGGCCCGATAAGGAAACCAGGCTCCCGGGTGTTTCCGCCCTCAACAACCCTGCTGCATGTTCTCTGGGGCCGGCGGGCCAGACTCTTACTGTAAACCGAGGATCATAACACTGTAGATGCCGCTGTGTGTGCGGAGGGACCGCGAGGGGCGGGGGTGGGGGGGTACAGGGATTGGAAAATAAATGGATTAATGTTCTCTTGTTTGTCACGCTTCGTGGGCAGCGGCAAGCAAAATCTCCGTGGAATGTAGCCTTGCATAATAATAATAATAATAATAATAATAATGATAATAATAATAATAATAATAATAATAATAATAATAACAATAATAATGTATTAATAATAATAATAATAATAATAATAATAACGTGTGTTGTGTTATTTTTTTAATGCTACACCTGCAATTAATTCAAAGAAAGACTGGATGCCGCTGTTTGCATAGTAAACAGCCCCCGGGTTATTATACAGCTAATGTTTCTTATTATGTGTGAAGAATTGATCCGTAATGGACACAAAAGCACATTGCTAGACAGGACACCGTGAGCTTCCTGCCTGCCTGTGCTTGGATCCCAGTGGGAGAAGGGGCCAATTCATTCTGAAATAGCATTATAACCTAACCTGTGTTAGTGGAGGCTTCACCGTTATCTAGGATTATATATCTATAAAAAACACCATAGGCCTGGGCCTATAGTAGTAAATGGCTTTTTTGGGGGGGTAAATCTAAATGTTCCCCACTTTGTGACTCAAATTGAACAATTTGATCACGGATGTATAGGTCTGAATCACGATGAAGACTTTGGCGCTCCTAATTCAATATAGCTATTAGTTAGTAAAGGCAATCTCCTTTAGTCGAGGCTGGCTGGGATTTTCTTGGGATTCTTTCATTTGTCAAATTGTCTCCTCACTGAAATATCACGCTTCTACTAAGTCCTATAAATATATATATAGCCCTATTATTTATGCTATCTATCTATCTATCTATCTATCTATCTATCTATCTATCTATCTATCTATCTATCTATCTATCTATCTATCTATCTATCTATCTAACTATCTATCTATCTATCTATCTATCTATCTATCTATCTATCTATCTATCTATATCTATATATATATAGATATATATACACACATAATGATAGCCTACTGGGATTCGTCTTCGCCTCCCGCGCGTCGGGGGCGTACAATCCAACTGGACGCATTTGCGCGCCTCTACTTAACGGCCTAACAGTCATGGTATTTAATATCAGAAATCGTATACGTCTGCTTCAGTGTCAACCTTGACCTCGGCAACATCGAATACCCATGCGATTGCTTTAATAAGCCTATTTATGCATTTCTTCTCCCTCTCTCCAGTCCGCTGCAAGACGTGCGGGCACCTGCTGCGCTAACTGCCAGACCACCACCACCACCCTCTGGAGGCGCAACGGGAACGGGGACCCCGTCTGCAACGCCTGCGGCTTGTACTACAAGCTGCACAACGTAAGTAGGCCTGTCCCCCATCGAAACCGCAAAGCAAACTGCCCAACGAACCGGTCAAGTGGGCGGACAGTTTGTATCGATTTAGTAGCAAGGGGGGGGGGGGGGGGGGGGTGGGACTGTGCCTATGGATGCAAAACCTGCTAACCCTGTCAGGCAGAACCACCGGTGGCTATTTTCCCTTTTTATTAATCCATCCACCGTCTGAATGGGAGGCGGTACTCCCCCGAGAGGCGGGAGTGTGGGACTGTCATTCAACGTAACGGCATCAGTTGCATTGATGTGAATTGGTCTGAGAGTAACCCTTTCAGCTCCGCGTGGCTTCCGTCGCCATGCATTCATATCCACTCTGATTCCGTTTGTGTTTAAAACATGAGACAAAAGCGGCCCTCAGCGCCTGGCCAGGAAATGTCTCCATGTATGGAAATCACCCTCATTAATCGCTTGATGCTCGCTTTGATATAAAAAAAACAGCAATCATTTACATTTATTGTTTTATTCACTTATTTGTTAATTTGTTAGTTGTATTATTTAATAAATCTAAAATACAATTTGATTGAATAAAATTGTATCAACACACAAATCTAAAATTAATTAATGCATACTCTTTAAAAAGTTGAATTTGTAATTATATAACCTACAAAAATGCAGCAAAAGCGGTCGAAAATTTAGTCAGCCATCATTTAATTTCCCCAAATTCCCCACCATTCTAATTTGAAAAATGAACATCCCGAGACATCCCAAGATGATCCTTTGGGAACGATATGAACACATATTTTGAACAAGAAAAAACATTTGAAGCAACATTGCCTAAATGGTTCGTTTTTTTTTAATCCGTACGACTTCTTTCCATCAAACCGTTGGAGTTGTAGCTCGCACGCGATCCATGACTCGTCCTAATCACATGGCCCCCCCTCTCCCCCTCAGGTCAACAGACCCCTGACCATGAAGAAGGAAGGCATCCAGACCCGCAACCGCAAGATGTCCAGCAAGTCCAAGCGTGGCAAGAGGATTGGGGACTCCTATGATGACATGTCCAAGTGCATGCACCACGACAAGGGCTCTCCGTACGGCGGGGGGCCGGGCCTGGGCGGCCACATGACCCACATGGGGCACCTGCCCCCCTTCAGCCACTCCGGACACATGCTGCCCACCCCCCACCCCCATCCACCCCTCCTTCGGACACCCCCATCACTCAAACCGCTCCCCAGTGTGGGGGGAGCCCCACTGAGAGTTCCAGACCCCTCCCTGGGACCCTGGGACCCCGAGTACTGGCCCCGGTTCTTGGACCTGGGACTCCTTCATCACAAAGATATTCTCTAAACACTATGTTCAGAGAATACCCCCCCCCCCCCCCCCCCCCAAGCCCCCCCCCCCCCCCCCCCACACACACACACACACACACACACACACACCCCCCCCCCCCCACACACACACACACACACACCCCCCACACACACACACACACTCACAGACACAAACACATCTAAAATAATAGTAGGAGATGAACTGATAACTTCATGTACAGCGGTTGAATGGGATCGACTCTCCGACTCTGACTCTGAGTGCTCCCCATCTGATGCCGGTTAGAGAAGGACAGAGAGAGAGAGGGAGAGAGAGGGAGAAAGAGGGGGAGAGAGAGAGAGAGAGAGGGAGAGAGAGGGGGAGAGAGAGGGAGAGAGGGAGAGAGGGGGAGAGAGAGAGAGAGAGGGGGAGAGAGAGGGAGAGAGGGAGAGAGAGGGGGAGAGAGGGGGAGCCGGAGAGAGCCAGGACAGCAGGACTCAAAGCAGGACTCTGGTTGAAGAGCCGTAGCATGCTGTGGAGGAGCAGGAAGGGGAGAGCCACGTGTGTGTGTGTGTGTGTGTGTGTGTGTGTGTGTGTGCGTGTGCACGTGTGAGGCAAAGGAGGGCACGAGGACGTCGATGAGCGATCGATTGCTATTATTAATTATTTTTTACTAAGTCACTTTGGTACATGTCTGTCTTTGACCCTGGAGCAGGAGACAGAGCAGTCTCCACTGAACCCTTCTCTCTTCGCGGCCTGCCCCCCTTCATCTCCTCCGATACTTGGCTGTGGTCCGTTCAGTGGTGCGGTACTGGACACTACTAGCTTCAGAAGCAAGCGCGTATAAACTTTAATGACGAACAGATCGGTCCGAAGACTACAGCACCCAGAAACCCCCTGGGCTCCCCTCACATGCTGGACTGTGCTCCACGGCGCTCACCTGTTTTTATTAATGGACTTTTATGGAAGAAAGATGGAAGTAAATAGAATGTTATAAACGCTTAATTACTATTATTGTTTATATTTGATGTTGTAATTATTGCTACGATAATTTATTTTCACTCTTAATGCTTTCATCAAAGACACACAGAAATTGTTAGAATTTCAATTTCATGGTTTTTATGTAAAGAGAAAACACTGCCTAGATGAAATGTCCCTGAGCTGTAAGATTTGATCATTTTTCCATCTCACAAAAATAAAGGAAATAAAGTTTAATACTGAACACTGTAGCAGCGTGGTTAGCTATATCCCTGGTGCACTTTCTCTCATTAAACATTAACACAAACACATGTACACAAACACACACACAGACACACACCCG
>NC_136945.1:6411580-6418094 GCF_949987615.1 Pollachius pollachius | reverse complement strand
TAATTTAGAGAAGAAACCCCATGGAACGTGTATGCAGGCTTGTGCCGTGTATCCAAAACAAACGCAACAACATTCCAGGTGCTTCATTCCATTGGGCCCGATGCATTACGGTTCCAGCCGATTCCATCGGTTCAGCATAAGGACACGATTAACTCCGTCGGTACCTGTGCGATGTTGAGTATTATATTTAAGCCAAAAAAGTTTTCAACAGTTTGAAATTGCGTGTTTACCTTGTCATAGTGACTCTACACAGGGCTGAACCCCGGCAGGGAAGTTCCCCTTTCCTACACATTCAGATCAAATCATAGAAATGTTGTACAATATTTCTAGCGAGGGCGCGAGGGGGGGGGGGCTTCTTCTGCTTTTGATGGAACACCTGGTCCCCATGATTTCTGGAACAAGTAGTGAAACAGTACTATTTCAAGGTTTCCCAAGACCAAAACAACGTCCCCATCGATTACCCATAGGCGTATTACTGATGATATCATCTGTGACACTCGGACTGTATCTACCGTCATAGGTGGAGTTAGGCGGGGTAAAACAAGAGAAAACCAGTGAGGACATCTCACTCCACGCAGAAAAACACAGGGTCCTGACCTTTTAAACTCTCATCCCTCCAATCAGAGAAAATCTCTCCAAATGTCAGAAATGATGGAAAGGAAAGACGGCATTCATTCGGGTCCTACTCCTGTTTTGTGCTTCTTTTGTTCATGCTCTGTGTGCACACTTTCATTTTCAAACTTATTATCAACAAATTGCTACTATTTTGTACTTCAGCAGAAAGATTTTTTCCAAAGCGAGTAAGCGACAGCAAAATCCTTTGATGCTAGTGTTAGGGCATCTTACTCTAGGACGCCGACAGTAGTCAGTAGTCACCATGGATCGAACCCAGAAATTTGAGCTGGTAGTCAAACACCATAGCCAGCAGAATACCGTTGCCTTCTGCCCTCATGAACCCGTTTTGCCTCAGTCATGCCTGGGTAGGTGGTTTGCTATTTACAGACGTATTCTCAGCTGCAACAAGTGAGAAAGAAGAAAAAAGAAAAAAGAAAAACAGGAAGCGAGAAGTTTCAAACAGGAAATACTTATGTACTGCTATTAGGGGCCTATTTGCCTCAAGAACTTAAAAGCTTGAGAAAATTCTGAAAAGTTTAGAAGTTATAGTGTAATAATAGTTTAAGAAAAGTTTAAAGTTTTGTAATAAAAGTGTAATAAATGGTATAAGAACAGGAAGGAGTTAAGAAGTTAAAATCTAATAACTAGTTATGAGTGTTTCTGAATAATTATTATTGAATTATCAAAAGTTAAGAGGTGTTATAAATGATTTAAGAATGTTGAAAAGTTTACAAGGTAAAGTGTAATATTGGTTAAGAACGGGAAAACTTAAGAAGTAAAAATCAAAAAAATGGTTTACAAATTGTGAGAAGTTAAGAAAGTTTAAGTGTAATAAATGGTTTAAGAATGTTTGAAAATGTTAGAAGGTAAAGTGTAATGATTGGTTTATGATTGAAATTGAAATGTATAAATGGTTTTCGAATGGTTAAACTTGTTAAAAATGACCGGCTCTGTATTGTTTAATGTTTAGTATCACACCAGCAAACAAAAAAATAAGGATTACAATAATTAACTTTCAAGCGTAAGAAAATCGTACAAGAAATAATGAAAGTGTGAAATGTTCTGTATCAGTTATTGTCTATATGGAACTGTTCATAGATCCTATAACAGAACATGTTCTGTATCAGTTATTGTCTATATGGAACTGTTCATAGATCCTATAACAGAACATGTTCTGTATCAGTTATTGTCTATATGGAACTGTTCATAGATCCTATAACAGAACATTTTCTGTATCAGTTATTGTCTATATGGAACTGTTCATAAATCCCTAACAGAACATGTTCTGCATCAGTTATTGTCTATATGGAACTGTTCATAGATCCTATAACAGAACATGTTCTGCATCAGTATGGTCTACATGAAACTGTTCATAGATCCTATAGCAGAACATGTTCTGTATCAGTTATTGTCTACATGTAACTGTCGCTAGATCATATATGTAATGTGTGCTTTGGTGATGGTCTACAAGGAACTATTTCTAGATCATACATATAATGTGCTGCAATCGGCTATGGTCGACATATTACTTTTCTAGATAATATAAATAATGTGCTGCATCGGTTATGGTCTACATGGAACTGTTCTAGATCATATATATAATGTGCTGCATTGGTGACGGTCTGCAAGGACTGTTTCTAAATCCTGTAAAAGGACCAGGTTCTCAGCCCTTCATATGCACTGAAGTGTAATATATTAACATGAAAGTAGAGAAGTGAAAGAGGCAGAGCAACAGGGAGAGTTGTTCCACATCATTCACTCGTGGTTTACTAAGTGACCTCAGCTTGTGGGTTTCCTTGAAAAAAAAGAAGAAAACTGTTTGCTAGTGTCCTCCAAGGAGGACCCAGCGCTGCAGTGCCCCGATGCGTTCCATCTGGCCCGCTGCCTTTCTACACTTTCACACTTCCCATCTTGGGTGTTTTTATTTGATTAGATGTCATACGCCACCATCCCCCACGTGCTTAATCGAGGACTGAGATGGACCATGACACGGTTGGACCCAGACACACACACACACACACACACACGCACGCAAGCACGCACGCACGCACGCACCGCACACACACACACACACACACACACACCTCCTCCTTTTATTCCTGCGTTCAGGCGTTGTCCACCCGCCTCCCAGCTGCTGGGGCACGGCGAGGTAGTAGCTGTCGCAGGCAGGCCCGCAGAGCGCTGCTCCCCGGGATCAGCCCGCCTGAAAAACCAGGTCAGCCCTGTCCTCACCTGGGACAGGTAGTTGTTCAGGGTGCTCACCTGGGACAGGTCGTGTTCACCTGGGGACGAGCTAGTGTTCCGATCTTATTTGTGCCGTTTGCTTTTTCTTTTTTTTTCGGGCAGCCGGAGCTCCGCTGACCTGCTCTGACAGACACATTCCTCCTACTGTCTGAGGGGACAAATGGGTCCATTCATCTCCGGACTCCCATCGGCGGAGCGGCAAGAGAATACAGAGCTAATGCCGGGGGAAGGGCTCAGGGGGAGTGGGTGGATGGATCTGCCATCCCCTTCCTCGCCTACAGAATGTCCTCACACCCTTCCAAACCTCCAGACCTTGCTCCTCCACCCCCCTACCCCCACCCACCTGCCTGCTTTCACTGGCAGGTAACCGGAGAGCGGCAGGAAGGGGCGGGGGAGTCGAAGGGTTGGGGATCTATGGCAACTTGGCCCGTGTCCAGGGCGGAGGGGATAAGGGCCCAGGTGGCTGCCCCCTGCATGGATCCTTTCGGATCCCAGAGGGCACGCTGACCAGACAGAGGATGGGAGGACGGAGGACAGGAGAGGCCCACAGAGACCGCACGGTGCCTGCCCTCCGACTGCCAACTTATTCAGCCCCCCCCCCTATTGTTGAGTGACGGTGGTGAGCTGAGCGCAGGGATTAAGTGACAGCCTTGCTCCTTTGCATTGAATCCTCGGCCTCTCCTCGTTTCGCAGATTGGACAAATTGAGAAAGGAGGACAAAGAGAGCCCGCTCTCTGAATGATCCGAGACGTCCTAAGACATCCAGACGGTTCATTCACCCGCCACAGAAAAGACACCACGAGCTGGCCCGGTAAGTGGAGGTAGATGGGGGGGCTTGGGGCGGGTAGGTTGATGGGTGGGGGGGTAGGCGGGTTGGAGGGTGGGAGGGGGCGGGGGGGGGGGGGGGGGGGGGGGGGGGGGGTCTGCTGGCGTTTAAGGCCGTGGAGACCAACCGCCAGGCTTGGTTGCAGGTCGTGCTTGACTCCTCGCCCTGCGTGATAGTCGAAGGCTCCTAGACGGTTGTCACTGCCCAGCGATCTTGTTGTGTCTCGGCCTCCATCGGGGCCAGCATGCGTGTGCGGTATGTTCGGAGGTCTATCGCACGTAGGCAGGTATGCACTATCGCGCAGTACGCAAAAATACAAACAGACAAGGAAAGACATGCATGAGGCCTTTGTCATGATGAACATAGAAAGGGAACTATGTGGGTTGAGCTTAACGTACTTGAAAACAGGCAGAAGCGTCTAGACCATTCAACATTCGTTGTAATTTTGAAGATATAAAAAAAAATGGGAAATTACACATTCGTGTTTTTTACCGAACCAGAAGAGAACCAGTCAAAAGTTTACAATTTATTTTAAATAATTATATCCACGCAGATTGAAGGGTTCAGATCCGTCATGATGGTTACAACTGATTGGCAGTCTACTTTTTAAGTCAACAAATCATAGCAATATTCAGAGAGCTTGACCAGGCTATCTCCCTGTCTCCATGTCTCCTCTCTCTCCTCTCTCTCTCTCTCTCTCTCTCTCTCTCCCTCTCTCTTTTTCTCTCTCTCTCTCTCTCTCTCTCTCTCTCGCTCTCTCTCACTCCCCTCTCTCTCCCTCCCCTCCCTCTCTCTTTCATCTCTCTCTCTCTCTCTCTTTTTCTCTCTCTCTCTCGCTCTCTCTCTCTCTCCCTCCCTCTCTCTTTCTCTCTCTCTCTCTCTCTCTCTTTCTCGCTCTCTCTCCCTCTCTCTCTCTTTCTCTCACCAGTTCAACATGAGGATACAAACCTGCACCCATTGGAGAATGCCAGTCATCACTGGAGACAGAACACACACGTGCAAACACACACGCACGTACACACACACACGCGCACGTGCACATACACACACACACACACACACTCACACACACACACACACAAACAGTTGCACGGCCACAGCCTGCTCTACCACGCGAACACACATGTTGCAAAACCATTCTATACTTTTATATCTATATAAATAAACAAAGTGGTTGGCCTATCTGTTGGGCATTCAGTACGAGGGGAGGGGGCCTTCTCTCATTGGCTGGGTAGATGTTGCAACCCCAGCAGCCTACAGGTCCTTATCTCCCACAGCAGACTGCAGGGTCTGATATGATCTGTCATACTCGTCGCAGAGACAAGACACCACAGAGGAGCGTGATATGTCCCAAAAAATAAAAAGGAACACGCACACACGCACCACACACACACACACACACCACACACACAACACACACACACACACACACACACACACACACAACCGGTGCATCAACATAAAGTCAGTTCCCTGCGGTTTCGGCATTAAGCCGAGATCATTTTCTCGCGTATTTCAACCCTTTAGACCAAAAACATTGAGTACGCACACATAGAGACACACACACACACAAACATAAAGAACAAAAAACATGGTCAGTTGTGGGTTTGTTTATGTATGTGTGTGTTTGTACTGAGAGTTTGAGTGTGTCTGTTAGTGTGTGTGCATATGTGTGTCTGTGTGTGTGTGTGTGTGTGTATGTGTGTGTGTATGTGTGTGTGTGTGTGTGTGTGTACGTGTATGAGTGTGTGTGTGTGGGATGGTGAGACTACCGGGAGCTCGAAGAAGGTCACAGAGTGTGTACGTGTTGTTTTGCGTTCACACATTTTCCTCAGACAACAAGAGGTCACCGGTTGTGATTGGTTGAATTTAAGAGGCAACAGCCGGTTGTGCCGCTCCACAGATGCTCAGGTAGAGCGGGTCTGAGAGGAACATCATGTTCAGTGAGACCTTGAACATCTTACATCTCCCTCTCGTGAGAGTGAGAGTTTTTGTAGCTCTGAAACAGAATACAAAAGTGTGAACGTCTCCTCTTATCTCCTGTCTCGGTTAGCATCTCTTCCACTTCCTAAATACTGCTGACTGACTCTGAGCCTGCACACCCATCACTTATTGGTGTTTAACAGCCACGCATTAACTAACATGCACAAGCTTGCACGTACACTCACGCACATACACACACGCACACACAGAAACATACACCCATAACGCACAAACGTACGTTCACACACGTGCACACACACATGTACACATACACACACACACACACACACACACACACACACACACACACACACACATCCATGTATGTACATCAAATGCACAAAACAAACACACTCGCATGCACACACACACACGCACACGCACACACACACAAACACATACACACACATGCACGTAATCCAGTTAATCCGTCCTGCCAGATGAACAAGCCATGGTATTGTAACATGGTTAATCACCCATGTAAAAATAAAGACAAGACCAAATTAACTGATAGAATTATTCCATTTAACCCTCTGATTAAAACATTTCTGTTCTGCCATGGTCCGCTGAAGATCATACCAAAAAAACACAGACACAAAGAGGAAAAATTAATTAAAACGCAGTGATGTAAATGGCTTCATTCAATTATTGGTCCAACTAACAAGCTCTGGAGTCAGTGTTCAGACACATCAAATTAGTTTGAACAAAAAAATAGGATTTACTCTCAGTCACTTTAAAACTCTTTGAAAGGCAGAGACAGCCATCTGGAAACCAGAGACACTTTCCCCAAACCCCAAACAAGGAAATCCTCCCCAAGAGGAGAGGAGGGGAGGTTTTACAACACCC
>NC_136945.1:6404080-6409080 GCF_949987615.1 Pollachius pollachius | reverse complement strand
ACAACGCGTTCTATTGACAGTGTGTGTGTGTGTGTGTGTGTGTTTGTGTGTGTGTGTGTGTGTCTGCGTGTGTGTTTATGTGTGTGTGTGTGTGTGTGTGTGTGTCTGTGTGTGTGTTTGTGGATGTGTTTGTGGGCGTGTGGGCGTGCGTGTGAGCGTGTGTTTGTGCGCGTGTGTGTGTGTGCGTGTGTGTGCGTGTGTGTGTGTGTGTGTGTCGGTCTGATTACCTTAAGGACTCTGGGATCACATAAGTAGTGACAGGCCTTGAAGCCTCGTCGCCTCTCTGCCAGATTCAGGATTTATTCGATGTTTGGTTTATTTGGGCGTTGGGTATCAGTTCTCCGTGGTTATATTTAGGTTTACTTTGAAAACACTTTTTACGCCTCATCCTCTTGTGTCTCCATAGCCATTCATATTCCAACAAAGAGATGTTTTGTCCAGTTTGGAACATTCTTGATGGTTTGGGGGAATTAGCCGCCTGGTGACGTATGAAGGCCTCCGACTACCAAATATTAATATCTTCAAAGGAGGCCGACATTGTGATTGTTGACGTTTAATACTCATGACATGATCTTCCCCTTACCTTATCCAATAGCCCAATCCCCCCACCTCCCTGCCTTCTGTCCCCCTTCCCCCCCCCCCCACACACACACACACAGAAACACACACACACACGCACGCACACGCACACACACACACACACACACACACACACACACACACACAAGCTCCCTTTACCTCCCTGTCTGGCAGGCATCCAACGTCTGTAACCCTAGAAGCACTGGTTGTGCCCTTTCCACAAAATTTAGGAAGCCATTAGCAACATCAAATCATTACTTCAGCAAAGAGAGAGAGGAAAGAGAGAGAGAGAGAGAGAGAGAGAGAGAGAGAGAGAGAGAGAGGGGGGGGGAGAGAGAGAGAGAGAGAGAGAGAGAGAGAGAGAGAGAGAGAGAGAGAGGGGGGGGGGGGGAGAGAGAAAGACTGAGATCGGATTTCTTATGTTTTTCAGTCACATTACTTACTGTAATGCACGGAACCATTTTACTAATACACAATAGATATCCATAAGGACAAAACCAAAAAATCGGAGTTAAAACAATTTTCCCTCCAAGATAAACAAAACACGTTTATACCACACATTGAAGATGGAGGTTAGGGGATTAAATAATCACACAAATAATCACAACAAAGTTTAATATTAATATAGCAAGCCTCTTTTGTACTCCAATACAAATACATATAAAGTAAATATTAAGATAGGACGCCTCTATTGACTTAATGTTTTTGTAGCCATGGGAATTTGACATTTATAAAAAAAGCATCTAAAAAGATTTTTTAATGTCTTCCAATCAGCAAAGTCTCTGCATCTGGATGCCCATTCCAACGCTTATTAAAGTTAATTCAGTTGTTGTATTTTTTGACCCCCCTGCGACCCCTGGCCCCCTCTGCTACTACTGTCACCGCTAACACTAATCCAGCTCCAGTGTAAGCAGGCTGGTCTGAACGTATCCGATGTATCAGAGGGGTCAGACCTGCACCACACACCCCGCCCAATTAACACAGAGAGACAGTTAGTCTGTACCACCAACGCTGTGTGTGTGTGTGTGTGTGTGTGTGTGTGTGTGTGTGTGTGTGTGTGTGTGTGTGTGTGTGTGTGTGTGTGTGTGTGTATGTATAACCCGCTCTGTGCGTTATTAAGAGAGTGAGGGCAAAAAAAAGGAAGGGGGAGGGAGGGGGGATGATTTAGACAAAGACAGTGCATGGATTTACATGTGTGTGTATGTGTGGGTGCGTGCGTACACGTCTTCCACTGTGCGCGTAGGGCACGGCACTTGTGTCTAATCATAGCTGAATAGTGTGTGACTGCATGTAAGCAGCAGTATGTATTAGGTTAATAGGTCAGTTCACGGTTATAAGACGCATGAGTATGTGTATGTAATTGAATGTGTGTGTGTGTGTCTGCGTTTGTGTGTGTAGTATAGTATAGTGTATTGTAGGGTAGTGTGTGCGTGTGTGTATTTGACAGAGACACTGAGTCGCAGAGCCCCATGCACAAGAAGGAACAGGCTAATGTATAAGGTTGTCTGCAGGCTAAAGCTCATAATGCCGCCACTGTCTGCAGCAACATGATGCTTCAGTCCTCTGAGCCCTCAGAGCCTCATCATTTATGCTCCTAACCCTTACCCTTACCCTAACCCTTACCCTAATCTCACATCCTTAGGCTTTAACCGAACCTCTGGGGGGAAACTGCACAGCGCCTGGGCCGGAAACCACAAAGTTACCTGTTAAGTCACAGATATATTCTCAAAATAATTCATGAAACTCATTCGCTAGCGGCAAATGAAGGTTTCAGACATTTCTGCTGTTCGCAGTTGATGACACAGGTTTGATTTTAAACCTTCACAGATACTTTACCTAATGTGGTAATAATCGAGACAGGACGTTTTAGCCAAGTTTCCCACCGGCTGCGGGAGAAGTTTAGTTTACCAGCACTGGGCGAGTTTGTGTTGGCCAAGAAGGGATTGCCACAATGGGAAAACAATGCTTTCGTTTTACTAATTAGTCTTCTGGATCCGAGATGAATTGTCAGCTAAATCTCTTCTGTTGTGGTTCCGCCGGTCATGTTGTTTCCAGAGGAGATACAGTCCATGTAACTACAGTACTGTATACAGTACTGTATGCCTCTACAGATCACCACCCCCAGCACCATGCCTGGTCCAAATACATCTGAAGTGGAATAGAAACGAACCTTGTTACCCCAGACTTGAGCTGGTCCAGTCAAAAGAAGGCTGCACGACCCTCTTGGCTATCATCTGCAATTAAAACAAAACAAAAAACAACGCAAGCCAGTTCGTACCACGAACTCCTCACCAAAGAGATGACAAATGAAACATGACAAACTCATTACACAGAATTGATGATGCACTGGTTAATTGTGGGTGTCTTGTGGACAGGGTTTGTACGTGTTATCGCTAAATCAATAACACGTACAGAATCATACTCTTTCCTGGGAAATTGTGTCGCAATCGGTTCTCACGTTTAAGCGATTATCTTCCTCGTACAATGATGTGCACACTTTGACCTTTAACAAGAACGCGCTGTTGTGTGAGGGTTGATTAAGGTGTATGGGATGTGACTAGTGCCCGATCTCTCAGTCACCGCCAACACGGCGCTATCACTAAAGGGGAGGGGACCCCTGGAGACCAACAACGCAACAAAACCAAAATCTCCAATCACATCGGCAACATAAATCCTATCGCAGTCATGCACACAAGTGTTTGTTTTTTACCCAATCAAATTGACTAACCAAACAGAACCTCCCCCCCCGGTTGGGCCCCGCCCACCCAGACGCAGAGACAGACGACCCCAGCCGTGGTCCAACGTGGTTCAACGCTTCTTCACACATTCCTGTTAAACAAGCTGCTCCCAGCGCTCTCTCCAACGAGGGCCAAAAGGCCAGCATTGCCAATGAATCCCAACTGGTGGCTGGTGATTCCTCTCTAATCACTTTCATCACACAATGCAACCATAAGGTTTCTGGGCACCCCAGGATGTCCCTGGAGGGGCGGCGGGGGGAGGGCAGTGTCAAACCCAAGCACATCACTCTTCCTCGGGCTCCTAACCGTCAATCTGGTCCGATCTGGGAACCGGGTCTTATCTGATCCACCAGGATCCCCAGAGGAGACTACCCTGTCCAGCCAAGCCAAGCCAAGCCATGCTATGTCCCGTCTCTGTAGAAACTCGCCAGAAGCCCCCTCCCCTCCCTCCCTGCCGCTGCCCACCGCCAACACATTCCCAAAGTGAAGCCTTGAGCCGTGTCATTTACCCAGCATGCAGCCTGTTGCCGTGTCTTATCTGTACACATTATACATCATTGATTGATCCAGGGGATTACTTTGTCATTGTTGTTGGTTTTTTAACCTCTGTAACATTGCTGTCTTTTTACGAAATAATCAGATATTTACTTTAAGATAAAAAGACAGCAAGTCCTCCATTAAAATAGGACAGGGTTACAGCCCTGCTTCTTCTTGGTACTAATGACAATCTCTCTCTCTCTCTCTCTCTCTCTCTCTCTCTCTCTCTCCCTCTCTCTCTCTCTCCCTCTCTCTCTCTTTCTCATCATTAGTGGGATACATTGCATTCTCATGCATTCTCATGTATACAGCAATACGTGTGTATTTATATTGTGTATGTGTCTCTGTGTTTGTGTGTATTTTTGTGTGTGTGTGTGTGTGTGAGTGTTCAAGTATGTGTCTGTATGTGTGCTTGTGTTTGTTTGTGTGTGTTCATGTTTGTTTGTGTATGTGTGTATGTGAGTGTGTGTTCATGTTTGTTTGTGTATGTGTGTGTGTTCATGTTTGTTTGTGTGTGTGTGTGTGTGTGTGTGTGTGTGTGTGTGTGTGTGTGTGTGTGTGTGTGTGTGTGTGTGTGTGTGTACAGGTGCTTGACATTGCAGAGGTATGCCCCCTCCTCTCCGTCTCTCTGTGTAAGGCCAGATCCGGCGACGTAGCATAGCAGGGGGCTACGTTGCGTGGCTAATTGTCCCTACGTAGCTCCATCAGACACAGGGGATTCAATTGAGGCTTTTAATTAATAATGCTGTTTATCGAGGAGGGACATCAGTCTCCGCCCGGCGGACATCAGGAGCTGCTCTGTAATTGTTAGGCCTGATTAGGCTCAGGAGGAAGCTTTTAAGACAGCAAGGTTATCAGTCTTCCCTCTGTCTGCCTGTCATTGGCTCCGAAACAGACGTTGCCTCTGTCTCTTGGCTGATCTCCTTGTATATGTAGCATCATCCCGTCCCACTGTCTCCGTGAGCAGTTCTCCTGTGCCTCCAACAGGTGTCTTCTGTTCTCATATCTTCGGTCATTCCACATCTAATCTGTATCTTACGTGTCTTTACCATTGCATACAATGCTGTGTTCAAATTTCCATATTTTTCGATACCAACGTTACATTTTCCTCATGCCATCGGGTTGCCCATAAGTCCTTCGCAGGGT
>NC_136945.1:6394080-6396580 GCF_949987615.1 Pollachius pollachius | reverse complement strand
AATCCCAACTGATCGCAAAGAGACCCGATTTCTACACTTTAGATTCCTCCCATCTCTTAATGCGGCCGATGCGGCGTGGGATCTTCACTGCTTCCTCCTCATCTTATCCTCCACCGCCGTCCCCCCCGCCCCCCAACACCCTAAGCTTGCGCGAAGGGGGGATAAGTCTCAACGCCCTGTCAGGCCAGATCAGTGTGATTTCACAATGCGGTCCGAGAGAGAGAGCGAGATCGAGAGAGAGAGAAAGCGATTGAGAGAGAGAGAGAGAGAGAGAGATCGAGAGAGAGAGAAAGCGATTGAGAGAGAGAGAGAGAGAGAGAGAGAGAGGGGGGGGGGGGGGGGGGGGGGTAAAGCGAGATGTGAGAGCGTAACTCTCCCTGCTAGTTTCCTGCTTCACCACCACATGAGACTCTAATCTGAAGAGAGAATCTTGTACACAAAAAACTGCAAACCACATCTCCAAAATCTGACTACCTCACACATACCTGTGCTATCTCACCCCCCCCCCCCCCCCCCCCCCCTTCCCCTCAACCCGCCCCCTATCAGTCAGGGGGATCTCAGCGAACGCCTCATTGAACTCCGCAGTTGAGTTTATCTTATCTGTCTGCTCTGAACCACTCCTTTAGGACACTTCTACAAATTCCTCCTCTACAGAGTCCTACAGGGTGTTTTTTTTCCTATCACACTCAGATTATCCAAGGGATTTACATCGAGGTCTCCACGTTGCCCACGGATAGCTCATCTGTCAGGCTCTCTTTATCTGAGCACCTCGCTGAAAGTGACAACCTGCCCTGCTAATTACACTGTTAGCATTAGCGTTGGGTATTAGCCCATCATGAAACGGCACACTCAACGTGAAGTGTGTGTTTTCCCCTTTTTCTTGTCCTGGAGAAGAGGCTTTGAGAAGGAGAATGACGAGGAGAAGGTTCCGGTCATGTCCAGGCCGACATGGATTGTGTGTGTGTGTGTGTGTGTGTGTGTGTGTGTGTGTGTGTGTGTGTGTGTGTGTGTGTGTGTGTGCGTGTGTGTGTGTCCAGCTGCATGATGATACTCCCTGTACTCCCCCACTGAGGACGCAGACTCAGACAGAGTTGGACCATCAGACACTAATATATTATCCTCCTCATCTTTCTTTCTCTCATTTTCTCCTCTAATCCCTCATCTCCAGTCCCTTTTTCCCCAGCATACCCTTTCTTCTCTTTCATGCTCTCACCCCCCTCCTCTCCATCTCCCTCGATAAACTCCTCTGTTTTCTTCTTCTTGACCTCTCCTCCTTTCCTCCCCTAAACTCTCAGTCTCTCCTCCCCCAACGTCTCCACTCTCCTCTCCATTCCACTGTCCTTTCCTCTCTCCTCCTCTCGTATCTTCCCCAACCTCTCCACTTCCTTGTCTCCTCTGTCTCCTCCCTAACCCCCTCCTCTTCTCCTCTTATCCTCTCTCTCTCTCTCTCTCTCGCTCTCTCTCTCTCTCTCTCTCTCTCTCTCTCTCTCTCTCTCTCTCTCTCTCTCTCTCTCTCTCTCTCTCTCTCTCTCTCTCTCTCTATCTCTCTCTCTCTCCTTCTTCTTTTTCTTGGTTCGTTTTTTACGAGTGACAGTTGAGAATAAAGTGAAGCGTAAATCTGGGGTACTAAAGCTGCCGGGCGCTGGGTCGTCTCTCCCGCCTCATTGGTGCTTTCATAACAAGACGCTGAGCGTTCTCTCCCAGTCATCCCGATGCATCAGCTCTCAGTCCGGGTTACGAGCGTCAGGGAGGTTCAGGCTGTGACACTAATACATCCACAAGCAAGGGGGGGTATACACTCAGGAAGCAAAGGTTATAAATGCCTGGCATATGGGCACGCACACACACACACACACACACACACACACACACACACGTGCACATGCACACACACATTTGCAGAGGCACACACACACATACACACACATACACACACACGTGCACACACTCCCATGTGTACATGCACACACATACACACACACACACAGACACACACACACACACACACACACATACGCACAAACACACACACAGACACACACACACACACACACACACACACACACACACACAGAAACCTCAGCGTGACCACATTCCACCGAAGAGCGACAATGAATCTTAACCTGGAATCCGAGCCCTGCGTCCCTGCGTGGGTAGAGAGGGCCTGTAGCAGCACTCCCTCTGTCCCCAATAAAGTCATCCTTGGGTGGGCAGGAGAGCCGCACACAGCTCCCGGCCTCCATCCATCAGCCACAGGGAAGCCATCTCCTCTGCTCCCTGGCCAAGCATCTATACCAGCCTGCCAGCATCCAGCTGCAGCCCACTGCTAGCACACACACACACACACACACACACACACACACACACACACACACACACACACACACACACACACACACACACACACACACACACACACACATACACACACACACACAGGCACACACAGACACAACACTCACAAACAAACAAACACACACACACACACCACACATAATAC
>NC_136945.1:6379080-6389080 GCF_949987615.1 Pollachius pollachius | reverse complement strand
TGTGTGTGTGTGTGTGCGTTTCCGAATGAACTCTTTTCTGCCTGTTTGAGTAACAACACAGGCTGTGTAGGCGCAAGCTAACAAGGACTGTTAACTCGATTTGCACTTGTATGGAGCACGGAGCTGGTTAACACATCTGAATGAAGGCTTTATTTGATACATGAACGCACAATCGGACGCACACACAGCCGTCGCGCTGCCACTAGATTAAACCGCGTCGTGGAGGATTAAAGGCGTTCATCAAGGAGAGCCGTATTATTGTATTAAAACAGGCTTTCATTTAGCTACTGTATCATCAAAACAAAACCTTGCCGTTAATAAGGGGAACTCAGAACAGACATTAATCAGACCTTCAATTCACAGTGGTCTTGCACGGCGTTTGGGACCACCGTTAATCCGACCGTGGTCACCTCGCGGTCAGGCCTTCCAGCCCGGTCCTTCCTGACATCACAACACACGGTGGGCCATTCGACATAATGAGGTCTGAGCCCAGGCAGCGGGCGTCGCCCCCCCGTGGAGCGAGACCCCTGGTATCAGGAGTCCATGACGCAGTCTAGACCTGTTTGGACAAGTGGTTCCTATCATATAAAACACACACACACACACACAGACACACACAAACGCAAACACACACACACGTGCACACACACAAACACACACACACACACACACACACCCACCCACACACACAGACACACACAAACACAAACACACACACACGTGCACACACACAAACACACACACACACACACACACACACACACACACACTACAGGACAGGGCCTTATTACTTACAGGGTCCGGGGTCTTATTTGGGCCTTTAACACAATTGAGGGGATTAGAGACGTAGAGATACCTCTAGGATACATGTGAGGTGGTCCGACACACCTCTCCTACCCAGGGTAAGACGTGAGGGGGTCCCAGACACGTCTCCTATACACAGAGGAGCAGCACACAGGTCCCTGCACATACCAGCCTCAATGAGCTGTCTCTCTCAGTCACACACACACACACACACACACACACACACACACACACACACACACACACACACACACAAACACAAACACTCCCCCCCCCCCCCACACACACACACACGCGCACACACACACAAACACCCCCCCCACACACACACACACACGCGCACACACACACGCGCGCACACACACACTCCCACACACACACACACACACACACACACACACACACACACACACACACACACACACACACACACACAAACACACACACACAAACACATACACCCCCCCCCACACACACACACACACACACGCGCACACACACACACAAACACACACACACAAACACAAACACCCCCCCCACACACACACACACACACACGCGCACACACACACACGCGCACACACACACACACACACACACACACACACTCACACACACACACACACACACACACACACACACACACACACACACACACACACACAAACACACCTCAAAGTGAGAGCCTCAGGGCTACTGGTGGGGTGCTTGGATGACCCCACGGTGGGGCTGGAACACAGAAACATGTGTACAGGTCTTAAAGAAGACACCCACCTCACAGGAGAGGGGACCCCCTTGGCTGGGGAGAGAGAGAGCGGGAGAGAGAGAGAGGATGAGAGAGAGAGAGAGGGAGAGAGAGAGAGAGAGAGAGAGAGAGAGAGAGAGAGAGGACGAGAGAGAGCGTGAGAGAGAGAGAGGACGAGACAGAGAGAGCGAGAGAGAGGGCGGGAGGTAGAGAGAGAGAGGAAGACAGTGATGGTTGGACAGAGATAGTGGTGAGAGACAGACAAAGAGCTAGAGAAGAGAGAGATGAATGAAGACAGATAGAGATGGGTGGAGAGAGAGAGGAGAGATGGATGGAGAGAGAGAGGAGAGATGGATTGAGAGAGAGAGAGATGGATGGAGAGATGGAGGAATAGAAGGAGGCTGTGATTTGGGAGTCCTCTCTCCAGATATTACTGCTTAATTAAAAGGGTAGCATGTGCTAAGTATTATTCCAGCTGCGATCTGTATCTCTGGCCTATGTAATAAGATCTTCAACGGGCTTACAGCTACATTTTGAAGCAAATTTCCTTCTTTTTCTTTGCCCTTATTTCCTTTTTGGCCTGCGTATATTTTGTGCTGTCGTCTGCAATTTATGTGTGCTGCTGTGTACCTGATGTGTGTGTGTGTGTGTGTGTGTGTGTGTGAGAGAAGGAGATGAGCGGGACTGTTTTGCATGTTAATTAATCTAATATTTTGTACACCACTCGGGAGCGTGTAAGTGTTCTCTAAAATGTGTTCCAATTAACAAAAGTCCCTCAGGAGGGAGGGGGAGGAACTGGTTTGAACGTGTCGTCAAACGCCCTGCGCCCTCCATCATATTAAACATATAGAGACAATCTATGGGGGGGTGAGGGGGCTTCTCTCAAGACTCTTTGCCTTTCTCTTTTTCTCTTTCTCCATATGCTGCTGATATCCCAGCGATCATTCATGTCTGCTGCTGACACTTCAGACCACAGAGGCTGGCTGGTTCAGGGAGTCAGACCAGAGAGGCTAGCTGGCACAGGGAGTCAGACCAGAGAGGCTAGCTGGCCCAGGGAGTCGGACCAGAGAGGCTGGCTGGCCCAGGGAGTCAGACCAGAGAGGCTGGCTGGCCCAGGGAGTCAGACCAGAGAGGCTGGCTGGCCCAGGGAGTCAGACCAGAGAGGCTGGCTGGCCCAGGGAGTCAGACCAGAGAGGCTGGCCGGGGGGGCGACCAGAGAAGCCTCCGACCTCTCTACAAGAACAGCTAAATGACACTGACCACATCCGTGAAAAAATGGACTTTGAATCAAACACACTTGACCCCGACATTGCAGACCCAATGTTGAGAAGAAAGTGAGTTAAAAGTGTCAATGCAATTATAATAACACAAAGACACAGGCACACACACACACACTCAACACACACGCAGCAGAAACTCAGCCTCAGCGGCAGCTCACTGGTGTATGTGTGGATAGAGGAGGGGAAGCTGACCACCTTCTGCATTATTCTCAATAGAGCAGCTTTGGAAACACATTCAATCATCTGGTAAATTAGTTTAATCTGCTGCAAATCTGCTGCTCTCCTGGGACATCTCCAGAGGTGTCAATCAGAGATAAGGCACCGAGACAACAAAGCCAGCTACCCTTGTATGCGTGTGTGTGTGTGTGTGTGTGTGTGTGTGTGTGTGTGTGTGTGTGTGTATGTGTGTGTGTGTGTGTTTTTGTGTGTTTCGCACAATCCAGTTTTTATACTGACCACAAGATGGGCTAATCCGATCTCAGTTTTGTGTACACAACATGAAATGAAAGACGCACTTTTTTTTCCCTCGTTCAAATACAAAGGGGGGAATGAGAGACCAGGCGATACTCTGCAGGTCTTTGTTATGCAATAGACTAAGACAGAGGATATTTAGTTACTCTCATACTTTCATCTCAAACAAATGACGTGTAGTTTAAAGGAACATTGTAGGGTTATATTTAACAATGTTCTACAATATTCAATTTTCAACATCCATTACTCCATCCAGTACTGATTCTGAAAGGAGATAATTTGGTAACACTTTATAATAATGTGCCATAATAAATAGTAAACTAGTCATTACCTAACCCTTTGTTAATATTTTTTAATTGTTACTGAAATATCTATTTGGCACAAGTTCATAGTTTTTTTCCACTGACCACAGAGTGTCGCTGGTTAGGGTTAGGGTTAAGGTCGTGTGTTAGGGTTAGGGCCCCGTGTGTTATGGTTAGGGTTAGGGTTAGGGTTAGGGCCGTGTGTTAGGGTTAGGGCCGTGTGTTAAGGTTAGGGTTAGGGTTAGGGCCGTGTGTTAGGGTTAGGGCCGTGTGTTAGGGTTAGGGTTAGGGTTAGGGCCGTGTGTTAGGGTTAGGGCCGTGTGTTAGGGTTAGGGCCGTGTGTTAGGGTTAGGGCCGTGTGTTAGGGTTAGGGTTAGGGTTAGGGCCGTGTGTTAGGGTTAGGACCGTGTGTTAGGGTTAGGGTTAGGGCTAGGGCCGTGTGTTAGGGTTATGGTTAGGGTCATGTGTTAGGGTTAGGGCCGTGTGTTAGGGTTAGGGTTAGGGTTAGGGCCGTGTGTTAGGGTTGGATTGGGGTTATGCAAACAACTAATATTTAATTTATGATGAAAAAACTATTAACTTGTGCCAAATAAATATTTTAGTAACAATTAACATATATTAACAAAGGGTTAGGTAATGACTAGTTTGCTATGTATTATGACACCTTATTATAAAGTGTTGCAGAGAAATTAAACAACAAGATAATCAGCGGAATAAGCCTTTGATTCAGCGCATACAATATCTTGGACTTCATACGTAAACATTCAAACTGATATAAATAATAACATATAGATAAAACAATACATTTGTAGATGATGATGTATAAATGATTTCACTGTTATTTCCCGCCGTGCTAGAGGTCTCTGCAGATCACTACCACCCTCTATTGTCTACAAAGCGTACTGCAGGGGTTCTAGAGAGAATGAGAGTTGTGACACATGGCGAACGAAATGAAAAATGTAGATTTCATTTAGATTCCATACGAAGGCAGAAAAATAAACCGTAATAAAAATGGGATTGTTTGAACCATTTAATGGAGAAATACGATGAGGGAATTGATACATTTATAACCAAACATGAAATAGGTAGAATAAAGGAAATGTATGTGTTTTCCTTATGAATCTAGATGAAAAGAAAATAATGTATATAATAGTAAAAAGTAAGAAAAAAGGATAGACTTTGATGTTTTTATTGTAATAACTCTGTTTGGTCGATAAAATCGAATAAAGAAAATGATAACAGAGACTGTATTAGAATGTGGGAATGGATAGAGGAACACGGGGTCGTGGTGGTTTGACGGTGAGGGGACTGAATATTAAGAAGTATATTATGCTATAATTCATTAAGAAATGATAGATCAAGTGAAACAAAAGAAAATGTAATAGCAATGGATATAACTAATTTGTATATTTGTACAATCCTCACTTTTCATCACTCGCCTTTTATTTGTTTTGAACAAGAATAAAGAAAAAGAAAAAGAATATATGAAATGTAACCCAAACTGTATCTTTTTATCATTAAAGCTTTCAGGCCCATTTGGCTCATTATTGAATAAAGTTGTCGTACCAACGGTACGGATGGGAAGGGTCGGTTGATGTAATTCGGGCGTTTGAACGTTAGAACAAGCGGCTGACAGAGGAACCGAAGAGCAAAGGAGGAAAGGCGACTTCAGAATGAGATCAGAGCTGCAATTATATCATCCTAGTCAAATGATGGTGGTGATAGCTGAGGGGAATGTTCACACACACAGACACACACAAACACACACACACACACACACACACACACACACACACGCCCGCACACTCACACAGAAACACACACACACACACATGCAAACACGCACATACAAATACACACACATATGCATACACTTCTTCACAGCTTTTCTCTTGAAAGCCGACTTGACTAAGACCAGTTTTACAACTATAAAGTCAAGGGGGTCATATGAGGGTTACATAAATACAGATAGAGGATTTGTGTGTATGTTTGTGTGTGTGTGTGTGTGTGTGTGTGTGTGTGTGTGTGTGTGTGTGTGTGTGTGTGTGTGTGCTGGGGTGTGTGTGTGTGTGTGTGTGTGTGCGTTTCTGTGTACATATTTGTCTCTTTGTGGATGTGGATGTGTGTATGTACATGTGTGTCGGTGTGTGTGTAGCTCTCTGTGTACATTTGTATCAGTGTCTTTGTGTACGTGGGTAGGGATGTGTGTGTTTGTAGTGTGTGTGTGTGTATGTGTGTGTGTGTGCGTCTCTGTGTACGTGTGGGTGTGTGTGTCTCTGTGTACGTGTGTGTAAAGTCTAAAACACTGGGCCCCTGATAAAAGCAGTATTTTTTGCCCTCTCTCTCTAGTTGTGATGAAAGTCAAAGCTGAACGTTTTCAAGTGTTCCCTGATGCCTGGGCTGATATGAAGTGATTGCAACTTCAGGATTGTGTGTCTCAGTTTTTTTTTGTGTGTTTTTTGTAGACAATTTGAAGACTTTCATATATGCATGTGTTATAAATGCTTTAAATGTATAATACTATAATAATATAAACTCATATATAACACACATACAGTATATACACATCATAAATACGGTATACTTTGTATACACGATTCTATTACATAAATATGCATCCTGACAAAATATATGTTAATGAAATATATAAAATATATATATGCATGTGCATTACATGTGAGGACTTTCTATAGCCTACAGCAGACCTATCAGCAGCTCATCTCCACATCTCCCAGTTTATACAGCACAAGGGCCCTGCTCTAAGCACCCACACACACACACACACACACACACACACACACACATTCGCTGACACACGTACAGAGATACACACACATACACGCATGCACACACACAGACACAATCACATACACACACAAACATACAAACACAAGATACACACACGCATGCACACACACAAACACATACACTTGCGGACACACGCACAGAGATACACACACATGAACGTCACTCATACACAGATACATACGCACACACACACAAACACACACACACACACACGCAGGCACACACGATACACACACTCACACACTCGCTTACACATTCACAGAAGAGGCACAAACACAGACACACACGCACACACACACACACACACGTACATAGATAAAAACACACACATGCACTGATACACACAAACACAGACACACAAATGTACACAGCTGCGCACACACAAACACACACACACATACATAGATAAAAACACACACATGCACTGATACACACAAACACAGACACACAAATGAACACAGCTACGCACACACAAACACACACATGTACAAAGATACAGACACACACACACAGACGCACACACATGTGCACACCCCAATGGAGGGGCCCGGGGCTGGGCAGCTAGGTTCCCATGGAGCCTCATTGGTCTGATGGAGGCACTTTGTCTGAGGCTGAGGCAGACGGCAGCAGACTCCAGAGAAGATGCTATCAGCTACTGGTTACGCTACGGCCTGGAGGAGAGAGAGAGGCAGGGGGAGAGAAGAGCGAGAGGGGGGGAGAGAGAGAGGCAGGGGGAGAGAAGAGCGAGAGGGGGGAGAGAGAGAGGCAGGGGGAGAGAAGAGCGAGAGGGGGGGAGAGAGAGAGGCAGGGGGAGAGAAGAGGGGAGGGATACAGTAGAAGGGTGAAAGGGTGAAAATGATTGGAAAGCAATGAAACCATTGGTGTCCAGGCGTATCAAGCTCTATAAATTATTACGTGCCACAGAAATAATAATATGTTTTTAAGGCCTCATTTATTCACCAATGCAAAAGCAAGCCAGTCCGTCACACACGATGACACGATAACCGCTCTTGAATGAATTTCAACCGACCAGAATATAAATCCTTCAACAACTCCCCAAGTCCGGTACGTTACAAAGTTGAGGCGACGTGGAGCATCCCAGCAGCTGATAACAGTAGTGCTGGAGCGTCCCTGCAGCAGATAACAGTAGCACTGGAGTCGCACGTGTTGACAGGTAGACTGATGCATGGGGGGGGGGGGGGGGGGGGGGGGGGGGGGGGAAGTGAGATTGCCCACCCTGCTAGAGGTCAACAAGGAGCCCGACCCTCCAAGTGTGGCCTCCCACTTCTACTGATCTCTTACAAGAAAACACCTGAATGTCTATATACACCCCCCCCCCCCCTTCATTTCTACTACCCCCATGAAGTCTGACAGACTGAAATGTATCCGGCAATGTACAATTCAGATTACGTGTCTCCCTTCCTCTCTCTCTGCCTCGCTCCCTCTCTAAACGGTAGGGGGTGGGGTGCCACGTAAGTGAAGGAGGGCTTGGTCGGGGACTGGTGTCGGGTTCGACTGGGTTTCACTATTTCGGTAGACGTGAGAAACACAAATAAAATAGTGAGCGCCATGAGTCGTGACTTCCTGTAGCCGGGGTATGAGGTTGCCGTGGTGGTGGTGGGGGGAATCTGGGGTTGATGTGGGGGGTAGGGGCTCCCACCGTGACCTGGGGATCTACAGCGTCTGTGTAAGCGGAACATTAGATTAGAACGGTGGGACTAGGGAGGGGTGGAGGGAGCGTCAAGGAGTCTAAATATGGGGGACTGGGCCGGCCTATAATCACTTTAAACCTTTAAACAGTGGAGATGAACTAAACGTCTTGATCTCACGCCCGATGTCCAGGTCGCATGCATAATGTATCGTATGCTAAAGCTGTTGATACCCCCAACGTAAGTCTTCTGAGGCAGTTTGAACCATCGAATTCCCTTTTTATGCTTACTATTCGTGGTCACTAAGAAAATACAATGCCTTAATCTGTGTTTGTATTTCTTTTTCTGAATAAAGGGTTCAAGGAAAGGGCAAAGAAACAAGCCAATATAAATTATGCTCCACATTGGAATGTAATACTTTTGAGAAATACAGAAAACAATGAGCCGACTGTCTCCATATACATGCTGTGGATTGAGATGAATTTGTTGTCTTGGGATTTCAAGTGTATTGCTTCACTTGAATGGTATGAAGACTCAAGTCTTCTGAGCCATGGTTGTGAATAGATGTGTTGCATTGAAAGATGAAGTATAGAGTTATAGATCTCCCACTATCTCATTCTTTCTACCATTATATCTTGTATTTCTACTCTCTTATCATTAACTTTCTACGATTAATTGCCCATGAATTTGTCCAATTCTTGTACAAATGTGTTGAAAAATAATAATCAGCCCATGTCAAAAACACCCTGATATAAAAAAAGTTAGCAGTGAAAAAGCGTTGACTTGTTGAGAAAAGGGGTGTGACCCAGTTCTTATAAATCCCTGGTAGTGACACGGGGTGAGAGGGCTGTGAACATGCGTAGCGTGTCAAATAAAAGGTGAGAGTGGGCAGTGAGTGAACACAACAGACGGAGCAGAACATTGAAGCACATGTAACATGACACGAATGGACAAAAGTATTTAGCTAATGATTTATTATTGAACGGGCCAGGTCCCAGCCACCCTGTCCACACACCCCCAAACCCAAGCCCCCCGCCCCCACCCAACCCCCAATCCCCTGTTAAAAAAATAGAAAAGGAAAAAAAAGCCTGCAGCCTAGGCCAGACTCGGGCCCTATTGTCGGGAGATGTAGGCTGAGATAAGGGAACTGTAATAGTACTCAGATGGCAGGTGGGGGCTAATCACTGCTAAGTGCTATAGGAGGCCGAGCGGTCTGCAGTTGAACCAGATTGAAGGAAGGGAAAAAAATCTTTCCCAGAGTTGTTGGGGGTGGGGGTGGAGGAGGTGGTGTAGGTCGAGGCTCAGGTACACTCACCTTGGCTAGCTAGTCAGCGGCGCAGATGGAGTCTCTCTTGACACAAGAGGTAGATAATGGCGTTAACTCAGGAGGGTTGCCCCCAACGACATGCTACATCAACGCACTCCAGCACCGTCTCTGTTTTCGTCTCGCTTTTTTTTGGTACAAATGATGTTAGGCTCTTTTGTGAGGCGCTCCATCCTGGCTTATTGCTGGAAGCATTTCCTCGTAAAGAAGTGATTTAATCTGTAGTCTAAAAGGAAGGAAAGAACATTTTGTAATAGTGTAACTGACTGCCCGGGGCTTTCATGACAGAGCTCCAATAAAGTGCTGAGCATGTATTTATAAAAATATATATAAATAATAAATATTAAATACAAAAATGCAATCAATAATCAAAATAAAGATATGATTATAAATGCATTAAAAAAGAAGAAGCTTCTACAAATAATTAAAATCAATGCTAAACATTATAAAACAACGGTTGAGTAATGACTTTGTTACAAACAGTTGAGTAACGAGCAGTTGAGTTATGGTTTTGTAACTTTTGAGTAACAGAGAAGGCAGCATTTTCGTTCAACTCATCGAGGCCCCTATGTGATCTATGCCACAGTGCCCCCTCCTGGTGACTACTCCTAGCTCTG
>NC_136945.1:6156580-6374080 GCF_949987615.1 Pollachius pollachius | reverse complement strand
TAACACAACCTGGGCACAGCAATGACTAACCAGAACATGAGTAGGACCACTGATACACTGTGGACCACCGACACTGTGGACCACACATTCATTGTGGATCAAAGACACACTGTGGACCAGAGACACTGTGGATCAGAGACGCTGTGGACCAGACACACTGTGGACCAGACTGTGGACTAGAGACACTGTGGACCAGACACGCTGTGGACCAGAGACACTGTGGACCAGACTGTGGACCAGACTGTGGACCAGACACACTGTGGACCAGACTGTGGACCAGACTGTGGACCAGACACACTGTGGACCAGACACACTGTGGACCAGAGACACTGTGGACCAGACACGCTGTGGACCAGACACACTGTGGACCAGACACACTGTGGACCAGAGACACTGTGGACCAGACACACTGTGGACCAGACTGTGGACCAGAGACACTGTGGACCAGAGACACTGTGCACACACACAATATGGACTGAGCAGAACAGCCAATACCTCTAGATAAACAACACAACACAATCAGAGAACCCAGGGCCTCGCACAGTGATAATGATGTCTAGTTTAATTCACCACCGTTCCTAGAAGATATTCAGTTGCTTCATTGATGGCAGCAAGTTGTCAGCATTATGTGTGTAGATTCAATGCAATGCAAATGCAAAGCCATTAAAAGGCCTTTTAGTAGGGAAAAAAAACATCAAGAGAGACAACTCCTATACTTCCTGTTCATAACTCACATTCTTCCCTTCCCCCGCTTTCTCCTCCATTCTGCCTCCCGGTATCTGATGGGCACTCTGCCAGTTTTCATAAAACACTGTTTATAAGGGTTTGCATATGTACATTTACACAAGCATTAAAACACTAACGTGCAAATGCACGCATACACACACACACACACACACACACACACACACACACACATTCACGCACACACGCACACAACGACGTACACACACACCTGAACTGGCAGGAGAGCTTAGCAGTAGTTGATTTTGTTTAAACAATGATAATCCTTGTCCAACATCATAGATAAATGTTACATGAAATAAATGTATAAATGTTATTGTAACAACATAATACATGCTAGAACACAGCTTGAATATATACAAACACACGCATACCAAGAGATGCACATGTCAAGGAGAAGGCTCACATTGAACAGCAAACCGTGTTGAAATGAAAGTATTTGGAACATAAGATAAAGAGGGGGACGTTGGGGGGGACGTCCCCCCTCTCCGAAGGGGACGTTGAACGCAGAAGCCTGTTGAAAAAAATGAAGTTACAGATTGAAGTAATAGATGAAGATATAAACAATATTTTTCTACATAGTATCTGTTCCCCTTCTACTCTTTATGTTTTGTTAACTTTCTTTTGAAGCCTCACTCATGTCAGCACAAAAAGAGCAACCAAACATTCAGATGAAACCTCAGTGACAGTTCCATTTCTGTTGCAACCGGGGTTCCTGCAAAAGCTTTTTCTGATTGGCTGAATCTGTGCCAGGTGATGTCACTTTCTATACAAACCATGGAGTGACACTAATTGTGTTTGGTGCTTTCTGAGTTTACATTGCAGTGTTTAGTTACTCTTTAAGGGCCTCTTAGCATTACTGGGGAGAGACAGAACCAAGAGTCTGAAAGTGATGATTTAAGGAATGGATTGGAGACAGTTTCTTTGATTGCGCTCTTATTGTGAAAGCTTCTTGACAGACCTTTTCTGCTGCTCTCACTATCACACTGTCAAGCTCTGGATCCAGTTCAATCAAATGTAACACACATTAACATACTTAATACACAACATTATGTCAGCTGGAATTTTATGTTGAACTGTATGATGTTAAAAGCCTTAGCTAATGGAAAACAACTGTAGTGAATTGTCTCTATCACTCTGAGCACTTCACTGCTTTCATTATATATATTCATTATACATTGTATAAAAAGGCCAGTTTCAAATCGCCACGGCAACAGCCTACTCAAGCCATTATTCCTTCAATCCATCTCAACTTATTTTCCCGCTGTTACACCCGGCAACTCCACAGCTATTTCATCCAATTAAAATTCAGCCATTTGTTTTCCCTGAAAATTAAGTTACTTCTGCAAATTGTAACAAATTTACTTAACTTACGAAACCTCTTGCTCTGGCTACTTTGTGTTTGTTTATCATGCAACCTGAATTCTGTGACTCGAGCATCCACATTTAACCCCCTAGCACCGCCACCACGCCCCACCCCTCTCCTCCTCCTCTCCCACCCCTCCCCTCCTCCTCTCCCACCCCTCCCCTCCTCCTCTCCCACCCCTCTCCTCCTCCTCTCCCACCCCTCTCCTCCTCCTCCTCTCCCACCCCCCCGCCTGGGGCCCATGACCCCTGGTCAGCGGCCCTGCCTGGTCCCTACACACCTTAGCATGTTTGGCAAAGGCTCTGGGCTGGGAACACAAACTGAAGTACGAACGGCCAGATGTGGCTTAGATTAGCCCTCAACATCACTTCTTATGGAGGGGGGGGGGTATACCTCTAGGGCGCCCCCTGCTGTCAGGACAGGAGCCCTTTGGTACTTGGTACTGAATATAAACGACCACCACAATGGCCCTTCTCACATGGTCAGCCGTGCTGACTGGCCCTTTAGGTAACACGTTCAGGAAGTGGGTAGACACTGGTGTTTGAGGTGGTGGAGGTGGTGGAGGTGCTGGGGGAGGGGGATCAGGGGGTGAGAGTTGTGTACGGGTTGGGGAAGCTTTGCCGTCAACAGAGTTGGTGCCCCGTTAACCCCTTGGACCTCCGGGGCCAACTTGTGTTAGCCTCTCAGAAGGTTGTTAGGGGAACGGGGGAGTCTGTTCACATGACCCCAAACATGTCACATCCTCCATGTCACCCAATCAAGGAACCTTGTTCACACATACACACACACAGCCACACGCGCACACACTCACACACACACACACACACACACACACACACACACACACACACACACACACACACACACACACACGCACACACAAACTTCACAAAGCTTGTTGAGTCACTGCCAGTTGGCCATCGATGACATCACATCCTGTCCTCGTGCCCACATCAAGGGAGAGCCATTAAGGAGGAGCAGGTCAATAGGTGAGCGTTGGGCTAATGGCGGGTGGTGGGAGATGTGAACGTGCGAGCGCTCCCTTTGGGCCACGCGTGACTACACATCATCATCATTAAAGTGAGCTCATCGTCCACCAATGGCGAAGCACACTGGCATTCATGTGTGTCCTCTCTATGAGTAAACACAGCCATCTTGGTAGTCACATGAAAGGGCTGCATCATCATCCTGTCATGCTGTCTTACATTGTCATCCATCAATGACAGTGGCACACAAAAGACCTCGGGTCAAAGAGAGAGAGAGAGACGTAGAAAGAGAGAGAGGCCTGGACGTACCCAGAACAAAGTAGTTTGCATGCTTAAGAGATTCAGAGTGATTTTTGGTTTTTATATACTTAAAAGCTCTGGTTGAACCCTGAATCAGTGGACACACAGGTGGTGGTGGTGGCGGTGATGGTGGTGGCAGGGTTGGGTTCAAGGGCGGGGTTGTTGAACGATCTGGGTGGAAGTCACGCGATGGGTAACCACAGCTAGCTATTCCCCCCCCCGCTAACCACAAACAGGAAGTAAAACTTGAGGCAAGAACTAATGGATGGTCTTTATGCTCTCTGTCATGATGTTCCATCCTCCTCCCCCCCACCCCCAGGCTGTTCTGGCTGCTTAGAGACGCTCTCATATCAGCACTTGTATAATCGCTCATTATCCCACGCAAAGGAATAGACCTCCGTCTCCTAACTCCATTTTGTTTAAAATGGTCCACACATTCTTGTGTCTCTCTTGCCTCACAGCGCCGCCACCACTCTGGCCCCTCTACCGTAACGCCTTCTTATAATGGACCACAATTTTCACTCGCTGGTCTTCAGGAGATTGGGTCAGCATCAAGTAACCAGTCCAGCAGCTACTGTTTCACTTTGATATCCTTATTCATAAAAACCCCTGGGACATTGTAAGTGTGTCCCGTGTATCTACGGGACAATCGGTTTCCACAAGAGGAACACTGTGACACACTTTGGGTGTTTCCCCGCTCTCGCCTTCGCTTCTCTTTCTTCCAAATTCACAGGCCCAGGGGTGGCATGGGACACGTGGCTGACAGCAGTCGGTCTCAGCGAGCGCTCCTTCTCTCTCTCTCTCTCTCTCTCTCTCTCTCTCTCCCTCTCTCTCTCCTCTCTCTCTTTCTCTCTCTCTCTCTCCTTCTCTCTCTCTCTCTCTCTCCCTCTCTCTCTCTCTCTCGCACGCTCTCATCTGGCATGGGCCAGATGTGTGCAATTGTTTAAAAGTATTTTTAAGGGACAAGTCAATGGAGACAGACTGAGACAAAACTGGGCCAAAGCCTTACTGAGTGGTGTGGCTCTAGGATGTGTGTGTGTTTTCCTGTGTGTGTGTGTGTGTGTGTGTGTGTGTGTGTGTGTGTGTGTGTGTGTGTGTGTGTGTGTGTGTGTTTCCGTCTGTCCATGTTTGTACTTAGGGGGCAGTGAGGATGGGAGATGTCAACATGGTTTCTTCAGAGTGCCAATCTCCATTTGCATAATTTCCATAGCGTCCATTTACAACAAAGAAGAGGCGATGCTCATACAAAACCCCAACGTGAGGAGGGAACAATGGTGGTCTGAAGGGTCATTTTTATGGGGAGCCGGAAATAGCCCGGATCACAGTTCTTAATATTTTGTCCCATTTAGGAAACGCCTCTCACGCTGAACCTTGTTACAGCCCTCACTTTGTCTCTTTTGACGGGCAAAACATATTCAAACAGAATCCGAGAAACAATGGTGCCACTCAGTGCTGCTGACACTGTTCATCCACATTACCGCTTCACAAAATGACTAAAACAAAATGAAGGCACACGAAAATAGCATAGCATTTCCACTACTTTAGGGTGTAATGTGGTGGAGTTCTGGAAGCACCATTAAGCCACTCTAAATAAACCAACAACAACCAATCAGCAAATAAAAAAGGGGTTTAATGTTTTCAGGAATTTGTTTGGCTGGGATTACCTTCGTTTCTATAACGAATTAAAACATTTTAATTTATGAAAGTATCCTTTAGATATGTAAAATGTATTATGATGAAAAAGGACTACAACTTCAAAATATTATAAAAACATGTATTTTCAATTTAATATCAGAAATATTTGAATGGACAAGCCCAGGTTTCCGGTCTGAACAGAAACGCTCTTCCGCTGCAATAGAGGAATAATACGTTCTCCGTCCTCTCGATAAACTGTATATTAAACATCACGCCTCACACAGGAGGTTCAGCATCTACACAATCTAGACAATGTGGGCTTTCAAATCTAGTTGACCTCGTACCAATCCAGAGGAAAATCCCCTCAAACACACACAAACACCCACACACACACACACACACACACGAAAGGTGATGAAGTGCAGGAAGCATTTAAACATGCCCATCTACAGCAAAGGCAGTTGAAAAGAGAAAGAGTTGGAAAGCTATGACTGGCACGTCTGTGGTTGGCAGAGGGGGGCAGGTGCAGGAGAGAGAGTGAACAGGCGGATGTGTCTGGTGGAGGATGTGTTGGGTTGGAGCAACGTGGGTGGAAGAGAGATGATGGATGGTGTTGATACAGGAGGCAGCCACCCCCTGCTTTATCTAGGCAGCACCAGCGAGACCTGTCGGGGTGATGGGTCGACTGTCAGGCCTTTGTTTATGGACCACCACCCATCTACCATGTGCACAACCCGCCAACCCCTTCATCACCACCACCAGCAACACTTCAACGCCCTCCATCCCCTGAACCTGAATCACTCAAAGTGAACCCATGCCTCATCTCCCCTCTGTCTCCATCTCTGACTCCATCACATCTTTTGGGGGGGGACACTTCTCTCCCCTCGCTCTCAGTTCGTCATGAAGCCATTCATCCTCACACAATCTCTGTTTCCCTCCAGCCCGGAGACGACAGGCCAGCGTTACAGTATAGCCACTGACGAGCCGGAGAATCCCTCTTTATTGGGGACGCCGCGCCCCGTAAAGACTGAAAAATGCGACGTTTATATTTACTATAGATATTTTTTATCCATTATCCATTTTATTTTTAACCGCTTCAAAGATGCCATGCATCTCTCCAGCAGAAATGCCCACAGAATAAGGAAGAAAAATAGAAAAAGGAGAGGAAGTAGCGAGGAGAGAACAATACAGAGGAGTCTAATCCGGCCGTATCCCACGAGTTGCTTCCAATTAACGACGGCTTGCTTTATCAGGCCAACGGGTGATTGCCGTTTTTAATCATTCCCTTCTCCACACGGTTCCTTCCGCTCTATCAGTTCTTCTCACCCTTATCATCTAACCCCCTCCCCCGCCCTACCCTCCCCTCTGCCTCCACCCCCCACCCCCCTCGGGGTGGGGAGGGGGGGGGTCTCTCCGTTACGTGCTGCTAGGGTGTGCCATGTGCCCCTGTTCTCCCACACCGGGCCTGACGGCCGGGCCCGCGTCAAAACGTTGTCTCCCTTCTCATCGATACCGACCGGTCGGATCGATTTTTAGCGGTCGGATCGACATTCCGTTGGTGTTACAAATCCTGTGTGCCAAATGTGTGCATGTCTGTGTGTGTGTGTGTGTGTGTGTGTACATTATGTACTGCAGTGCTGGAAGTCACCGAGGAGGCTGGGAAGTTTTGTACAGGACAGCAGAGGTTACACCGGGGGAGGCGGGGGGGTTGTTTAGACCTGACTCATCCAGAAAACAAACTGTTTGTCCTAATCTACGTACGGCCACCGCTCCCGGCTCTGTGCCCTCGCCCTCCTTTGTTCCCATGATTGATCTGGAGACCTGAGGTGTGCCTGTCACAGTGATCGATCTGCTCACCTGACGGGGGCGCGCCGGTATAGACTGGAGAGGATCTGGGGGGGGGACTTCAGGGCGTGTGGGTTATTCCCCTCGCGTTGTTGTCATGGTAATATATGGAGGGTGACGTGTAGCTGACATAGCAGCAGTATGGCTTCTTTAATTCCGCCCGCCACTGCGCCCTGCTGCAGACTCATAACAAGGTGACAAGCAGCAGGGGGGCCGCTCGCGCAGCCCCTCACGTGGAGATGAAGGGTGGTTGGGATGTCCTGCAATGTGTGTGTGAGTACATGAACGCCCAAGCACACAAGTGTTGCTAGTGTAAGGGCTCACTGGTTTGTTTCACCCCCACTTACCCACAGAAATACACACATACATGCAGTCACAAACACACACACACACACACACACACACACACACACATGTACACACAAACATACACAAACACACACACACACATACACACACGCACCCAAAAACACACAAACACAAGCACACGCACACACACACACACACACACACACCTCAACCCTAACAAGGTGTTATTCAGAGCGGGGGCTGTTATCTCTGCCCCGGGACCCCTGCCCACCCATCTCCTCCTCCAGCGCCCCCTCTCTACAAGGGAGTACACTCACTAGGTGGACCTATCGCAGCGGTGCGTTTTTGTCCGAGGCGGTCGCTGTTAGCATCGTCCTCCAGGGTGGGCTATAACTCATATCCAGTCAGAGAGACGGCCTTATCTCCGTCCTCCTCCCCAGCCCGGCCCCGGCCCAGTGCAGCACAGCCCCGGCCCTGCCTGAGTCACCAGATCTCCGGGGCCCTGAGTTATAGTTGGGCTTTACGGTGACTGAATACGCCGGCCGCCTCGACTGTCTGGGAGAATTTATATCTGCAGCTGCAGTGGAGAGAGAGAGAGAGAGAGTGTGTGTGTGTGTGTGTGTGTGTGTGTGTGTGTGTGTGTGTGCGTGTGTGTGTGTGTGTGTGTCTGTGTGTGTGTGTGTGTGTGTGTGTGTGTGTGTGTGTGTACAACCAAGGCGCAGTATTTAATGCACAAGAGAGTGTGATGACAGGTTTCTGAGTTGCATCCGCGAGGTTAAAGAAGCACTGCTAGTTATTTCATCATGTGAAGGGCATCGTTTTGGTCGCATCGGGGGGAAATAACGCCCCACTACAAACACACACACACACACACACACACACGCAAGCCGCACCAATACCAACCCCCAGTCCACGGTGCCTCTCTCTCTCCCCCTCTCTCGTCATCTCTGCCTATCAATCAAAACTGTATTAAGTCGACTGCGTCGGGGGCGATCAAAGGCAGAGTTCCTGGGAGGAGAGCAGATAAGACCTATCTCATTAATAGTGCGTTAGCATCATAGCGGCCCGCGCCACGCCCTGCATGCCTCTCTTTCATATCTAATTATCATCCGTTTTGTCAGAGCCACAGCCAAATAGATCAATGTGTGTGTGTGTGTGTGGTGTGTGTGTGTCTTCTCTACGTGTATATTTTTATATAGCAATATTTTTTTATGTCTAAGCGCATGTGTGTGTGTGTGTGTGTGTGTGTGTGTCTGTGTGTGTGTCTGTGTGTGTGTGTGTGTGTGTGTGTGTATGTGTGTGTGTACGTACGCACTATAATCTGAGAGATGCGTAGGGTGGGGCGGGGCAGGCACACCAAAACATCAATGTGACATGCAGGAAATCCAAACGTGCACCAAATGTGTCACTTGCAAGCAAATGTAAATGGAGTCTGTGTGTGTGTGTGTGTGTGTGTGGGGGGGGGGGGGGGGGGGCACAATGTCCAGCAACCCCCCCTCCCCTTCTTGCGCCTCACCTCACCAGCCGTCATGCGTACGGCCCGGGCGCAGATCGGCGTGGTAGGATGGATGCTGAGAGGGTGTAACAGTATCAGCCGGCTGGATGAGACTCAGGGCGGACGCTTGTCTTCTGACCGATCTGCAGAGGCAATGAGGCCTAAGAGCGAGCCGGGGAGCCAGGGAACGGCCGACGGGAGGGGAGAGAAACAAGATATTAAAACATCAAGGTGAGATATTGAGGGAGGCGGACAAAGGAAGGAGTGCAGGGGTTAAGAGGATTTTAAAGGAGCGCTTGGGTTAAGACGAACGGACAAAGGGGGAGGAAGAAATGAAGTAGGGAGGCAGAGGCCGGCGGGGAGAAACGAGAGAATGGCAGAACGGCGGGGAGAGAAAGAGCGGGGCATTCTTTCCCTTCTCTCCTTGGTTTTCTGTAAGAGAAGCTCAGGAAGATAAGGCTAAAAGGTCCGTCAGTCTATTGCGGAACAATCCGTTCTGTGTCTCTCTCTCTCCCCGCGAGTCTCTCTGCTTCTCCCTCTCGTCGAGACACTGGGCTTCTCCTCAGTGTAATGGCACAACTCAGATTTCGAGCGATGCCTCTGGTGATACCGCTCATCTCTGGTGGCATGGTTTACCGACATCACTTGTCTAATACAATAAACTCCCATCTCATCTGGAGCAAAGGAGCCCTCAATTTAACGTGTTGGAAAATACAGCAGCTGCTCCACAATTTATATATATATATATATTTTTTTTTTTTCCTTTCAAATGGATTATCCTTTAATATACACTATAGCCTAGCTAATACTCCCCATGTCATTAATTGATGTGACGGTAAATATTCAAAGCAGGAACAAAAGACTAGACGAAAATGTCTTCATTCAGAAGTCCTGGCCACTAATCGCTCAAAGCAGAGCTCAAAGACAACCCCAAACTAGCAGGAACGAAGAAAAACAAAATGGACACAGCCGCGCATGACAAAGACTCCACAGCCAGCCTCACCAACTTGTTGTTTCTATTTTATTCTCTTTAAAGACGCCTTGGTCTCTGCTGCTACGAGGGCCCTCCCTATGAAGGAGGTACGTCACACACACAGGGTCAGTGTTTACAAAGTCTGCTGTTAATCCAATCACAGCTTCTGCCTTTTATTTCCTGTTTCATGGGATTAGAAACTAAATGAAACGTAATAAAAAGGCCAAATTAATTTATGACAGAATAACAAATTTCCTTGTTTCAAAAAGAACAGATTTAGAGAGCAAGAACTACAAAGTCAACAGTTGTAGTCAAAGGGGTGAATTAGTTTGCAGGACTTTTAAAGTGCATGACTTTTCTTTGTTTTTAATGCAATTCCATGAAACAATGTCAGACCGAGGCTTAATATTTTAATCAAACTTGTGAAAAGAGGTTTTTTTCAAACGTAGGAAACTCCACACTTGGTTCGAAAATATGTGGGAAATGTGAAGTGAATAAATATGTTAATAACTAAATGACCAGCAAATATCCCCCCTGCCCTCCCCCCTCCCTCCTTCTCATTCCCCTCGGCCTCTTATCTCACTCTCTCTTTCCCAGACCCCCCACCACTCCATCTCTCTCTCTCTCGCTCTCTCTCTCTCTCTCTCTCTCTCTCTCTCTCTCTCTCCCTCTCTCCCTCTCTCTCTCAGTGTCTCTCTCAGTGTCTCTCTCCCTCTCTCCCTCTCTCTCACTCTGTCTCGCTCTATCTCGCTCTCTCTCGCTCTCGCTCTCTGTGTCTGACTGTCTCTCTCTCAGCCCGAGGGTCTGAATAACTGTCTGGTGCCAAGCTGCCTCGGCCTCAGGCCTCGTGAGAGATGAAGCAGAGGTCAAGGGGGGGAGTTGTGTGTGTGTGTGTGTGTGTGTGTGTGTGTGTGTGTGTGTGTGTGTGTGTGTGTGTGTGTGTGTGTGTGTGTGTTTGTGTGTGTGTGTGTGTGTGTGTGTGTTTGTGTGTGTGTGTGTGTGTGAGTGTGTGTGTGTGTGTGTATTCCTCGTGGCAAAACTGTTGAAGTTGGGTGTATCGCTTTATAGGAAGAGCAGTAACTGGAAATAAGCTGTAATAAGACATACAGAGGGACAGAATAGTTGGACAGAGAGACAGAAGGGGAGGAAAGATAGAGGGACAGACAGAGAGAAGGAGGGGAGGACAAACAGAGCGACAGAAGAGGTGGACAGACAGAGGTCAAACAGAGAGACAGAAGAGGACAGACAGAGAGAATGAAGAGAAGGACAGACAGAAAGAGAGAAGAGAAGGAGAGACAGAGGGACAGAAGAGGTGGACAGACAGAGGTCAAACAGAGAGACAGAAGAGGACAGACAGAGGGACAGAAGAGGACAGACAGAGGGACAGAAGAGGACAGACAGAGAGAATGATAGAGAACAGACAGAGACAGATAGAGGGACAGAAGAGGTGGACAGACAGAGGAACAGACAGAGGGACCGAAGAGGAGGACAGACAGAGGAACAGACAGAGGGACCGAAGAGGAGGACAGACAGAGGAACAGAAAGAGGAACAGACAGAGGAACAGACAGAGGGACAGACAGAGGAACAGACAGAGGGACCGAAGAGGAGGACAGACAGAGGGACCGAAGAGGAGGACAGACAGAGGGCCAGAGGAGGACAGACAGAAGGACAGAAGAGGAGGACAGACAGAAGGACAGAAGAGGAGGACAGACAGAGGGACAGAAGAGGAGGACAGACAGAGGGACCGAATAGGAGGACAGACAGAGGGACAGAAGAGGAGGACAGACAGAAGGACAGAAGAGGAGGACAGACAGAGGTGCAACAGTCAGAGTGCAGTCAACAGACACCGCAGCCCTTTCCAGTCGCCTCGGAGAAAGACAGCATTAGGGCTAATCATTCGGAACCAAAGATGTTGTGTTGTTTTCAAACCATTAAGCATAGCCGTTGAAATGGTCGGCGAGCAACACGGTTACGGCTTCTTCTAAACCCTGTCCACCACGGCCGTCCGTTTGGTACACCTCCAGCGACTTTAATGAGAGTCTTAATGAAACGCCAAACTCCAGCTGGAACTCCACGGAGACATAGTTTAACACCCGGCATGACACACTGTCAGAAATAACAGTATCTTCCCATGGCCTGGAGCACAGCTCTGCACCTATACAGCTCAGACCTCGCCCTTACAGTGTGTGTGTGTGTGTGTGTGTGTGTGGGGGGGGGGGGGGGGGGGGGGGGGGGGGGGGGGGCCCAACCAACAGATGAAAGGGAGATGTTATTTTCATCTTTTCTTTCTCCCTGGAGCCTACAGCAGGGCCCGGGGGTTCGGAGCTGGTTCTAGAAGGTTCTGGGTGGTGCTGCTGTCCGAGGCTCCAAGGATGAGGGGGTCTGGTTGTGATTTGGTCGATTGGACACTAAGCCCTCTCTTCTTCTCATTTTTTTTTTTTTTTTTTGGGGGGGGGCTAGGATCTAGGATGCCTGGACGAGGACTCGTTAGAAAAAGGTGAGCGTGGGGTCAGGGGAGAGTGTGGTAGGTAGGGGATTCTCCAGTCAACTCGGTGTGCCTGTGTGTGTGTGTGTATGTTTATGTATGTGTGTATGTGTGTGTGTGAGCGTGTGTGTGTGCGTGTGTGTGTGTGTGTGTGTGTGTGCGTGTGTGTGTGTGTGTGCGTGTGTGTGGGTGTGTATATGAGTGTGTGTGTGTGTGTGTGCGTGTGTGTGTGTGTGTGTGTGTGTGCGTGTGTGTGTGCGTGTGTGTGTGTGTGTGTGTGTGTGTGTGTGTGTGTGTGTGTGTGTGTGTGTGTAAGCCCTCGGGGGGAATCCTGGGGAGGGACAACAACAAGAGTGGGTGGGTGTGGGGGGGGAGCGGCCCCTCCCAAATCAAAACAAACAAACAGAGTGGAGCTCTGATCTAATCTAGCAGCTCTCCTCAGCCCAGAGCAGACGCCTCACACCAGGGGGGGCCAAGACGATGCAGAGGTCACCGTGGCTCATGAAATATAACCAAACACAGAGCTGTGGCGCTTCACGTCTGTGCCACCGTATCGTGTGTCGTGATGCTAGCCTGCAGAGGATGTGCGCATTAGGTGGTAGGAAACCACATGGTTGGATGAGGTGGATGATGGAGAAGACCTCACTCCATAAGGTCCTAGCTGATGGAAGAGGAGAGGAGCCAGGGTCAAGGCGGAATGCAAACTTCTGTTGAAAATGTGTACAGTTTTGTCATGCTCTCTCACTCTTTGTATCCTCATGCTCTCTCACTCTTTATACTGATGCTCTCGCACTCTTTATACTGATGCTCTCTCACTCTTTATACTGATGCTCTCTCACTCTATGTATCCTCATGCTCTCTCACTCTATGTATCCTCATGCTCTCTCACTCTTTATACTGATGCTCTCTCACTCTTTGTATCCTCATGCTCTCTCACTCTTTATACTGATGCTCTCGCACTCTTTATACTGATGCTCTCTCACTCTTTATACTGATGCTCTCTCACTCTTTATACTGATGCTCTCTCACTCTATGTATCCTCATGCTCTCTCACTCTATGTATCCTCATGCTCTCTCACTCTTTATACTGATGCTCTCTCACTCTTTATACTGATGCTCGCTCACTCTTCATACTGATGCTCGCTCACTCTTTATACTGATGCTCTCTCACTCTTTATACTGATGCTCTCTCACTCTTTATACTGATGCTCTCTCAGTCTTTATACTGATGCTCTCTCAGTCTTTATACTGATGCTCTCTTACTCTTTATACTGATGCTCTCACTCTTTATACTGATGCTCTCTCACTCTTTATACTGATGCTCTCTCACTCTATCTATACTCATATACCCATGTTCTCCCACTTTTTATACTCATGCTCTGGACTCTGTATATACTAATGCAATCTCTCTGTATGTATACTCATGCTCTCACTCTTTGGTCATGCTTGCTAACTCTTAATACTCATGCTCTCTCACTCTTAATAGACATTTCCACTCACTCTAGGTAAACTCGTTTACCCTCTAAACGGAAGGGTGCACGGTAAGATGATGCCTTTCTGACAGGTTAGCTCTTACGGCTGACATTCATCCCAAACATTCCCTCCGTGTTTCTGTGTTTTGAGAATGTTATGGTTGCAAATGGTAGTCTAAACTTCTCACCGGCTAACTGCTAACTCAACACAACACTACACAAATTCCTCTTCCCTGGTAGCAAGCTGACCAATGGCGGTGCAGCATGCTTGTCAGCTGACCAACCCAAAGAGATGAGGGGCAAGATTAAATCCAATCGGGGGCAGTCTGAGGTTATCACAACCCTCCAAAACTAAAACAGATGGGAGCGCGGAGCACGTCTTCTGTCGTGTGAGCGGCTCTCCTATAGGGAGAGGCCAGAACACCCATTTACTTTAGCATTGTAGTTCCATGTTGTTTTTAGTGAATAAAGAATGCGTACGGATGATTCTGAACCGGCGATGTATACCATGACAATTCAAATATGTGTACACAGACTAACACAAAAACACAAAGAGGTGTGACATTTCAACACGCATACCTTCCAAAACAAACACACACACATAAAGGTTCGTGTTTTGCCCCGTTTGCCCCAAAATCCCCTCCTCATGTCGTCTGTCAGTCTGTCTTTTTATTCACTCTATTTTTGTCTTCTTTATGTTTGCTTGTTTCCTTCATTATCTCTCCATCTGGAATTCAGCTCCATGACAAACACACGGCCCCACTCAGTCTCTCTCGCTCTCCCCAACTCACACTCTGTCTCTCTCTCTCCCTCTGACTCTCTCTCCCTCACTCAGCTCAGATGCAAGTTTAATGTAACAGCGGCATGACAGAAAGACACAGAAAGACTTTCGTCACGGAGGGGAAAATAAAGCCCCAAACAAACACAAGAGATGAGATAAGAGAGAAAAGATGGAATATGTGCGGCGCCTTATCGCCGATGCTAATTGTTTCCGCGTGGGAGGGGTGGGTGATGACGGCTCCTCTGGAAGGGATGGAGAGAGAGATAGAGTGATGGCAAAATGGAGGGAGGGAGAGTGTGTGTGAGAGAGAGAGAGAGAGAGAGAGCGAGAGAGAGAGAGGAGGAACTTGAGAATATCCTCCTCGTGCCTCCGTCCCGCGCCTGACTTCAGAGCCCTGGCGCTAAGGAAGGTCAACTCCGCCGTTCAACTTTTCACCTCTCTCTCGCACTCTCTCTCTCTCCCCCCCGGGATTTACACTGCAGTATAGTTCCCCAATCCCAAACACACACACACACACACACACACACACACACACACAGTGGCCCTCCTCCCAGCCACCCAGCTCAACAAGACACAGAATCTCTACTCTCGATCAGAGAGCAACATGCAAACTGATTCAATTAAAAACATACAAAATCTAAACGACATTGGATTTAATGTGGTCATAGAGCAAAAAGAAGAGTCAATAAGCGTGAGACGTTACAAAACCAAATATAAACTTTCTACATGCATCTTTGTTTTCCCTTCATAATAAAGGTTAGATCAGCTGTGTGAATGTTGATGTCTCCTGCCAGGTCTGGCTGTATCTCTCAGGTGGAAACAAACAGATGCTGAAGTCAGACAGACAGGCGGGCAGACAGCCAGCCAGACAGGCAGGCACAACTATAGAAAAACAGGCGGGCAAATAGACAAGCAGGGCAGAAGGACAGACGACAAACATGCGGGCGGGTAGACAGGCAGGCAGGCAGGCAGGCAGGCAGGCAGGCAGGCAGGCAGGCAGGCAGGCAGGCGGGCAGGCGGGGGGCAGGGGCCGGCCAGGGGCCGGCAGGCCGGCGTCAGGGGCCACACGCGTGTCATGGCGCACCACGCGCCGGGTGCCTGCATACCAAGACACCCACGGCACACACAATGGGGTCTCAGTCCTGGGGCATCACGCACCAGCGGCAGCAGCAATGTGAAATATTCACACGGGGACAAAAGGTAAAGCAAGCAGTGAGAGGAGAGAAAGAGCGTGTGTGTGTGTGTGTGTGTGTGGTATGGGAGGAGGTGGCGGTGGGGGTGAGAGGTGAGGATGAAGGTAGAGGGAAGGGCACCTGAAGGAGTGAAGGACCGCTGCTGAACAATGCAGGGCAGTGTTTTAATTCACATAATTTAGACTTTTTATTTCTTCCCTTACATGTTCTTCTCTTGAGTTCGTCACTGAAAGGAGTATTGATCCCAGAATGCAATTTGGCCTTCATGCTCTTTTGTGTTGTGCCACAAAATAGGGCTGTTGTTTGTTGCAATGTAAAACTTGAGGATAGGAACGTTCCTCTCTAAAATATTATCATTGATAAAGCGCTGGAGATTACTAAACCACAATCAGATAGAACAAATATCCAAAGTGTGATAACAGTAAGAAGCCCGACACTGTAACATGATTTCACCCAACGGAGGAACTCGTGTTGGATAAATAAACAGCTGTACATGTATGGCTCGTTGCTGCCTCCTGTTGGCCGAACATCAGCGCATTCATGGATCCCCTTGCAACTACGTAAAGATCTCCCCCGACCAACAGCGAGACACGGAGTTCCTATCCTTTCTTTTAAAGGAGGTAGGGTGGAGTGGGGCTGGAGTGAGGGTGGGTGGGGTGGGGGAATACAGCAGAGATATTAATGTCAGCCATGTGTGAAAGAAGTTGCATGTTTGCTTTTCACAACTCGAGCTCAGTGAAGTACAGTGCGGCCTCTCTGTCGCAGACACCCCGAGTGAACCACATCTGGTGCGAATCACACAAGCTTACGAAAACATGCACACATGCAGTCACATACACTACACTCTCAAATGCATAGCCTACTCCTCGTGTGCAGGCCCCAAACACGCACCCTGCACAGGGGCCTTCTGATCACACCCCAGTAAAAGTTTCAGAAGAATACTCGTTTAGGAGATTCTCCCTTTAGAAGTCCCTTAAGAAAACGACAGGAATTCCCCGTGGGAAATAAGTATTATGTCATGAATATTGCTTCGTATAAGGAAAGCACTGTATTATTCACAATAATAATTGTTATTACAACAATAATTACCAGTACCAATTCGACATTCCAAATGGACATTAAAAAATCATGATGTTTATTGTTTATTAATAAATATGTATTGTGTTAAGTAAAACAACCAGATAACGTTAACGTTTTTTTCGCAATAAAGAATCAAACATAACATGTTACTATGCTGCAAGACTATTTATGTAGCTTTCCATTAAGTCAACGTTAGGTAGTAAGACATTAATTTAGCTATTAATACATATAGCGATAAGGTTAGGTATCGAAGCATATCAAGTCATTATGTAAGGAATCAAAGGAAAACCTCTGGGTTTTTCAACCTGGACCCTATTTTCGGATCTATTTGGGACGAAGGGACTAAACCTTGTTGAACTTGGTCCGGTATTGATCGAGAGCTCTGTGTCCGTCTTCTGAAACGGGCCACAACGCCCCATCAATGAACGCCCGGTAAAAGTGTCTGTCTTTTGCATTGACCGGTACAGAATATATTTTTACAAAAAGGAAAATATCGCCACAGAGGAATACAACTTGTTTGTTCACCTTTCGCTTGTTCAAGGCGTGTGTGTTAAGATATCCAACTAAAGGTCTTATTCTAGTCATTAGGGTGGTGTTAAGAAATACCGTTACCTTAAGAATTCAGGCTTTTTATTAGGTTAGTTACCTAGACACATGTCTAGTCTTCATGAATAAGAGTAATTAGGTTAGTTACGAAGGCACATATCTAGTCATTAGGTTAGGTACTAAGACTCATTAGGTTATTACCTTGGACACATATAGGTTAGATATCAATACATCTAGAAATTGGTTATCATGACACATATCTAGTCATTATGTTATCTATCAAGATATATCTTGTAATTTTGTATAGGTAAAGCAAGATTTGATGTGTATATTTCTTTAGAATTCAAGAAAACACATCAAATATTGCATTACCTATGTATATGTGATATGATATATATATACGTGACAGTTTTTTAAGCAATATAACTGAGCCTGACAAGTTTTTATGGTAAAAATACCTAACCAGACTTGGAGCTGTCATGCTTCTCTCCACAACAGCAGTATCATGCCTGTTTGGAAAGATACTGACTCACAATTAATTTAGGAGAGGCAAACTGCAAATGTTATCTAACCCGCTTGAGGACTCCGTCCAGGTGACAGTATTAGTTGGGGACCCGGCACCTCATCTGGCCACCATCCCCCCCCAAATCAGCAACATCTGGTCACCCCACTCTCAACTCCTGAACTTCCGACATGAATGGGGTCACCACAAATGCCCTGGATCCATCAGGACTAACACTGCAGACACGCAACACGGGCTGGCAAACTGTGGAGTGAGGAGTTCACATGCTCAAATATTTCGATGAAGAGGCTTGAAAACATGACCACTCACATGTCATGTGTATATAAATATATAAACTGTATATTAATAATGTGCGTATTGTATTTTGGCCATTGTATGTTCAATAAACATACAATGCCTGGATTAAGTGGATTAACACTCCTCTTTAATGGTCTGCATTTGTTTAACATGTAAACAACATTCATTATAGTCGATTTACCAAATTAACCTGGTCATGTCAAATATGTTTTGTGTTTTTATATCGACAAAACCGGTGCCCAAGAGTACAAGGAGAACAAATAAACAACCCCTGATACGTGACCCCTCAGAGTAAACATTTATTCTTTGAACCACTGTGTGGGGAAACGGAAGTTGGTCTTTGAGACAAGCAGCAAGCAGCTAATCAGCAACGGAGCGCATGGCAAACACAGCTCTTCCAAATCCCTGCCGAAGGTCTTGAGATTCTCACAAAACCGTGGGTTTTAACCTCAAACTATTTCATCATTATTTGGCCTTAGTAGATCAAAAACTTTTCAAAGTATTTTTGAATCAGTCGTAGTTTCTTTATTGTCAATCACTTAGGCTTAATAATTACAATACAATGTTTTTGTTTTGTATTTTCTTTTAATGAAGCATAATTTGTGCTGCATTGCAAACATCAAAGATTAGGTGATTTTGGCACAATTTTTCCTTTTTTTTACAATTAAGAAATAATATAAGAATAGTAAAAAAATACTTTGATTGTAATCGGCTTAATGTCTTCACTTCAACAGTTGGACTAAGTTCTACTACTAAATCCCTAATAATCTCTCCTTCCATTGTTACAGCAACAACTCCCCCTGGAGGCAGCCAATGATTTGAGATATCATGGAGAACACGCTTGTTTAGAAATATCGTACACAGACTACAGATGGATCCTTGATCTGAACTCATCAGTGCCAATGAGTGGCTCCTTCAGTTTAAACCTCCTCGACCGGGCCTATGCAATCAGTAGCGGAAATTAAAGGCCTATGTATGACTCAAGATTAAAAAAATATAGTGTTTAAGTGAAAAAAAAAAGTTATCCAAATGGCCCCTTTATCAGGGATATGGAACTTCTCCAATCCCTCTGGTCCCTGGGCTGCCACTGAGAGGTGATTGAAATAGAGAGGCTGTTAGCCGGCCTGAAGTGTCTGGCTATGTAATCAATGATACTACCTACTTGTCAGTCTTAAAGAGGCCTGACACAATGTAATCTGAAGCACTCCCGTCAATGAGCCCTGTTCCATTACTGTGAGCGAACCAGCAGGGAACATGCGCTCCGCTCTGCACATCCTTCCTGAAGTCTTGATGCCAGCTCCTGCAGAGGAAGGACAAAGAAATACGATTGTTTAAAATAAAATATTTTAAACATAACGTAAAGATTTTACTAATAAAGTGGTGTAAGATAGCAGGTGTACCTTGTCACATTGAGTTGATGTCCTTTGACATACATGGTGGCGTCTGGTTTCTCAGCAACCTCTCCTGGACGTAGATCTCCAACCTCAAACCCAATCCCATGGTAGAACTGACCTGGATCACAATTTGTCATTATTAAAGAAACACATAAATAAATGCATAATAATTTCCAGCTATGGCATAAAATAGTATAAATATATATGTGGTATTCTGAGCAGTTTCCTGTAACTTCATAATTTCTCATCAACAGATTTTCATATGAGTTTGCTTATAAATCATCCATGATGGGCTCAGTAGAAAGATAGCTAACGTATGCCCCCTAGTGGATAGAGCCTTACCTAGCAGGCCGTGGACTTCCTGGGACATACGATGACTTTCCAATGTGTAGAATCCCAGATAATCCTGATGATAGTGCCGTTTCCTCCACACCTTTGTGTGCCTGACCACCCTAAACTTGATGTAGTCCCTTATGGTCACGGTCAGACTGTTGTTCATCATCTTAAGCTTCACACTGAAATATACACACACGAGAGCCAGATTAAACATTGCTAATAAATGTTAAGGCGGTAATACGTTAAGTTATTTGTGCATCGATGATTGCACAAATGTATTAACCGGTTGTCTTATTGGGCTATTTTACTTCATTATTATCAGTTTATCAACCTTTCCTATTTGATTACCCTATTATACCCATTTGCTAATGTTTTACACATCATTCTCAGAGTGCCACGAGATGTCATTGATATTAGAAAAAAACACGTTGAATATCAATCTCTTATAAGAAATACTATCGAATGTTTTTAGAGCATCCCTTATCTGAAATAAATCTGCCCTTCAACAAGCCACATTGTTTTGGAAGCGAATATCAAACAATCATCACCGCAGTACCCATCTCAACCTTCATTATTCTTTTTTAATTAGCCTTACATAGTTGCAGGAGACTTCAATCTGGTTATCCTTGTCTGCAAACCCCCCAAATCTCGCGGGAACACGTCAACTCACACACACAGGTGAAAACTGACACAAACACGAGCAGACATCTTACTCACCTGGGTCCTTTGAGGGACCCATGATCTGACCACAGCAGCTTGACTTGGTGACCGTCCTGGGAGAGGGTGATGTCCTCAGTGGTCACCTCCAGCCTCAACCCCAGACCTTGGTGGTCCACACCGATGTGGTCAAAGTAGGTCTTGGCTCCACTCGCGCTCGCTTTCTTTTGCTTTTTCGCAACGAGTTGCCCGTTAACCAGAAAACCTACAAAGGAATATGGGGGTTTTAGAATTCCATTTTGCATGATGTTCTTCAGAAAATGAAGCCTATGTATAACATTTGTGTGAGAGGGATGGTGGCCCACCTGATGAGGGGTCTTTAACCAGGTTCAAGATGCTTCCAGGTGATCCGTTGATGTCAAAGCACAGTGCGCTCTCTCTCTCTGGCAGCTCTATCATAAAATGAGGATCTCCATCCACTTAATAGCAACACAAAAAAAACCATTAAGTTCCATTCAGACATATAGAAATTAAACATATTCATGTTGTGTGATGCACTTTCATGGAAGCAGCATTTGTATAGAAAAGTCTGATTTAAAGTTGATCAATAACCGTCAAACATTAAATTAATATAAACATATTTACCAGTGCTTACAATGCTTACAATTTATATTTGATATTTAGTTTATTGCATTGTAAATCTTAAAACTATTCAGATAGTACAGATAGTACCAAGAAAAGACAATCCAAACATAACCTGACAGATTGATTATATATATATATATATATATATATATATATATATATATATATATATATATATATATATATATATATATATTTAAGAATCTATTTCTTTATAAGAATATATAGTGGGTTTAGACACTGGGGTCCCTATCTTGTATCCGGCGCAATTTACTTTCTACACTGATGCATGTGTCGTTGCTAGTTTGCAACTGGCGCAGAGCGTTCTTTTCCCTCCACCGCCACGCGTCGGTAAATTAGGGAATGATCTTGCGCCCCAAGGGGCGGTTCAGCAAAAGGAGGAGGCGTGTTCTGGCGCAAACATTCCCTGGTGCTATTTTGGAGTTTCAGAAAACAATTGCGCCACAAACCAGGAAATACCTGGTTTAAAGTCAGTGGCGCGTTGTTCAGATGCTATTTTAAGGGCGCATGCATAATTTTGCTTGTGCACCTGGCGCATACACTTTGCTTCTCTCATCTACCTAGCCACACATTCTTGGTAAATTATTGGGGAAAGAAAAGCTGATACAGCGGTAATAAGTTGTACTTTTAAATCAATGCATCTCCAAACACCGTACAGCAAACACATATTTTCTTGACACAAACATTGTGTACAAGATAATTTTTAGGATTGATCAATATTTGATCGCGAGAAAACATTGTTTTACCGCGAGTGAGTGTTGAAAAGAATGAATGAATGCGGGCGCGCGCGTGTGTATGTGTAAAAGAATTAATGAATGCGGGCGCGCGCGTGTGTATGTGTAAAAGAATTAATGAATGCGGGCGCTCGTGTGTGCGTCCATCTGTTTAAACACACGCAAACTAAACACGTAATGCATAATACAGTCCATGGCAATGTAAATTAACGGGGGAACACATGGATATTAGGAAAACAAGTCGATAATGATAATGCATACAATACTGGTAAGAAACGATGTTTGTTAATGTATTGCGTATATCATTAAATAGAACCACAGTTACCGCATATCATATGTGTGTTAAGTTTTCTTTGCCGAAATTTATTTGAGGAATCAGTATTTCTGAAATTATGGAAGAAAACGCTATTCCATGAGTGAATTAGGCCATATTATTTGGCCATGAACTGAGCCATTTGAAGTTTGAAATTCATGCGGTCATGCATCTGTCACAGCGGAAACTGCAAACGCGCTGTCAAAATATCAACTCGTCAGATTCAAATGCGCTCATGGCTCTTAAAGGGGATGGGAGATGGCACTCTCATTGGTTTATTGCACGTTACGCCCAAACCACACCTACGGGTAATTAGGCTACTTCAGACCAACCCTTTTTAGATTTGCGCTGGGCGCAAGAGTCATTAATGCGCCGGTAAAATAGAGACATCGCCATAGAACCGCCCACAAAGCTACTTGCGCTTGGCGCTTCTCACTTGCGTTTCAGACCGTTAAAATAGGGCCCTGGGTGTTGATAAAGTGATGAGCCCTGGAGTGTGGAGAGTGGACTCTGGAGAGTGCAAAGAGTGTGAAGGGGGTGGAGAGGATGAACTGTGGTGAGTGTGCAGTAGGATGTTTGGTTTTACCGGTACCGTGAGCAAGTTTATCTAATTTTTTGTAAACCAACTGGCATTTGCATAAGGAGACGTTCTTGTAGGTAGGATCATTCTTACAGAAGTAACTCGAGTTGATGCAAAACATAACTTGTAATTGGTTAGAAATATGCAACATATATAATATTATAACTGTTTAGAAAGGGAGCTACACAGCTGAGCATGCACTAACGTACCCACTAATGCTGCAACATTTACAGTCCATTGACCCTAGCATAGCTAAGATATCATGGCCACCGTCCACCATGTTTGTTAATGCTTCAGTAACATTTGTTCATCAAAAGATTGCAATCTCCCTTTGCGTACATTCTGATTTTGAGAAATCAGGACTGGGTTGGTGGAAGAATTGGCTTGTGTAGAAAGTGCTGTGTTGACAAAATGGTGGTCTTCCACATACCAAAACAGTTACATTTGCCTTCATCTACTGGAGGGCAGATAGTGTGGAGGGTGTTGAAAAGTGTGTGCATGTGAAAAGTGCAGAGTTTGAGGAAAAATGTGAAGAGTGTGGACAGGGTGGAGGGTGTGGACTGTGCAGAGTGTGATGGGAGTGTGGGGAAGTGTGAAGAGACTTGAGCGTGTTACAAGTGTGAATAGTGTTAAGAGTTTGGAGAGTTTGAAGAGTGTGGACAGTGACGACAATATGGAGAGTGTGGCGTGTTTGGGGAGTGTGGGGTGTAGAGTGTGAAGAGCTTCTCACCACTATCGTAACTCCTTAATCCGGCTGTCGGTCTGGACTTTACTAAAGCCGCAAATACAAAAACATAGATGTAAAGTGTCAGCAAAGTGCACAGATTCAAAGGTTGCCAAACCAGTGAATGGTCAGTGACTTTCATGACGCTTCTCTCTGCACTTTTTCGCTGTCTTGTAGACCTGAGATCAGAAACTTCTAATTAACATGGAGTGGAAGGAGAGCATTTAATGGAAAGGGTGGAAATGTGGTGAGTGTGGAATATGTGGACATGTTGACAGTGAGTGTTGAGAATTTGAGTGAGGAGAGCTTCTCACCTCTATGGGTCCCAGCACGGGCTTTCGGGGCTGCTTGTGCCCTGACTAGTCACAAATTTAGAAATAGAGATATAAATATATATATAGAAAGATAGATATAACAAGTTGTCAAACCGGTGAATGGTCAGTCAAATTCATACCGTCCTTCTCCTCAATACGTCGCTCTCCTGTAGACATGAGATCAGAAATATTAAAATCAGTACACCTACAACAAACATGGAAACAAAGGCCAGGATTTAAAGACTAAGAGCACTATCTTGCAACCACTAACTTGAAGGCATGTATCGTTGCTAGTTTGCAACCGTACGTACGTAAAGCACGTAAAGCAAATTTTTCCCCGCAGCAATCTCCCACTCCCACACTTGCGCCTTGAGAGGCGTGTCGGGGAAAAGCAGAGGTGTGCTTCGGCGCAAATGATTCATGCTGCTATTTTGCAGATCGAGAAAGCATGCACTAGCAGATGACGCATTTGGTGTTGCTATTTTGACGCATAATTTACCGAAATGTGCAAGATGACTCAGTGTTTCTGAAGTTGTAGAAGAAATGCTATTCAATGTGTGAATTAGGCCTATTATTTGGCCATAGACTGAGCCATTTGAAGTTTGAAATTCATGCGGTCATGCATCTGTCTCAGCGGAGACTGCAAACGCGTTGTCAAAATATCAACTCGTCAGATACAAATGCGCTCATGGCTCTTAAAGGGGATGGGAGATGGAACTCTCATTGGTTTGTTGTACGTTACGCCCAAAACACACCTACAGGTTTCAGTCCAACCCATTTTAGATTTGGGTCGGGCGCAAGAGTCATTTATCCGCCGGTACAATAGCAACAGCGCCAGAGATCCGCCCCCAACGCTACTTGCGATTCGCGCTTCTCACTTGCGTTTCAGACTGTTAAAATACGGCCCTAAGAGTCCTTGTGTGACGGCAGTTCATTATGGTTGCATTTATATTAAACCAATTGCTCTTTCATGATCGCCAAAATATATCCATTAAAGGCATAGTCAAGCCCTGACAATCGGAATCCCTTACATAACACATCATTAACACCAGGGCCGTACTTGGACAAATAAATATCCCGGGACCTTTTGACCCAGACCGGCCAACAACAGGCCGCGTTCCCACAGTCCCACAGAAATAAAACAGCTGGTTCCGCCTGGAATAGTGCGGCCGTTTGGGAATCTTCCCAAATCTCCCGATGGCAAGTCCGTGCCTGATTCACATGCATGAAGATAGCAAAGACTTCCTCTGTTACTGCTCCTCGTTCAGCTGTCCTACCCTCAGTCAGCTTGTCCGCTATGAGGGGCCCGCTGGGACCATCCTCGGTCTCTGGCTTGGTGACCACCATGGAGGTGAGGGGGGTGACGAAGCTGTACTTCAGGGACATCTCCAGGGCTTTGTCCGTGGCGTTGCTCTTCTCCTCCGGTGAACCCAGCTCACTGAAATTAGTTTTTTGGCCATTCATAATAATTTAAGTAGGTCTATTGTGTGTATATATATATATATATATATATATATATATATATATATATATACACAGTATATACAGTGGGGCAAAAAAGTATTTAGTCAGCCTCCAATTGTGCAGGTTCTCCCACTTAAAAAGATGACAGAGGCCTGTAATTTTCATCATAGGTATACCTCAGCTATGAGAGACAAAATGAAAAAAAAAAATCTAGAAAATCACATTGTCTGATTTTTAAAGACTTTATTTGCAAATTATGGTGGAAAATAAGTATTTGGTCAATAACCAAAGGTCATCTCAATACTTTGTTACATGCCCTTTGTTGGCAATGACAGAGGTCAAACGTTTTCTGTAAGTCTTTACAAGGTTTTCACACACTGCTGCTGGTATTTTGGCCCATTCCTCCATGCAGATCTCCTCTAGAGCAGTGATGTTTTTGGGCCACACAGACTTTCAACTCCCTCCAAAGATTTTCTATGGGGTTGAGATCTGGAGACTGGCTAGGCCACTCCGAGACCTTGAAATGCTTCTTACGAAGCCACTCCTTCGTTGCACGGGCGGTGTGTTTGGGGTCATTGTCATGCTGAAAGACCCAGCCACGTTTCATCTTCAGTGCCCTTGCTGATGGAAGGAGGTTTTCACTCAAAATCTCACGATACATGGCCCCATTCATTCTTTCCGTCATACGGATCAGACGTCCTGGTCCCTTGGCAGAAAAACAGCCCCAAAGCATGATGTTTCCACCCCCATGCTTCACTGTAGGTATGGTGTTCTTTGGATGCAACTCAGCATTCTTTCTCCTGCAAACACGACGAGTTGAGTTTTTACCAAAAAGTTATATTTTGGTTTCATCTGACCATATGACATTCTCCCAATCCTCTTCTGGATCATCCAAATGTTCTCTAGCAAACTTCAAACGGGCCCGGACATACACTGGCTTTAGCAGGGGGACACGTCTGGCACTGCAGGATTTGAGTCCCTGGCGGCGTAGTGTGTTAGTGATGGTAGCCTTTGTTACTTTGGTCCCAGCTCTCTGGAGGTCATTCACTAGGTCCCCCCGTGTGGTTCTGGGATTTTTGTTCACCGTTCTTGTGATCATTTTGACCCCACAGGGTGAGATCTTGCGTGGAGCCCCAGATCGAGGGAGATTATCAGTGGTCTTGTATGTATTCCATTTCCTAATAATTGCTCCCACAGTTGATTTCTTCACACCAAGCTGCTTACCTATTGCAGATTCAGACTTCCCAGCCTGGTGCAGGTCTACAATTGTGTTTCTGGTGTCCTTTGACAGCTCTTTGGTCTTGGTCATAGTGGAGTTTGGAGTGTGACTGTTTGAGGTTGTGGAAAGGTGTCTTTTATACTGATAAGGAGTTCAAACAGGTGCCATTAATACAGGTAACAAGTGGAGGACAGAGGAGCCTCTTAAAGAAGAAGTTACAGGTTTGTGACAGCCAGAAATCTTGCTGGTTTGTAGGTGACCAAATACTTATTTTCCACCATAATTTGCAAATAAATTCTTAAAAAATCAGACAATGTGATTTTCTGGATTTATTTTTTTCATTTTGTCTCTCATAGCTGAGGTTTACCAATGAGGAAAATTACAGGCCTCTCTCGTCTTTTTAAGTGGGAGAACTTGCACAATTGGTGGCTGACTAAATACTTTTTTGCCCCACTGTATGTATATATATCAAATGTGTTTGGAAAATATGCAGATGTTTAATTCCTTATTAACATTTAATCACAGCCACACACAATTCATGTTTGTGACTGTGAATTGCTGGTTTGCTTGACGAGAAGTATTTTGGAGTATTTTGAAGATTCTCCCATTTGGAATCATTAACTCCGGTATTATTTATATGTTTGATTTTCTCCTTCACGTTAAAGATCATTTTGTAAAAGTAAAGAATGTAAATAAATAAATCAAGCTTGATGATCCAAAAGGATCTGAAGGGTTCAGCAGGGCAGACCTGGCGACCAGTAGCTGTTGGAGGGTGAGGTAAGCCCACAGGCGCTCACTGAAGTTCCTGAAAATGTACTCCTGCTCTGGATAGATCTGGTCCCACTCAGCCACCCTGGCTTGGCCCTGCACCTGGAAGTCATTCCCATGCTGTGGGAACAACAGTGGGAACAACAGGGAAGGGAAAAAAGAAGGGGGCAGAAGAAAAGTTTAAATGGGAACGGAGAAAACAACAACATCGCTTTTGACTCCTGGAAGTCATTAGCAGCCGGGCCAGGGTCAAGCGAGGATAAAAGATTGCTTCACATCTTGCCAGCAGTACCCTAGAATCTTAAAGGCATGCAAGCCTTTAGTGGCACCGCCAGAATTAACCCTTATCAAAAGGATTTGGTCAGTTTGCTAAGACCCCAGGTAAATTGTTGATATTGTCTATGTCGAGATGTAATCAAACCCTAACCCTAACAAAATATATTTGTTTAACTCACCCCCTCTCACGGTGTAGGCACGTTCCAAAATTGGCAGCGACGAGCCATTGTCGTTCATTATATTCCAAACAAGTGTTTTGTAGCTACCATAGCTGTATCTTTGTTTTGTCCAACACAAGTTAGCACATAAGAACTGCCCTGACTCGGTATCTTTCAATAGTGCCCACAAGCATACCACAAATTTAGATTCTGTGTTTACACTTCATTTTGCATGCTCACAAACACAGAGACTGAGGCGCGCAGTAAGAATGCTGAGCAAAAATAATGGCTGTGTGATATTCTGAACTCTGAACTGAGTGCAGAGTAACATTTCAATGAGTCGCAAGAGCAAACGTAGGTGGGGATGTATTTTTAACTGATTAGAACACAGCCTAAGCATTCACTTATAAATCAGAATTAAGTGCCCAGTTTACGGTCGTATGAATGTATGTTGAATATGTCTACTGAACACAAATTAAACTTTTTCCCTGCTGAGCCAGTCCACTGCACACTGTGGGTCGAAGCAATACAATTCTCCAGTTTGATCCAAAATTCACCACCGTGCTCAAGAACAGGACTTATAAGATTCAAGAATTCACTGTCTCAAAACAAGATTCCCGTGTTTACACAGAATCTTGTGAATTTGATTATTTGTGGGCAAATACCCCCACATACAGTTTGTATGCACTTACTTGTGTTGGACCAAACAAAGATACAGCTGTATTATAGTCTGACTCAGTTTCCATTCTCCATCAGATGGCCTTAGACTTTCCCCCTTGCTTCACAAGATCCTCCCACTCTCGTATACAATCTCTTCATTGCCCTTACCTTCTAGTATCCAGTATCCATTGGTCTGGATACATACAAACTCCATACTTAAAAACACACATACATATCAATACTTCATGCACTGTAAGTTGTTAACATTCATGTTAACTCACTCCATCAGCCTGCACTTCCACCAGGAAGTTGTCCATGTCATTGTCAGACAGCCGCCCGGCCACCACGATCTCTGAGCCATTGAACAGCTGACTGAAGTGATGAGGGGTTAAGGAATCCACCGCGTTGTCAGGGTAACGCAGGTCCACCTCAGAGAGCAGAGGGGTAGCCACCTCCTCATAGAAACCCTGGGACAAGAAATGTATTAGGATATATTTTCTCCACTATATGCATACCTAAAATGTCTCTCTTAACCCTGTTTTGTATGTCTGTGTGTCTGTGTGTCTGTGTGTGTGTGTGTGTGTGTGTGTGTGTGTGTGTGTGTGTGTGTGTGTGTGTATATAAATGGTGCAACTATGTGGAAACTAATAACATTCTGCATTTTCCAGTATTTCCTCCAGTAAACAATCTGATAACAAGATCAGACATGTTATATATCGATCAAGAAAGCCCCCTCTCTGATCTGATGTTGTCCCATTTCAGTTTTCTCTAAAAAGGAGAATGTGAGCATTGCCGATATTCTAAGACAATATTTCGATATTGTTCAGGACATTTTATAGCTCACATTGGATGCATCCCATAATTCAAAATTCCCTGTTTGTTCATAAATTCTTTGCTCGGTATTTGTTTACTAGTTCAGTCACCTCACCTGCAGCTGAAGGGTTGCATCCGAGGCTACATATATCCTGCGTGCCAGTCCCTTATTTTGTTTGGCCATCACATCCAGGAAGGAGTAATCCACGTCATTTCCAAAGCCCAGGCAGAACAGAGACATGTTACCACCGATGGCGTTGAGCACGTTCTTCTGGATCTTTGGGAGGGAGGACTGCCCTGCAGTTAGCCAATCCAACCACACATGCAGAACGGCACAACAACCACAGATTAACGTATGGGTTTGGCCCACACAAAGGTTAAACCATGATTTGTATTTTGCCATGTCAACACTCGCACCTGTATTTTGTATCCCTGTTGTTGAACACCAATACAAAATATATGAAAGAAAGATTTCCAAACTTCAAGAATGTCAAAATTGATACATGTCTCTGTTTGACCTTGGGGGATGATGCCTGTTTTCATTTGAGCAAATATTCTCATGAACTCACCTGAATTGGGCATTCCGTCAGTCAGTAAGATAATCATGTCCACACTTGTCTGTGTGCCTCCTCTGTCCCGCTTCAACATGTCCACAGCTCTCAACACAGCGCCGTTGATATCCGTACCTGTGAGGGGAGGAAGATCATGGCACTTCATGTCATTTTTTCTCTTTTTGTGAATAAGAAAAAGGAGCTGAAATTTTAATTGTGAAGATGTCACAAGCATGTGACGTGTTTGATATTCTCAATTTGAATCTCACTTCCGTTATCCCTGATGCTCTTGACATACTCCATTGCGTTGGTCACATTTTCTCTCGTGGCCTTCATAAGAGACTTCTTCCACTGGAGAATGGTGTTGTCAAATTGGATGAGGCCGAAATGGTCTTCATGGTGTAGGTCTTGCAGAATGGCCAGCATTGCCTCTCGGGTCTGAAGAGCATTTACAATATAAGGTTAGACCTTTAACAATTAAGGGAAAACGTGTATTCAAATCTCAAAATATCACATGCACGCACACACATCTGTACCTGTATCATCTTCGTGCCTGACATTGAACCACTCCTGTCAATGACAAACACCACATTCTTTGGGATGCGAGGAAGATCCGGAGGAGCAAAGAAATGCACAAAGTATCCGTTCACGATCTGGAGGTAGAAATATAAAAGTGGAATTGGGGCTATGTTGCTCCACTAAAGTCAGCATTGTGTGTCATATATTTGTTGACAGCAGACCTGAATGTCTCCTAGGCTTGACGCTCGTTTCACGTCATACTTGATGATGAAATCCCCATTGATCAGAGATTCATTACACTCTGGACACTTCCTCTGCTGATCCAGCGAGGGCGAGAAGGAGATGTGTGCCTGAGCGACCAATGTATTAGTTAATTCTCAAATGTGATGGTTTGAATAGCATGGAAACACCATCATACATGAAACGCAGACAGGTTTTGACTACATTTATAAATATAACCGATATGTAATATATCATATAAATATATTGACACTGAAATGTTTGAGGAGCTTCTCTTATACCTTGTTGTCTGTGACCGTTTTTTCCACCAGTGGGAGGAGTTCATTGGAAAGGAAGGTTCCAGCGGCATCCACAAAGGCAATGCCCTGGGCCTCATAGATATCAGCCACAATCTGCACACGCGCACACGCTCACACGCACACACACACACACACACACACACACACACACACACACACACACACACACACACACACACAATATTTAGTAAAAGTATACTGAACCCAGGGAAACTTAAGGGATTGTGAACTTGGATTCACCTCAAAGTTCTGGACCAGCTGTTTGGGGTTTATTCGGGTCAGGATCTCATACTGGCCCAATTTCCTCTGAAGAAGCTCCTCATAGGTCAAGATGAAGGTCACATTGCTCTTGGCTCTAATGTTGACGGACACAGAGAACGTCTCCATCGTCCTTCCAGAAGCTCTGCAACAGACAATATGTGAAGGACCTCACTGCCATGTCCCTGAAAGTCGTCTAGTTTGAGACTAGACTTCATGTTGTAACTTGTAACTTACTTGACCAGTCCAGCCGTCTGCCCTTTAGACACTGCTTTGTCATACTGCTTCCTAGCCTTCTCTTTTTCATTCACCTTCCCAACATAGACCTGACCCTCAATCTCCCTAAGAGTGGGAAAACATAAAGATGTATGAAAGGAAAAAGACATCAAACGAACGAAACCCAAAACAGATTTCTTAAAAAAAATTGCCTTCTTACTCACATGCTGAAGTTGGTGATGAAGGCCGTCTTGGGCAGGTCCACCTCGAAGAATATTTCCTGGGAGGAGTTGGCTTTGTTCAAAGCAGTGGAGGTCATGACTGTGTGAGCGAACCGAGACGCCACCGCACAGTGTACAGAGACACTGAGCACCTCCACCATCTGACCAGAGTGGGTGAAATAAACAAAATCGAGAAAATATATACATAATAATGTGAAGTATCTCTAATATATTGGTTTTCCAGGATGTCTCACCTTTGCATTGTTTGTACTACGTTTCTGGAATAGAAATTAAAGCACATTAAAAGTTTAATAAAGCAATTTCTGCATATATGTTTTAGTACTATACATGTTATGTTGTTTTATCAATGTCTCCTACCTGACGAGAAATGGGGATCGCAACAGCCTCAGCGTCCTGGAAAATTACGTGAACGTTAAAACTGTATCAGTAGTAGTAACACCCTTCATTTCAACAGCATGACTTTAGCGATTATACATTTTTTTTATTCAGTTGAGTCATCTTGCATGAATTTCTTATTTAACTCCCGTAAGAAAAACGAAAATCATACAAGTTGGATGTAATGTAATTAGCAATTAACATAATAAGATGTCAAACGGTCGAAAATCGATCTATGTATGTAAACAAAAACATACACCACGTTGAAATGTTAGTTCAAGTGGAATGCGCAATATAAGTGACATATATTGTGGAACAAAATGTAATATTTTTTAAAAATATGTTTATAAGTATGCAACTGGCTGCGTAGACTACCCCCTACAGTCCCTTGCACACCCATGGCCTATAATTGCATGGTGCCAAAACCCGTTTCCCTGTGGACCGTAGATACTTCCCAGTTGGGAGTAAACAAACTCTTCGCGCGTAACGCGTTTGTTGTGGCCGTAGCTTATTCTTAAGGATTGACTTTAAAAAAACGTCAGGTCTTTTAAACAAGTAGGCTACACTAAATTGTAGGTATTTAATAGTTTCCGCACACATATAACCAGAAAACATGATAGCCTATATTTACCCTCTGCATATCTTCATTGTGTGTGATGAACACTGCTCCATCGACCAGAAAAATAAAAATGTAGAGGAAACTCCAAAGAAGCAGCGTGCTCCACTTCCCAGGCATGACTGACCTCAACATCCACTGTGTGTTACCTCTTTCACAGGAGTTCTCATCTCAGGCTTGTATGAATTCTGAATGGGCGTTATTGGCAATAGAGAAGGCGGGACTGTCAGTTACATGGGTTAAGCGGCGAGAGCTAGAGAGAGGGCGGGACTTCTGATAGAGGGATATCCGTTACCGTTAAGGGGTTTTGGATATAGCTTTATCATATGTATCGTATCATTATTTGTATTTGTTCATCTTGGCCTGTTCTTATTCTTCTTTCCCCGGGGACGGTTCTGGCGTACACTGCTCATAGCAAGTGAGAGACCGGAAATAGCATTTGGGTAGACCAGGTGAACGCTAAATTTCAGGATCCTCTCTCAGCCTATGACGTGTGGGACCAAAACAAGAGCCTAAAGATGTATAGGCACGCGAATAATCTTTCCCGTAACTGTCCTAACTCCGCCCACATCCTGGCCTCAATCGAAAAGAAGAGTTCTATAAAGCGCACATTGACATTCAGAAACGAAATATAATATATAATATATAAAGACATTGGCCTATTATTCCAAGGTAACATCAAGTTGAGAATGTTATCAAGCCTATACATTATGTGGTAGCCTACCAATTCAGCCAACATTGAACAATAAGGTAAATACCTTATATTATTTCTAAAGTAAAGGATTATATTTTAAAAATGTAAAACATTTGTTATCCTATATTATCAATATGATTCCTTTTTGCAAATTGCTTCACCATTTTGGCTATTGTCCACATACGTTGTGTAGTATGGTTAGGCTGATTGTAAGAATGGGGTTTTCCTCAAATTAATATTTAACTGAAGCCATCTTCTTCATATTTCCTATCCTAAAACCACTAGACATGTTTTTTATGGCGGTTTTAAGGTGAAACACTATAATAAGAACCTGAATGTTATTTACCATCTATGCCTACATCAAAAGGCTATCTGCTGTAACGTAAATTAAGTATTGTAAAGCTAAGTAGGTCAAAACATTTTTTTGGAGCAAATTAAACCGCAGTAGTGTAAACTGATGTAAGTATTTTAAAAAACAATATACACCCTACTTTTATTAGTTGTTATGTTTGATATTTTATATATATTTTTATATTTATATTTTGCATTTATAACGTGTTTGTTTACAAAACATTTATTTTGTTAATTTTTGTGTTTTTTCATTTACAACATGTCGGGTCAGGGATGACGCTCACGCTTACGCACGTTCCCGACAGTGACCGTTCATGTGCGCTGCGTTCAGAATATGAAAGTTCTTCACAACAGTGTTTCTTTATCTGATAAAAACCAGTCAGAACTAAACAGAACCTAGTAGGATCAGTTTCAAGTTTGCACGCCTTTATTTCCTTGTAGCCTATCACCTACCCTTTTGCTTTTATATTTGAAAAGCACATTGTATTGGGGCTGTATGAAAGGCTACACTTACCCTTATCTAGAGCTGGTTTACCAGTACACAACGTTTAACACTGGGCAGAGTCGATGCCAACAGACGGTTACAACGTCAATCAATAGTAAAGTAGTAGTAGAATCCTCAGAGCGTCATGAGGTGACGTTCACGAGAACTTTCCGATGTCGCTAAATATTTTTTCCAATAATTCCCAGCGTTGTGAATCCACCACAACAGAGGGCTCACAGCAGGCATGTCAAGTGAAGTCACAAGTCCCCAGCTCTGGGGAGAGTGAAATATGTTGCATGGAAATGTCTGTGGGCTGATTAATAAGCCTTTTTGAAAAGGCCAGGACATAGGAAGAGAGGGAAAAAAATTTGTCACTTTTCAGTCACTTACTCACAGGGCTGTAGCCAGGATTTAGAAATTAGGGAGGTGGACATTTTTATTTTAATGGAGCCTATTTACTGCATTTATGGACGAGCAAGATGCATACCAAAATGACACATACAAACACAACCCAAGTTATACAGTAAACAAAAACTCATCTATAATTAAATCCATACATAGGGACTTGTTGGCAAATACTTGTTTAAAATAATTGAATTAAAATTGCACAATTTGTCACAATTTACCCTTACTGTTCTTCTTGGTTCACTGAAATTGCATAAAATTAAGAAAGACATACAGACACACATAAGTTATGATCAGTAAGTGCAGTGGTTCGAAAATGGGGGTACTCGTACCCCTATGGGTACTTTTAAGTACTGCAGGGGGGGTACTCAGAAAATATATTTTTTAAAGAAATAAAAAAGCTAACTCTAATTTTCATCCTGAGCAAGTTTTCCTTTAGAAAATAGAAAACATTACCAAGGTCCGGACCTCGGTGACCTCATAGCTGGCTACGGCCATGCTTACAAGCCTATCTTTAACCAGGCACATATCTACCTGGTCCCTGAGGGCGGGATCGCGTCGGGCCAGGACGTCTGTCGGTGTGTGCGTGTGTGCATGGGTGTTCTGTGAAGGTATCAGTGCGTCCCTGGAGTCCCTTGGAATATACACTCATACATACATTGCTATATGATATATGGAATCAAATGAGACGGTATGTAGGGACAAACTATGGTGTAACACATGCTTTCGTCTCAATTGTTGTGGTCAGAGAACCCAAGTGCAGGACACAGTCAGGACACAAACCAGGGTAATAGACTGCGGTCAAGCCAGTCGCCACATCGAGAACGGCAGTCAAGCCAGCCGACCCAGTTTTTTGCTGTACCTGTTTACACTAGCCATTACGGTAATAGCGTCTCAGAACTAGTTTCAAATTAAAAGCATTTGTCTGGTACATACCAAAAGATAGTCAATAAAAGCAAATACTATCAAAGAAAATGTACGGACGTTGTGATATCTACTTTCAAAATAAAAGCCCAACTAATTGACAAATGTAAGCTTACGCCAATAGTTTTTTATTGGAGATTTAAAAGTAAACGCCTAGTTATCAACTTATCATTGACTAATTCCACATCAGGATTATAGTACACGGCCGCATAGTGTGACCCAGTAAGTTTCAAGACATTCTGATGGTTAGTTTCAAATTAAAAGCCCACCAAAAATTCAAATATGAGAAATATTACATATGATTTTGGTTTCATTTTGGTATTTAAAAGGTAACGCCCTGTTATCACAGATTCATTCAACTTCAGGGTCATAGTTCACGACCCCATAGGGTCATCCAAGAAGTTTCAGGACATTCTGATGTGTAGTTTCAAATTAAAAGCCCACTAGAAATTGAAATATGAGACATATTAGATATGATTTGGGATTCAATTGAAAAGGAAACGCCCTGTTATCACAGACTCATTCCACTTCAGGGTCATAGTTCACGACACCACAGGGTCACCCAAGTTTCAGGACATTCTGAAGTTTCCTTTCACAGAAGTCACCCCACCAGGAGTTCCACCACTGAACCTCGAGGAAGCGGTATAGGGTCTTCATCTATCAACTTTTGTTCACCACTTTATTGTTCTACTTCGATGGATACTGTAGTATTTTTTTTTTCATTAAACTTTGCACATTTTTTATTAAATAAAAATGCTATTAGTGGCTCAAACAACAGTAAACTTGTTAGCTATTTTTAAAGTACAAATACAGACTTTAAAGATAGAAAGCAAAACATATTATGCTACTTAAATATGAAGTTTAACTGTAACATAAAGATTTTTTGAAGTGTGTGTGTGTTATGCAGATCAGATCAGCTGTCATACACTTTTCGAAGCACGTTTGAAAACTCTAATCTGGTTATATGTGGGTGTCAGACTGTGCAGTGTTCAAGGCTTGTAAGAGCCTATAATGTTACCTTATTACAATTGGTTCACTTATTACGTTAGTTTATTTTGCTCCATAAGGTAATAATGGTAATGGTAAGGAAATACATGTTTTTAAAAAAAACGGTCCTCACCCTCGCTCTTTCTTCGACATCTTTCGACCATCTTCTGACGAGGTTTGTAGGTGAGCTCTTTGGCCTTTACGGGGCCAGGCCCCCATGAGAAAGTGAGATGCGCAGTACACATCCAAAACGAATTCATAAGACCTATAGGCTAATTATTTAAGAGATACATTTCCAAACATTAAAATGACACATGTGTGGCCTCTGCCACAATGCTCATATATGATAAATATGGAACGGAAGTTTAACTCGATTAAATGCCACTTACCACTCGACCGGGGAATGCCACTGTGGTGGAGAATGCAGGCAACGCGATCCCTTGACTAACCCCAAACCGAACCAGGATGCAGCCAGCAGAGCAACCCGCCACAAGGGACGAGGAGATCGAGATCCTGAGGAGATGTATGATCCGGATGGCCGAGCTGCTTGGTTGGGAACCTGCTTACGCCGCCCCCACGAAGCGGCTAACCAAGATGGGTCTAGCGCCCTTCCTGACTGGGGAAGCCCAACGAGCCTACCGGGATCTCACCCCCCCTTCAGGCGGGGCATTACCCCAGGCTCAAGCGGGCCATCCTCGCCCATTATGGACACAGCCTCCCAGCCCGCGCGCAACGACGCTGGGCCTCCGGGAACCAACCCGTGAACGACCTTGTCGAACTCCTGGAAAACCATCAGGTCACCCAGCGGCTATGCGGAGGAACAGCCCCGCCACCCAGAGGAGGCGAGATGTGGACAGCCCCTCCGTGCCCCAGCCTACCCAACTCAGACCGCCGTGGCCTGCATAGGCCCCGCCCCTCAGACCCAGAGAGAGGAGTGGAGGTGTTACACCTGCGGCCAGAAGGGCCACCTTGCACGCCATTGTTCCGGAGCCGGGGACGTGTCTATGCCCACGGCCAGTCCGCCGGACCAGAGAGGAGGAGCCTGTCTCTGCACCACGTGCACGTCTCAAGCCTGCCGGTACGGGTGGGGGGGTTGCATCACAGCCAAACCGAGACATATCGCACAGACCGGACCACCGTACAGACCCCGAAGGGGGCCTTCACGGTCCAGGCTGGGATGGTGCTGAACCTTCCCGTGCCACTATTAATTGGACGGGGCAGTCCTTAATTGAAAAAAATACTATTAGAAGACTATTAGGGGCAGAGCTTCGGCCACCCCGACCCTGACATCCCAGAACCAGACCACGCCGGCTGCGTAGCCGGCCCGCCTATATGGCAGCACATCCCACGCCATCCCGGTCAGACTCTGACGGCGACGAGTTTCCCGACAGTCCCACGAGAGAGACACTTAACCCTAACTGCTCCTGACGAGCTGGCTGTCGCCTTGCATGGTTGACTCTGCCGTCGGTGTGTCTGTGTGTATATTAACCGATGTAAGTCGCTTTGGATAAAAGCGTCTGCTAAATGCCCTAATTGTAATTGAGACGGTACGCCAGCCACACGCCTCGTCCACCGACTCTCTTCCACCGGGGACGCCGGACACGATGACCTCCGAACGGACACCCCCGCCAGATGAGAGGGAGAGCCCACCCCTCACGAGTTCTCAGATTTCCCCCTGGCCGTTGAGGGAGGCGTGGATAGGGGCGGTCAGTTCGCCACCGCCCAGCTGGAAGACGACGCCCTCAGAAATGGAGACACGTGCAGGTCCACGACGGCATATCACGGGACTCGGTGAGTGACCGGCAGTACCCACATTTTAGCACTTGGGGGGATTGTTGTACAGGGTAGTACAGAGGGGGGGAGAGGAGGCGGAGCAGTTGGTTGTTCCAAGGACATATGTGAGCAAAGTACTCTATATGGCCCACACCCACCTCCTGGGGGCTCATCTGGGGATGGACAAAACTAGGCACAGAATATTGAACAGGTTTTACTGGCCTGGGGTGAAAAATGACGTGGAGGAATACTGCCGGGCTTGCCCCGAATGCCAACGCACCGCCCCGAGGCCCTCAGTACGGAATCCCCTCATTCCCATGCCATTGATAGAAGTCCCGTTCGACAGACTCGGGTTAGACATTGTAGGCCCCCTTCCCAGAACAAGCCGAAATCACTGCTACATCTTAGTCATGGTAGACTCCGCAACACGCTACCCAGAGGCTGTTCCTCTCCGCGCCGCCACAGCCAAGGCGGTGGCGAAGGAATTAATGATTTTATTTAGCCGGGTGGGGATAGTCAGGGAGATCCTGACGGATCAGGGCTCTTGTTTTATGTACCGGGTTTTAAAGGACCTCTTAAGTATTGTGGCGAGCAGCACGGGAAAGACGAGACGGGAGACCAGGTTGAACCAATTATGCAGTTCCGTGCCCCATACACCGCACGACTACGGACTGCCTTTAGTACCAACCACGAGCATTACAGAAACACGGGACACCTGACCACCACACACAACGCTCTCACTAATGGTCCCGATCACACAACAATGGAACAACACACAATTAACACACAACCAATAAAGACCCCAAACCCGTTAACCCCACTTAACCTAACAACAGAATAAATTAACAAAACCCCTTTTGTCAACTGACAACCCCAATTCCCAGAATCCCCGCGGCTCCGGAATATGGCGCCCACGGACGACGATACATTCAGAGTCCGTAAAGGTGCTTGTACACCGCCGCGCGACAACCGCCCTTATAACCGCCTCGCTGCCAGAGGGTTCAGCGCGGCGGTGTGAAGGGCCAGGCGTTTTCAAAAGCGGCTGCTGCTGCTGCCGCTGCTGCCGCCGAAAGTTTCAACACAGGGAAAGCTGAGCTGTAGGGCAAAATCTGTGCGCGTTCACGTGGGCGGCAACCGCTTCCTGGTCTACAGCCGCTTTTGTAACCGCCTCCCCTCTGCCGCCCTTCCCTCATTGAAATGAATGGAGGCGGTGAGTTGCCGCGCGGCGGTGTGAAAGCAGCTTTGAGCTGCTTTTACACCGCTGCGCACAGATTTTGCCCTACCGCTCAGCTTTCCCCATGTTGAAACTTTCGGCGGCAGCCGCCCGGCAGCAGCAGCGGCAGCAGCAGCAGTCGCTTTTGAAAACGCCTGGCCCTTCACACTGCCGCGCTGAACCCTCTGGCAGCGAGGCGGTTATAAGGGCGGTTGCCGCGCGGCCGTGTACAAGCACCTTTACGGACTCTGAATGCATCGTACATTTTTGGAACAACTGTGTCTGCTTTTCTGCCTGACTTTTCAAAGGGATTAATTTGAGCTTGCGAAGTTCAGTCCCTTTTGGAAATTCCTGTTTGATTGTTTATTTATTTATTTAATATATATTTTATATTCATTTTTTGAATATAAAATATATATTAGCAGCGAGTTTCTGTTTACAGTGGTATAGCCAGGTACGGATGGGGTGTCATAGTGGAGCACATTAATGAAAAATCGTTCACTTTGTGGTACAAGCGCCAAATTTGGTACACAAGTGCTTTTGGACCTACTATCTCATAAAAGTACGTTGCCAACTTGAACAAACAAAGTGGCCACCATTTTTCAAGATGGCCGCCATTCGAAGTGGTTTGAAACAGCGTTTGAACTATATTTTGATTGAATAGTCCTATTCTGATGGTTTATACATTGAAATATGTGTTTTTGCACATGAGAAATACAACTCTGCATTTAGAAAATCAAAGTTATTGAATATTATGATGATACAATGCGAATTAAATGAAAAAAAACACTCACAAACAAAGACAGTAGTTTCACTTAAAGCTTTTGGACCTGTAAGCTACTTGTAGGGGAGGCCACGTAGAGGCTGTCTTTGTCTCCCCCATTTTTTTTTTTTTTTTTTGTATAGGCTATTTTTTTTTTTAATTTTTAGATAACGGTATAAAAACACAGAAAAGGTGTCAAAGCATAGGCTGCATGTTTTACGATCCAGAACTTGAATCAACATAACTTAAAAAATAATAATACAAATATCCAACTCAAACATTCAACTTAAACTTGGTTGTTCTATTTTCTTAGCCCTCACATGCACAGGCACACAACTGTGTGCACTTCAGGCCGAAGCGATAGCATTTGCATCGTCCTTGGCATTCAGTCTTGCAGCCACATTTTGTCAACTGCTCACAAGTCTGAGCAATGGGTGGAAGGGTTGTCCAGAGAACTTGCCAGATCTGACCATCTTTTTGCCAGCCCCAGTTGGCAGGACTTTCAGTTTGCATTTTGCACACTGTTGCTTGGCCCCATATGCAGGCAGCTTGGAAAGCAGACCGTTTCACATGCTGAACGAGGGATGCGCTTGTTGGTGGAATGGCATCATAAGACCTTTGCTTCCGAGCAAACAAGTCCAGTCTTGCCTCATCAACCTTGCATGTAGTACTTTGCTTGTCATACATGGTGATGACAAACTTCTCAAGGATGTTGAGGTCTGCCTCTTCTATGATAGGTGGGTATTGGCTGAGCTTTTTGAAGACAGGACTAACTTCAGGGCAAACCTCCCATGCTTGCCATGCACTTTTCTTGCTTTTACCACGGAAAGCTGACACAACATCGCAGCCAGTGAAGGCATGGAAGAACAGCATGCCACTGGATTTCTCTGGGCCAAGATTCACCACCATATCATGAATTGGCAACCACCTAATGGACTGACCCTGGCCAAATTCTATCCAGATCTTTTCCAAGCCTGCATCCTGAAGAGTCGCAAAAACATTGACTGCAACCACAAGAATATCTGTGTCGCATGCCTTAATCAACACAGACTTTATCTGTTGCTTGGCTGCATGAAGAGCATGTGTGAAGATTCTGGAGTCAGCTTCTTCGTGGTTGCAAGGACTTAAACCTTCAAGGCTGATGGGTTTGTTTGAAAGAGCCTGCTCTCCTTTGGTCACAACTACGACATTGTCAGGACACAAGGTCACTATCTTCTCTGCTAGGAACCCAAAGAGTTCAGTCTTGTTTTCATTGTCTCGCAAGAAGCTTTTCCAGTTGGGCGGTAGTTTGGTTTTGTCGGTCACTCTACGTCGACCTCCCTTACCTCTGTTTGACCTTGTTTCAGCCTTCAGGCTTGAAGTCCAGTAGACATCAAAAATTATGTCTGTTCGCTCATACTTTGATGAGTATGCCTGGATCTTTGGAACTACATCTTGGACAGCATATTCCTCAAAGGTCTTTGATGTCTTTGGAGACAATGAATACACAAGAGAGGAACCATCAATGATAATAGCACCACATTCTGGTTGTTTGTCAGGAGGAGAAATGGTAGCTTCCAAAATGTTTGCAAGCTGAGACTTCTGGCCGTAGCAGAGTTTCCCTGTGTCGCTCAGTGCTGCAGGGAAAGACTGATTCTCATGCTTAAAGAACTCAAGCAGGTCACACTCTCGTGATTGGCAGGATATAAAGAGCTGTGAGAACAGGCGAAAGTCATCTTTGAGTACCTGCTTCTTCATGTCACTGCAAGCTGAAGCTGCTTCTTGGCGAAAGAAGTCAACTTTGTTCTTTTTAATCGGCCTATAGAAGGAAGTCTCATCACCCAGACCATTGAAAAAATCTCTGAAGGCAACTTGACCTTTCTCAAAGTGAGTTCTTACAAGCTCAGCAGCACTGGGATGTGCAATGTTTTTTGTGTCCAATGTGAGCAGATCTTTGGACTCTTCCTGAAAAGGATTACCCGGCCTTCATCACTTGAAACTGAGGACTCTCCTTCCTGCACTTCTCACACCAGTCATTGAAATTCAGCGCTCCATCATTCTGTTCTGCACAATGGTACTCATATGCTTCCTTTCGGAGCATGTACAGACAGCATGCTGTAACTTGGTGCATGTGGCGTGTTCTTGTGACACTTGAGGCAGAAAGAAAGGAGTCAGCTGTTCCTGAAGAGGCCACCCCAGCCTCCACAAGAGCACCTGTCCACCCACTACTCTGAAGCAGGGTCCCAAGTGATCTGAATGCAGCCATCTCTATGTGGAGACCGCCAAACATTACAACAAATTTGTCCTCACCATACAGGTCAGGCCAGTGCCACTGGACTTGTTTGGCAATAGAATAAATAGGCTGGTCTGCAGTTATCACAGGGACCTGACCAGGGTTGAGGTGTGCAATAGCATCCCTGACTTTGTTCATGGTATGCCTCACTGTGGCAATAGAATGGGCCTCATCGCGAAGAAGGGGGAAGAGTGAGGTAATGCTCACATCAAATGCAAGACCTCGCTTCTTCTCTGCATGGTGAGCTGACCAAGTGATGTTAACCTCATCATCTACATCTTGTGTTAGGCTAACCTTCTGCAGCCATTCATATTCATTTGTCAGGAGGAGAGTTGGCAGAGATGCATATGTGACATTGCCCTTTGGAGGAGATGGCTTCTTTTTTGTGAAGAAAGCAGGGTGGACATTTGTATAGGAATCAGGAAGTTCCGGGACTTTCTTTACACTGCTGTTCTTAATAAGAATTGGTTCTCGAACTTCGCCTTGATTTTCTGATGATGTATGTTGGAAGATGGAGATGCTGGTTCCATGAAATGATGAAGTCGCAGTTGTAGATGAAGGATTGTGATCGATGTTATCCATTGCACTTGTGCAGAAGAGGCCTTTTCTTAGTTTGGGGGGACAAACCAGACCTTCTTCAATGTATCTGTTTACAACTGCATCTCCCAACTGAGCTGATATGTCAAGTACTCGATTATATGGAATACTAAGACCATGGTCATGCAGCATTTCCACAAGGTGTCTCTTTCTGGTCTTAGCATAAATAGACATCCCTATATAGACCGGAAATGGGGTTTCCCTGTCTCTGGAATGCCTTTGTGTGGCAGCACATTCTTTGCACTTGGCAAAGCAGTTGTATTGAAGGAGCTGAGCCATTGCAGATCATTTGTAGTCGCTCCAAATTTCAGCTGAGATTTTATATCTGCCCCATGTTCAATCATACAGACAAACTGAAGTAGAGCTGGAGGAAAGGAATCGTGCACTGAACTCTCATAGAGATTGCCCTCAAACTTAGACTTGTGATTCACCATGTGCCTGCGCAATATCTGGGCAGCTTTGGCGAGAATAATGGCATCAGCATCGGATGACGCTTCTGACAAGACTGGACCAACATCTTTTTCAAATGCCAGAAGTATATCTCGCCCTTTCTTGTAGGCTACAAGTCCAGGTATCTCTGCCAAAAGCCTTTCTTTCAGTCGGGTCGCATTCACATCAGGTAGGTCTGTCCCAAACTGCTTGAGTCTCTCCCTGTAAAGACTAACCAATTCAGCAAGTCGGAACACAGAAGGCCCATCACTGTTTTTTTTGCCTCAATGACATAGTTCAGAAGTTCAGAGAACACCAAATGAAAGGCTTCCTTTTCTTGAGACGACTGGATTCTTTCTTGTTTTTCCGCTTTAATGTGTGCCCTCTCTCTGTGATACAGGTCCGTTAAGCAAGAACAGTGGTATTTAAGTTCTAGGGCCACCACATCTCCGCCACTCAATAATGCCAGAAGCTTTCCGTCATTAAGGTTACGAGCACATTCATTGAGCCTCTCATTCAGCTGCATGGTCATGGCTTGTCGCATCTCTGATGTTGGTTCCATCTTTTCGCATAAGAAACACTGCTGTACTTCAGTGCTAGCCCTTCGAATTTTTTGATGTCCTTCACCAGGATCATTTTGAGTTTCAGCTGCTCTTTTAGTGGCACGCTTGAGTTTGTAGTTGCTAAACATTTTGCGACAATTTTGGTGATACATTGCACCGTTTCGCCTCAATGTATCCTCAATGCCACCTCCATCATCCAATCTGGATGTGTCTAACCTGATGGGCAACAGGTTGATTGCCTGAAATAGAGGTATGTTTTTGGCTATCATGGAATAGCCGTCAGAACTACACTCATAACGGGTAGGGGGAGACTTCAACGCTGCTTTTGTATCTGTCTGACAGAGGCAACACTTGCTCCAGTCAGTTTTAGTAGCACAACTCAATGGATTATCGGCAGACATCTTATACAGTTGAAGGTCGAGGGATTATCCTTTTACCACCCAAACATACAAAATATCATAGCACATTGGAATATGGGATGCAACTAGGTTCAAGTATCTGGTGCCCTACACCTAGCCCGATCGTTCATCCAGTGCCATAAATCCCGTGCGATCTGTACACCATCCAGGTAACTAATGCCCCGTTACCCTTGGCTCGGCTATCCCGCGCTGGCACATCCTGTCAATTCAGGTGCGGCTATCTAACTACAATACTACAACTAACTAAACTTCTAGTTGAGTCTATACAGGGGCTTATTAGATAGCATTTGGGACACTAAAGTATACTACAACTACAGTGAGTACACCACTACAACAGTTAGTAAACTACAACTACAGTTAGTACACTACAAGCTGACACTGAACCCCATGCTGAGTCTCACAGCAGTGATGTCACCAGTGTGCCCTGGTTGTGCTTTGACATCACTCTTATAAAAAATTACTAACCAATAGATGTTGACCACAGAATTTTAATGAATTATCATTTATATTGCTAAACTAGTACTTTTATTTCAGTAAAGAACGCTTGTGTTGCTGTATGTGTGTGTGTGTGCGTGTGTGTGTGTGTGTGTGTGTGTGTGTGTGTGTGTGTGTGTGATGAGTGACAGTCAAAAGTTTGGACACATTTTCACAAATGATTCACACAAAAAACACATCCCTCAGAATTCTGCTGATTTTCACTTAAGATCATTGCAGAAAACTGAAGAAAAATCGCGAAAACGCTACTTTTTAGTCATTTAATAGCCATTATCTTGAAAATTGGTGGCCATATTGGAATTCAATTGACACCATCGAGTTATTCCAGTCATAATACATTCATTTTGATGCTTGGATCATTAACATTCTTCTGTTAATTCAAGTTCTACCTCGAAAACCTTTTTTTGGCGTTTGACGAGGCGGCCATCTTGAAAACTGGCGGCCCTCTTGGATTTTCAGCTGGGCAACGTACTTTTATTAGAAGGTATGTCCTGGACATCATTTGTACCAAATTTGGTGCTTGTACCATGAAGTGAACGATTCGGCTCAAAAATGGACTTAAGCAGCCCCACTATCAGGGATTTTTCTCAGGTAGTCCCCTAGAACCACCTTGAATTCTTCCAGTGAAGTGACAGTGTTGACGGACTTTGGCTGCAAGTTCCACAGACGGGAAGCCTTTATCTTGAATGAGTTCTCGTAGTCTGTTCTTACTGAGATCTGGGCCTTGTTGTTCACGGCGGGTAGAATCGCCCGGAACCCTAGTCGGCTGTGCTTGCGGAACACCATGTTGATGTTGTTTGTTGCTAGTCCATTCAGCATTCTCCGGATAGCAGTTTCAGCTTTTTTAGGCGTTCCCAGTAGTCCAGGTCTTAGCAGCCTGCGACCTTCTTCGTGAAGTTACGCTGGAGGTTCTCCAATGCTTTGATATCTTGGACTTTGGTGGGGCTCCATACTGGGCAGCAATACTTGAGTTTGCTCCTTACCATTGTTTTGAATATTGTCATCATGATAAAGGTTGATCTATCTCTAAATACACTGGCCCACTGTTTAGTACTGAGTGTCCACGCGGCCATGGTCCTTGCACTCTGGACAGTCTGCTCAATGTGTGGCGACCACACGCGATCATTTGACAGAAGGACGCCAAGGTCCCGGACAACTTCTGTTGGCTCAATAACATGTCCTTGGGAGGTGACATACTCCTTGCAGCTTGATGTAAAGGGTAGTTGACGTAGAAGTGATGAGCTGTTTAGGACGTAGTTGAGGACTTCAAACTTCTCCTCATGAAGCAGCATGTTGTTGGCTTGCAACCATTTTATGACAAGCCACAGATCTTCTTAAAGCAGTGATACACTCTGCATTCCGCTGATGGTTTTAACTAGCTTTGTGTCGTCGATGCGATCGATGATGTAAAGTAGGGTGTCTCAAAGTTTTGACAGCTTAGGGCCAAATTTAGGAACCCAGAATTTGACTGAGGGCCGCGAAAGGAAAAACAATTATGCGGGAAACGCCGTCAGCATCCCAGTGGTGAAAAAAAACATTGCACCGTGGACCTCCGGGAGTGAGGTCAAGTGAGGTCTAAATCACGAAACTGAGGTTCATCCTGTCAAAGTAATGTTTTTTTCTTTTTTTTTTACTTACATCTGTATTTCATTGTGGGCCGCCAGGAATGTTTCTGTGGGCCGCTATTGGCCCGCGGGCTGCACTTTGAGGACCAATGATGTAAAGGATGAAGAGAAAGGGCCCGATAACTGTTCCTTGTGGAACTCCGTTGAAGACAATGCAGAACGTAGACTTCTTCCCCTCTACAACAACAATCTGGATACGGGCTCTGAGGAATTCCTTTACCCAGTTGTAGACTTTTCCCTTGATGCCGTAGTTCCTTAGTTTTGCTAACAGGACGTTGTGGTTGACTATATTAAACACTTTAGCGTAGTCGAGGTAGATGGTGTCAACTTCTTCTCACTTCTTGGCAATGAAGGATATGGTCAACGTGGTCGATCAGTTGGGTGAGGCTTTTCGAAGGTCTTGATAAAACTCTCGAAGGTCTTGATAAAATGCGAGGTGATAGAAACCGGACGATAGTTGGCAGGGTCCGTCTTGTAACCCTTCTTGAAGAAAGGTGTGTTGGCATGGAGTGAGCTGAAGTGGCGCTGAAGATTTGAAGCCTTGTAGTACGCTCATGTTGCCTACCATATTAGGCAGACTAGCTTACCATTACGTTCAACAAGAAATATAAACTCTCCCACTCTGTTAAAAACAACCTGTGTTCATCTTCATATTTTCGAACAATAGTTTCAGAAACTTCACAAAAATCGTTCACGCAGCATTAAGGTTTGCCCTCCCTCCAAACTCAGCGGGCAGTTATATGTTGAGTCCACACCAAACGGGTTTTGAGCGTCCATTTTACATACTAAGTGAATGTACAGAAGCGATCATGCGAAAACGTCAAACGTGCATTTGCGTGAGTTGAAAATGTCTCGAGAATTACAATTCTTTTTCATAATTCGATACGAATGTAAGAGCCGCATGAAACCAGAGAAAGAGCAGCATGCGGCTAAGGAGCCACGTGTTGGCCAAGCCTGATCTAAAGCAAGACCATTCCTTTTATAATAATTTAATTACCATGTATTTGTATTGGCCTGTACATGAAACAGATTACTAACTTAAAAGATTAATCGATGATCAAAATTTGACTTGATCATCTATTCACTGACCGATCTTTGCAGCCCTAGAAAATAGAATCTGATGGGTGTCTGTCTTGTCATTCAAAACCTTCAATTGATCTCTAAGGTGCTTAGATGCTTGATTTGATAGAATATTTATTGTAGAACTTCTTAATGCTTTATCGAAAAAAGTTATCTTTTTAAATTTGATAGCATTGGAATTTCCATTAAGGGTCTCATATATTGACACATTATTATTACAACACTGACATGGTGTGGGGTTAAAATTGCTGCAGGTTGGTAGCTGCTCCAGTATCGATGACCTTGTCTGCTACTTGTCAAACTGTCTTAAAGAGGCCTGATACAATGTAATCTTCAGCACTGCCATCAATGAGCCCTGTCCCATTACTGTGGATGAACCAGCATGGGACATTTTCTCCTTTCTTCAAATCCTTCCTGAAGTCCCGTTGCCAACCTCTGGAGACCAAGAGATAGAGGTCACAAGGTGTTTCCAAAGTTTGATGAAATATATTTAGATGTTCACTATTCTGTGAAACACATGTAAGGTAGCAGGTGTACCTGGTCACATTGAGCTGATGTCCTTTGACATACATGGTGGCGTCTGGTTTCTCATGAACCTCTCCTGGGCGTAGATCTCCAACTTCAAACCCAATCCCATGGTAGAACTGACCTGCAGAATTTACCAGCATTGAAAAGATTTTGTATTGATTCCCTTAAAATCAGGCTTTATCTTGAATTCGTTAAAATTTCCAGGTGTGATCCATTACAAGCTGTTTCCAAATCTGCCCTGCCCTCTGAATTAGTGACATAACTGGTGGAAGTGTCTAGCTAGGTGTATGTGGAATACATCAGTTTACCCATCTGACTGTATAAAATAGGGCAAAGATAAGAGTCCAATAAGAAGGAGAAAACTTTCTGCTATTCTTCACTTACAATAAAAACAGTTTCAATAGCATTTTGCTCTACATGTTCTTAGTTTCATTAGTAAATTACTATCAATAAACACCAAGTCTGGGACACTACTTCCTGCTATGATTCCCTGTTGTTCCATTACCTAGCAGACCATGGACGGATGGAGAGAGAAGGTGGCCGTCCAGAGTGTAGAATCCCAGGTAGTCCTGGTGGTAGGGGTGCATCTTCCACACTTTGTGGAGCAGGATCACAAACTTTACAGAATCTCTTAAAGTTACCTTGACGCTCCGGTCCTTGGTCAAAAGCAGATCCACACTGGGGTTAGGAAAGAAAGTGGAGATGGAGTGGATGGTGTAATCAGAATGACTTGGTAGGAAGACAAAGTAAAAAAGCAAAGAGAGGAAGTCAAGCCGTAACATTGTCATAAACATCCGTTGGATTCTAGGTGTTTCAACCTGGGTCCTTTTAGGGAAGCTTGGTCTGACCACAGCAGCTTGACCTTTTGTCCATCCTGGGACAGAGTGATGTACTCTGTGGTCACCTCCAGCCTCACCCCCAGGGCCTGATGGACAACACCAAGGCGGCCAAAGTAGGTGTTGACTTTACCATCAGGGGCAACCATCTTATCCCCAATGGTCTGACCATTGACCAAAAGTCCTGAAGAAGCAACATGTGATTAAAGGATCAATTTCCTATAGGATACTGATAAGATAATAGATTTCTTTTAGTAATCATTAAAACGGCCAAGAGGTTGGAATTTCATTTTATGAACAGCACAAGTGTGCCGTGTGGACTGAAGCAGGCTCACCTATGGAGGGGTCTTTGACCAGGTTAAAGATGGTTCCAGGTGAGTCATTGATGTTGAAGCACAGAGCGTCCTCTCTCTCTGGCAGTTCGATTATGAAATGAGGATCTCCATCCACTGAACAAAAAGTATAATGACAAGGCGGAAGCAACAATAGGAAGACATAGATATATGGACTTGGTTGCGTCAAATAAAGTCATTCTGGAGAATAAGCTGTCCCACTACATTTCAAGCTAAAACCATATAGAATGATCAATGGCCAGATTTTATGAATATAGAATACGCACCAAGGTATGTAGGACGATGAGCAATAGCATGCCTCCAGTGGCTTCCAGATTGAGGGGCTGAGTGTAGATATCCTGAACCTATACCGCATGAACAACAACAAATACACAGTGAGAAGCAATGTATCTCCAAGGCCTGCGCTCTCAGAGCTACTATAGGGGAATTCAAATACAAACCCGGTTCAAATCCTACCCTGTTTGTCAGCCTGCTGCCGTTGTTCTGTGGAAATAAGCGGTTATAATTCAACAGAGATACATGTAGGACCTCAATAACGACACAATGTCAGTATGTTGGTGTACAACTCCGTTGAGTCCTCCTTCCTGCCTCTCCAGCTGTCCTACTCTCAGTCAGCTTGTCCGCTATGAGGGGCCCGCTGGGACCATCCTCGGTCTCTGGCTTGGTGACCACCATGGAGGTGAGGGGGGTGACGAAGCTGTACTTCAGGGACATCTCCAGGGCTTTGTCCGTGGCGTTGCTCTTCTCCTCTGCTGGCCCACTCTTACTAGTTAATGGAAACAACACAAAGAATTCAGACAGTCTTGCACCTAGGTTGAGAATGTATACCCAGAGCAATGAGGTTTTGGAAATCCATTCCAACAATATCTGGCTTCCATCCGCTCAAACCTGGTGTCCAGTAGTTGTTGGATGGTGAGGTAGGCCCACAGGCGCTCAGTGAAATCCCCAAAGATGTATTCCTTCTCTGGGTAGATCACGTCCCAGTCGGTGACACTAGCCTGGCCCTGCACCTGGAAGTCCTGCTCAAACTATGTTGAGCAGAAAGCCAAAAGAGCTCAAACCAAACTGAACTGTGCACCTCTTATGCCCTAAGATACCACTGTATCACATGTCCTTCACCCACCCCATTGGCAAACACTTCCACCAGGAAGTTGTCCATGTGGTTTTCAGACAGCCGCCCGGCCACCACGATCTCTGAGCCATTGAACAACTGACTGAAGTGATGAGGGGTTAAGGAATCCACCGCGTTGTCAGGGTAACGCAGGTCCACTGCTGACAACAGCGGGCTAGCCACCTCATCGTAGAAACCCTGCAACACATTCATACGCATATCCAGTGGTCCCATACATGGAAATGGGCTGTTTGAAAAAATTGTCACCTCTAGGCATCATAGCTGTTGTTTGGCCGGGGGCATCCTAGGCTAAAGCCCTTATGGTTTTATGATTAGCCCTGGATCTCAATTGGGATATTTTTTATTATTAACAAAAATACGATTGATATGATATTTTCCAGGATCTATTCATCTTTCATTCCAATCATGCATTAGAGAACCTCCAAAGGCCAGGATTGGTTCCTCTGTGTGTCTTTCAAGCATCAGATCTACTTCCCACTACTCGGCATCCATGCAATTTATGTGCGGAGCAGAGAGAGAATGGGAGTGTACTAAACGTGAACTGTGTTTTGTATTCCAATAAACATGAACATACTTAACAATTTTTCTCTAGTCTGATAGTGTGTAGAATGTCAATACATGTTTAGTGATATGTTCTGATATATTCTGCTTATACTCATTATTACCAAAAATATACTTATATTTATTCAATCACAATTCATAATTAATCTGGAAAGTAAACAAGTGTTTGACACACACATTGAGTGTACTTTGAATAAGGTGTCAGAGTACACAATTACAAAGGTTACAAAATAAAGGCATTAACGTCCAGAGTCCTCAAATCCTAACAACGCCACTGATTAGCATAACCTCACCTGCAGCTGAAGGGCAGCGTCGGAGGCTTCGTAGATCCTGCGGGCCACGCCATTGTTCTGTTTGGCCATCACGTCCAGGAAGGAGTAATCCACATTATCCCCAAAGCCCAGGCAGAACAGAGTCATATTACCACTGATGGCTTCGCACACGTTCTGCTGGATCTTTTGAAGGTTGCTTTCACCTACACAATCACAAAGACATTAAAGAAGACAGCTCAATCATGACCCAATGTGGTGGAACAGGATATAAGTATATCCATGAAGAGAGACCACATATGAGACATATGACATATCACTTCAAACCTATCATCACAAATGTATTTTGATATCTCTGTACACCCACCCTGATTTGGCATTCCATCGGTTAGTAAAATGATCATGTCCACACTTCTCTCTGGGAGCTTCTTGTTCCTTCTGTCATCTTTCAGCATGTTGATGGCCATCATTACAGCATCGTTGATGTTAGTGTCTGAAAAATTTGTTGATTTAGATTAATCTTTGGTAGGGTTAGTTGTTGTTGGGAAGTTTGATATCTAGCCAAGTAGAAGCTAACCTACTTCCTCTAGAATTTAATTGGCGGACAAATTGAATGGCTTTATCCAAGTTTTCCTCTGTTGCTTTGGTAAGGGATCCTTTCCAGGGATAAAAAGAATAATCAAATAAGATGATACCAAAGTAGTCCTCTGGATGAAGGTCTGAGAGAATTGATTCCATTGCCACGCGGGTCTTTGGAGGCAAGAATACAAGAAGGCTGGTAGTTAATTTGTGAATGCAATAAAATGCATGTTATGTTTTCTACATCACTGTCCATGCAACACACACATACCCACACACACATGCACACACACACACACACACACACACACACACACACACACACACACACACACACACACACACACACACACACACACACACACAGTACCTGGAACATCTTCATGCCTGACATTGAACCACTCCTGTCAATCACGAACACCACATTTTTTGGGACACGGGGAAGATCCGGAGGAGCAAAGAAATGCACAAAGTATCCGTTCACGATCTGGAGGTAGAAATATAAAAGTGGAATTGATCAGTTTAAACGGGTCTATTGCTCCACTAAAGTCAGCATTTGTTTCCATAATTGTTGTTTTCATATATTTGTTGACAGCAGACCTGAATGTCTCCTAGGCTTGACGCTCGTTTCACGTCATACTTGATGATGAAATCCCCATTGATCAGAGACCCATCACACTCTGGACACTTCCTCTGCTGATCCAGCGTGGGCGAGAAGGAGATGTGTGCCTGAAAGAGGGATGCATGGGCTTCAACTTCAAATGACCACAAAATGTAGTCGGCCATGTAATTCACTTCCTGCTGATAGATATCAAACTGGACCTTGTTGTCTGTGACTGTTTTCTCCACCAGGGGGAGAAGTTCATTGGAAAGGAAGGTTGCATGGGCATCCACAAAGGCAATGCCCTGGGGCTCATAGATATCAGCCACAATCTGCACACACACACACACAGACACACGCACACGCACACGCACACGCACACACACACACACACACAAATATATTTTGTATAAATATGTACATTTACTGAGTCCACGAAACTTAGGGGATTGTGAACTTGGATTCACCTGAAAGTTCTGGACCAGCTGTTTGGGGTTTATTCGGGTCAGGATCTCATACTTGCCAAATTTCCTCTGAAGAAGCTCCTCATAGGTCAACATGAAGGTCACATTGCTCTTGGCTGCAATGTTGACGGACACAGAGAACTTCTCCATTTTCCTTCCAGAAGCTCTGTAAAATCATGCCAATTAGCCCAAATGAGTGATATCAAACAGTAAAATGCACTTTAGTTTCCATATGAAACAGGAAAATATGTGAACTTTATGAGTTTCTTTAAACACAAAGTGACATGATTCGAGTTAAATGCCTGTTCGATATCCACCTACTTGACCAGTCCAGCTGTCTGTCCACTTGAAACAGCCTTCTCATACTGTTTCTTGGCTTTCTCCTTTTCATTCACAACCCCAACATAGATCTGACCCTCAATCTCCCTGTGACCAGAAGAGGCAGTTGAAACGTGAAAAAAGGATTTAGAAAATGCTTTTATTGCTGTTACAATGTGTCGATGGAATCGTATCTTTCACTTGAGCCTCTTCCAAACAAAGGAATCAAGCAAGAGTTGTGCTGTAAGTGTTGTACATTGGATCCAAAGAATGTGCAATAAGAAGCGTTATATATTGATGAATTGAACAGTTAGCCAACAACAGACTGAATGTTGAAACAGGCATAATGTCTATTGACTGGCTGGTTTAAAGAAGACCTCATGTGCTTTTTGTTAGGAGGCGAAAAGCTTTCAGTGTTTTGAAAGGTGAGGTCTGGTGGAAGACTCACATGCTGAAGTTGGTGATGAAGGCCGTCTTGGGCAGGTCCACCTCGAAGAATATTTCCTGGGAGGAGTTGGCTTTGTTCAAAGCAGTGGAGGTCATGACTGTGTGAGCGAACCGAGACGCCACCGTACAGTGTACCAAGACACTGAGCACCTCCACCATCTGACCAGAGTGGGCGAAAAAAAACATATATTGATCACAAATGAGACTCCTAGACATGCCTTTAGCACTAGAAATGCAAAACAACAACAAAAAGTGGATCTCTAATCGTCATGAATATCAAAATGTATCCCAGAAGTCTTCCCTTACCTTTGCATCGTCTACACTCCTTTTCTGTAACAAAAGTGAAAAAGTTAATATTTTTAGCCTGCAGGTCCAGGCTTCTGGGTGATCCAAAACAATCAGGGCACGTAGAAAAAAAGGAAAAATGGAAATAGCTGAAAATACCTGAATGGACCTGATGGCTCCATCTGTCTCCTGAAATGTAGTCAAATGATAAACATATTATGCTATGTTGACATAACATACCAAGAGAATAAATATCAAATATCCAAATGTGACCCAGAATGGCATTTGGAGAAGCAGGTCCTCATACAAATCAGGAATAAAACGACGCAGAATAACTACAACTAAACTACATGCAGGTAGCAGAACAACTAAAGAAACAACTTAACTAAACAGGTAGCAGAAAAGAAAATTACAGTAAAAACCGATGAACCAACAAAAGCAGGGCAAGTGGAGCATTGGACTATGATGTCATTTTCAAATGGACTTATAATATAATAATATGAAAGACAATATGAGTAAGTTCACCTTCGTCGTAGCATCATAGCGAGAGATCACCAGGGCACCCTGGACCGGCCAAAGTGGCCCGAGGTAGAGAAGGCCAAACAGCAGCAGCAGAACAGTATTCAGCAGCACCTCAGACATGACTGAATGTCCTCTTAGCACTGACTCAGTCCAATATGTAGACAGGACCCTGCCCAGTAGGAGCAACAAACACACTTTTGTGCCTTGCTCAAAAAAATGTGGACCAACCCCCTTGGCCCAAAAAGTAGAGCAACATGCAACTTTGGGTTGGATTTTAGTGCATCGCATCCATCTCACGCTTTACCATGTTTATCTGTTTGTTTTTGTATTAATCAGTACCATACCCTTAATAACCAGTAGCGTAATTACTAGAAGCCCTCCAAAGCCAGTAGAATGAATTAAAATATTTTATATTAGTAGTGTGTACTTGGAGGAGAAACTAAATTATCTCAAAGAGATTTCAGAAAAGTAAAGACTTTTGGACATTTTTGTCATTTTCCTTCATTCAACATTTTCATATTTTGGAAAATGTGTTATATTTAGCTTAGACAACCAGCCTTTGTCTGACGCAAACAGCTAAAAATATAGGACTACAGAGTCATAGACGTTTAAGGTTAAATAAATGTAACAGATACATTTACAACAGATGTACACAATAAACAAACACCTAGCTGCACACACTAGTTCACAGTATTCACATTTTTTATATTCTTTTTGATTATTAGTCCTTGTTTTTATTTTCTTTTTTTTTTTGCCTTTTATTCAGCAGCTGTTGCTCTGCTAATATTACCTCATAATACCCATTTTTTACCCCTATGATTCCCCTGCTGAAGTCCCAATATTTGATTTTAAGTCCAAAAGTCAATGAACTTGTTTGATAGCCGAGAAATGAACCTAGTCATCTCTACTGGAGTGATATGCCCTTGCGCCAGACCTGGGGGTAGTGAGAGACGAGGGACTGGGGTTGTAGGGAAGTCCTCTTGAAGTCCTGTCGAATCTCTGCAGGCTTGTACAGCCGAGTAACAGGCAGGTGAGAGGAAATGGAAGAGCTCAGACTGTCCTGATGATCTCTGTCACTACCTTCACCTCCTCTCAGACTTCAACTCCATTTTGTCACAAACCTGCCTGGACCAAAATCAACTCCTCTGCCTCTGCCACCATACTCCCTCCCCCTATCCACGCCTCTGTTCTTACCCACTTTATTCCTCTCTCCTCCGAAGATGGCCAAAGAATAGTTAGGTCTAACAACGCCACCACCTTCCTGATTGACCGGATCCCCTCCTCTCTCCTCCAGGCCGTCTCCATGCGACATCCTGCCATTCCTCACTACCCTCATCAACTCCTCCCTCACTTCAGGCCTTAGTCCAGCGTCCTTCAAGACTGCTAGAATCAAGCGTACTGGGACCCCTTTGGTTTTCCCTGTATGCTAGATCCTTGGGGTCTGTAATCATGTGGTTTCTCCTATCACTGCTAAGCTGATGACTGTATTAGATATCAGGTATTTGACAAGGATTTAATCATAGGTCATCATTTCCAATTTATGACCATATATTGTGGACACGTGAAAGTAAACATATATCGTAGACATTTGTGTTTACATTGACAGTGATAAACAAATTATTTTGGCTCAGATAGAAACAGATTCTGTAAAACTATAGTCGACAAATAAATTATGTTGTTTAGTCGAATTGCATGTGGTGAGAAGAAAGAAATGTAGCTTAAATGATGTATTTGCGAGTGTATGTGTGTGTGTACGTGCGTGCGTCGAGCGTACGTGTGTGCGTGCGCGCGTGTGCTTGCGTGCATGTGTGTGTGTGTGCATCCCGAAAGGCAGGGGAGAAGCGGGACAGCATGGAGAACGTCTAGCTTGTTAACAGGAGGAGCCGGTCCTCTTTCCTCAATCACAAATGTCAATGATTCCTACATCAAGCTGGATGGCAACAACATGGGAGAGGAGTGCTTAAGACGGGTCAAAAAAGGATAGCTTTCTTTGATGTGGTGACATTGTTATATATTTTTCTTCATGGTCATTTCTTGATGCGATGTCAATGTTAATGTGACAGACTTTTCAAGCTCACGGATAAGGGCTGCACCTGACAATTATTTTCACAGTGGATACATCAAAATTAGAGTATTATTTAGTCTATAAAATGTAATGCATAATAGCAAACGCCATCACAAGTTTCCAGGGACCAGGTGCTTGCTTTATCTGACAAGTGTTAGGGTTCGATAGCTGCTGGACCCAAGAGCAGAACACAGAGACAGGACTTGAGTTTGAGTAATGAAAAGGTTTATTTGGATCAGACCAGGGGTGGGACAGGTTGGAGCCTGGGAGCTTCAGGCTGGAGGGAGTGAAGCAGGGAGGCTGGAGGTGCTGATCCACCAAACACTGAGGCAAAAGGAAACAAAGGTTAGATACGAGATTTCAACAGAAAAATATCGACTAGTAAGTGTTAGAAAAAACTGGAGACAGGTACGAATATCTACCACTGAAGGTCGAAGTACGATCTGGCGATGACTGCAGGCTAACCAGGTGTATTTGAACGACAACCTGAAGCACGCCAGGTGTGAAAAGTTGAGGGGTGGCAGGCACAGCACAGAGACAGACAGGGGTTGTGGCAACACACAGCACAACAGATGTGGCTATGACAACAAGCAGCCAAGAAAAACTCAATGATTCCTTTTATAATGATCCATTCATATTTGGATTGAAATGCAAATTAAAAAGCACATTTTTAAAACAAATATTCGATAAACTACCTCAAAGGATTATTTATGATAAAAATGTGTCAGTCGGCAAATCGATTCCTTAACTAATCTATGTAGAGCTTGAAAATAAAAACTGCCAGGTGTCTGTCTGGTCATTCACAAAACTCAAAGGATCTCTACGGTGCTGAAATGCTTGATTTGATCTAATATTTATTGTAGTACTGTGATCAATCAAGGGTTTCTTTATTAATTTGATAGCATCGGAACTTCATTAAGGGTCTCATACACTATTACACTTACATATTATTATTACGACACTGAAAAGGTGTGGTGAAAGAGCCACACTGTGCCGCAGTATTGATGAGCTTGTCTGCTACTTGTCAAACTGTCTTAAAGAGGCCTGATACGATGTAATCTTCAGCACTGCCATCAATGAGCCCTGTCCCATTACTGTGGATGAACCAGCATGGGACATTTTTTCCTCTCTTCAAATCCTTCCTGAAGTCCCGTTGCCAACCTCTGGAGACCAAGAGAGAGGTCACAAGGTGGTTTTAAAAGTCAGAAATCATTTTTTCTCCAAATTTCCGATCTAGATGTTCACTGTTCTGTGTAACACATGTAAGGTAGCAGGTGTACCTGGTCACATTGAGCTGATGTCCTTTGACATACATAGTGGCGTCTGGTTTCTCAGGAACCTCTCCTGGACGTAGATCTCCAACTTCAAACCCAATCCCATGGTAGAACTGACCTGCAGAATTTACCACCATTGAAAAGACTCTTATATTGATTCCCTTACAATCAGCTTTTATCTTACTTTCGGTTTCATTTCCATGTTATTATAGCCTATTTACTAGGTGTGAGTGTGACTATCCATTACAAGCTGTTTTCAAATCTGCCGTGCCCTCTGACTTTGTGACACCTCAAGTGGGAGTGTCCACCTAGATGTATAATGGATAGATCAGTTCACCAGCCTACCCATTGGACTGTAGCAACTGGTAGGCTTATCTATCCATCATTAAATAGTGCCAAAATAGATCCCTTTAAGAAAATCTCAATCTTTCTGCTATTCTTCACTTACAATAAAAACAGTTTCAATAGTTTTTTGTTCTACATGTTCTTAGTTTCATTAGTAAATTACTATCAATAAACACCAAGTCTTGGACACTACTTCCTGCTATGATTCCCTGTTGTTTCATTACCTAGCAGACCATGGACGGATGGAGAGAGAAGGTGGCCGTCCAGAGTGTAGAATCCCAGGTAGTCCTGGTGGTAGGGGTGCATCTTCCACACTTTGTGGAGCAGGATCACAAACTTTACAGAATCTCTTAAAGTTACCTTGACGCTCCGGTCCTTGGTCAAAAGCAGATCCACACTGGGGTTAGGAAAGAAAGTGGAGATGGAGTGGATGGTGTAATCAGAATGACTTGGTAGGAAGACAAAGTAAAAAAGCAAAGAGAGGAAGTCAAGCCGTAACATTGTCATAAACATCCGTTGGATTCTAGGTGTTTCAACCTGGGTCCTTTTAGGGAAGCTTGGTCTGACCACAGCAGCTTGACCTTTTGTCCATCCTGGGACAGAGTGATGTACTCTGTGGTCACCTCCAGCCTCACCCCCAGGGCCTGATGGACAACACCAAGGCGGCCAAAGTAGGTGTTGACTTTACCATCAGGGGCAACCATCTTATCCCCAATGGTTTGACCATTGACCAAAAGTCCTGAAGAAGCAACATGTGATTAAAGGATCAATTTCCTATAGGATACTGATAAGATAATAGATTTCTTTTAGTAATCATTAAAACGGCCAAGAGGTTGGAATTTCATTTTATGAACAGCACAAGTGTGCCGTGTGGACTGAAGCAGGCTCACCTATGGAGGGGTCTTTGACCAGGTTAAAGATGGTTCCAGGTGAGTCATTGATGTTGAAGCACAGAGCGTCCTCTCTCTCTGGCAGTTCGATTATGAAATGAGGATCTCCATCCACTGAACAAAAAGTATAATGCCAAGGCGGAAGCAACAATTGGAAGAAATAGATATATGGACTTGGTTGCGTCAAATAAAGTCATTCTGGAGAATAAGCTGTCCCACTACATTTCAAGCTAAAACCATATACAATGATCAATGGCCAGATTTTATGAATATAGAATACGTACCAAGGTATGTAGGACTATGAGCAATAGGATGCCTCCAGTGGCTTCCAGATTGAGGGGCTGAGTGTAGATATCCTGAACCTACACCGCATGACCAACAACAAATACACAGTGAGAAGCAATGTATCTCCAAGGCCTGCGCTCTCAGAGCTACTATAGGGGAATTCAAATACAAACCCGGTTCAAATCCTACCCTGTTTGTCAGCCTGCTGCCGTTGTTCTGTGGAAATAAGCGGGAATAATTCAACAGAGATACATGTAGGACCTCAATAACGACACAATGTCAGTATGTTGGTGTACAACTCCGTTGAGTCCTCCTTCCTGCCTCTCCAGCTGTCCTACCCTCAGTCAGCTTGTCCGCTATGAGGGGCCCGCTGGGACCATCCTCGGTCTCTGGCTTGGTGACCACCATGGAGGTGAGGGGGGTGACGAAGCTGTACTTCAGGGACATCTCCAGGGCTTTGTCCGTGGCGTTGCTCTTCTCCTCTGCTGGCCCACTCTTACTAGTTAATGGAAACAACACAAAGAATTCAGACAGTCTTGCACCTAGGTTGAGAATGTATACCCAGAGCAATGAGGTTTTGGAAATCCATTCCAACAATATCTGGCTTCCATCCGCTCAAACCTGGTGTCCAGTAGTTGTTGGATGGTGAGGTAGGCCCACAGGCGCTCAGTGAAATCCCCAAAGATGTATTCCTTCTCTGGGTAGATCACGTCCCAGTCGGTGACACTAGCCTGGCCCTGCACCTGGAAGTCCTGCTCAAACTACGTTGAGCAAGAAGCCAAAAGAGTTCAAACCAAACTGAACTGTGCACCTCTTATGCCCTAAGATACCACTGTATCACATGTCCTTCACCCACCCCATTGGCAAACACTTCCACCAGGAAGTTGTCCATGTCGTTTTCAGACAGCCGCCCGGCCACCACGATCTCTGAGCCATTGAACAACTGACTGAAGTGATGAGGGGTTAAGGAATCCACCGCGTTGTCAGGGTAACGCAGGTCCACTGCTGACAACAGCGGGCTAGCCACCTCATCGTAGAAACCCTGCAACACATTCATACACATATCCAGTGGTCCCATACATGGAAATGGGCTGTTTGAAAAAATTGTCACCTCTAGGCATCATAGCTGTTGTTTGGCCGGGGGCATCCTAGGCTAAAGCCCTAATGGTTTTATGATTAGCCCTGGATCTCAATTGGGATATTTTTTATTATTATCAAAAATATGATTGTGGGGGGACGTGCGACGTCTGGCCTGCAGGGGGAGTATGGACAGGTTGGGAGCGCACGGGATTGGCCGGGGGGGATTGAACCTGGTGGTGAGCAGGTGTCTGCACTCAGGTCAATCAGGGAGGCTGTACTTATGTGCCTGCTTTCTGTTATAGTGAAGCGGAGACCCAGGAGCGAACGGACCAGGGAGGTCCGGAGCGAGCGAGCGAGTGACACTGACAGAGATCCACCGCGAGACGGCTAAATGGACCCTTTTGTTACATTTTTGATATTTCTGTTCCGCCTGAAAAGCGAATAAACCGATCTCCTGCGGAGAGAACGACAACCCCGCCTGCTCTCATTCCTCGAACCTGCTACACTGGAGCCCAAAGCGGGGCCCGAGAGCAGATAAATGGACCAGTCCCCGTTGGGAAATGTACTCGGGCACCTGGCCCAGATGGCCGAGAGGCAAGGCCAGCTCCACCAGGCACAGAACGAGGTGCTCACGGAGCTGGCCCAGTCCTTTGCCGCCGATCGGGCCATGCTCCATGAGCTCCTCGCCTCCGGCGGACGCGGCGGAGGACCCCGAGGGCCGGGACCCGCAGCCCAGATTCACGTCCCGAAGATGGGGGAGGCCGACGACGCGGAAGCCTTCCTTGAGACCTTCCAGGGGGTGGCCGAGGTCTCGGGGTGGCCTCGACCGGAGTGGGCGCACCGGCTCCTACCGCTCCTGACTGGAGAGGCGCAGCTCGCGGCCCACAGCCTGCCGGCCGGGGCCCAGCAGGACTACGATGCGATCACCAGGGCCATCCGGGACCGGCTGGGTCTCTACCCCGAGGAACATCGGCGGCGGTTCCGGGCGCTGGCCTTCAGCGAGGGGGACCGACCCTTCGCCTTCGCCCAGCAGCTGAGGGACCAGGCCAGGAGGTGGCTGGTCCCAGACCGGAACACAGCGGAGGACGTGGTCGAGCAGGTGGTCATGGAAAGATTCGTGGAGGGGCTGCCGGCTCGGACCTCCGCCTGGGTCCGGTACCATCGGCCCGAGAGCCTCGCTGCTGCGGTCGTCCTGGCGGAGAGCCACCTGCAGCCACCACCGGCGAGCCAGCGACCGCCGACACCGGGCCCACGTACCGGGGCGGCTGCCCCACGGCGGGAGAGGCCAACCCCGGTGCCGAGGGCGAGATGGGGGGGGGCGGTCCAGAGCGGGCACATGAGTCGCCTTCCACCCCCCTTCCACAGACGGGCGCTCAGGCGGCAGGGGAGGGGTGTGGGCGGCTTGGCCACTTCCGGCGGGCGCTGTTGGACTCGGGCTGCATGCAGACCATGATCCACCAGCGCCTGGTGCGGTCCGAGGCATTGTTGGAGGCGTCGAGCGTTTCGGTGAGGTGTGTACACGGGGATGTGCACGAGTATCCTTTGGTCCCCATCGAAATTCGTTGTGGGGGTAGAAAATATAGGGTGAAGGCGGCGGTTAGTTCGAGCCTCTCGCATCCCCTGATTCTTGGGTTGGATTGGGCGGGGTTCCCACAGGCAGTTAGGGGGACTACGGGGATGTGGACACGACAGGCATGGACATTATCGGGCCATTAGAACGTTCCGCACAAGGGTATCGATTTGTGTTAGTCCTGATCGACTACGCAACCCGATACCCGGAAGCAATTCCGTTGCGCAACATCTCCGCGAAGAGTGTTGCGCAGGCGTTGTTTCATGTCGTATCGCGGGTGGGAGTCCCGAAAGAGATTCTCACTGACCAGGGCACCAATTTCATGTCACGCACGATTAGAGAACTTTACGGGTTGTTGAAGGTCAAGGCCGTTCGCACAAGCGTCTATCACCCAGCCACGGACGGCTTGTGTGAGAGGTTTAACCGGACGTTAAAGTCCATGATCCGCAAGTTCGTACATGAAGATGCTCGAAATTGGCATCAATGGCTAGACCCTCTGTTGTTTGCAGTGCGGGAAGTGCCCCAGGCTTCCACGGGTTTTTCCCCATTTGAGTTACTCTATGGGCGCAAGCCCAGGGGCGTCCTGGACCTCATTAAAGAAAACTGGGAGGAGGGGTCCAGTGACAGCAAAAACGAAATCCAGTACGTCATGGACCTGCGTGCAAAGCTTCACTCACTAGGGGTATTGTCACGTGAGCATTTGCACCGCGCCCAGGAGAGTCAGAGACGCCTGTACGACAGAGGGACTAGATTACGCGATCTCACCCCGGGGGACAAGGTCCTGGTACTGCTGCCCACCTCTAACACCAAATTACTCGCGAAGTGGCAAGGGCCCTTCGTGGTCACGCGGCGAGTCGGGGACGTGGATTACGAGGTAGCGCGTTCGGACAGGGGCGAAAACAAACAGGTGTACCACATCAACCTCCGGAAGAGGTGGAACGACGTGGTCCCTGTCGCGTTTGCGTCGACACTGCCGGAGGGAGAAGAGCTCGGGCCGGAAGTCCCGGGCCCAGGTCCCACCCCTCCGGTAGGTCGGGGCGAGGACCTCTCGCGGAGTCAGGCGCGGGACGTTGCCGGCCTGCAACTCCAGTTCGCTGACGTCATTTCACCCCTGCCCGGTCGCATCCCGCTAATTACTCACGACATCGAGACGCAGCCCGGGTTAACGGTGCGGACACGCCCCTATAGGCTGCCCGTCCACAAACAAGATGTGGTACGGCGCGAATTAGCAACCATGTTAGAGTTGGGCGTGGTCCAGGAGTCCCACAGGGACTGGTGCAGTCCCGTCGTGCTTGTGGGGAAGCCGGACGGGTCGGGCCGATTCTGTGTGGACTATCGTAGGGTGAACGCGGTCTCAAAGTTCGACGCCTACCCAATGCCTCGGATCGACAAGCTCGTGGACCGGCTTGGCATGGCCACCTATTATACGACTCTGGACTGCACGAAGGGCTACTGGCAGATGCCGCTATCTCCAGCAGCCCGGGAAAAAACGGCGTTCTCCACTCCGCTCGGTTTATACCAGTTCAAGGTGCTTCCGTTTGGGTTGTTCAGGGCCCCGGCCACGTTTCAGCGACTGATTGACCGGGTGTTACGGCCACGCCGCGTATGCTGCTGCCTACATTGATGACGTGGTCATCTATAGTGGAACGTGGGAGCAGCATGTGCGGCAGGTGGCGGCCGTCCTTCAGTCGCTGAGACGAGCGGGGCTCACGGCCAACCCGAAGAAGTGCGTGATCGGGCGGAGGGAGATCCAGTATCTGGGGTACCACCTGGGGGGGGGGGAGGTCCGGCCACAGGTCGCTAAGACCACGGCGGTGGCCGCCTCCGCTCGGCCCAGAACCAAGAAGGAGGTGAGGCGGTTCTTGGGGCTGGCAGGGTACTACCGGCAGTTCGTGCCGCACTTCTCGGACCTGGCCAGCCCCTTGACCGACCTCACCCGTAAGAGGGCCCCAGATACAGTCCAGTGGTCGGAGCCATGCCAGGTGTCGTTTGAGGCTATTAAAACAGCCCTCTGTGGAGAGTCGGTCCTATGCGCCCCTAACTTTGATCTCCCTTTCTCCCTGCAGACGGACGCGTCGGATAGGGGGCTGGGCGCGGTCCTGACCCAGCAGGTGGAGGGGGTCGACCGCCCGGTGCTGTACCTGAGCCGGAAACTATCGGACCGGGAGGGTCGGTACAGCACGGTGGAGAAGGAGCGTCTCGCCATCCGGTGGGCGGTCGGCGCCCTTCGCTACTACCTGTTGGGGCGCGCATTCACCCTCTACTCCGACCACGCCCCCCTCCAGTGGCTCCACCGCATGAAGGACGCCAACGCGAGGATCACCCGGTGGTACCTCGCGTTGCAGCCCTTTAACTTTCGGGTCGTGCACAGGCCTGGGGCACAAATGGCCGTGGCAGACTTCCTCTACCGCTCCGGGGGGGGGAGTGAGTCGGCGGCCGGATGTGACCCCGGCCGGTGTCGGGCGGTGGGGGCGTGTGGGGGGACGTGCGACGTCTGGCCTGCAGGGGGAGTATGGACAGGTTGGGAGCGCACGGGATTGGCCGGGGGGGATTGAACCTGGTGGTGAGCAGGTGTCTGCACTCAGGTCAATCAGGGAGGCTGTACTTATGTGCCTGTTTTCTGTTATAGTGAAGCAGAGACCCAGGAGCGAACGGACCAGGGAGGTCCGGAGCGAGCGAGTGACACTGACAGAGATCCACCGCGAGACGGCTAAATGGACCCTTTTGTTACATTTTTGATATTTCTGTTCCGCCTGAAAAGCGAATAAACCGATCTCCTGCGGAGAGAACGACAACCCCGCCTGCTCTCATTCCTCGAACCTGCTACAATGATTGATATGATATTTTCCAGGATCTATTCATCTTTCATTCCAATCATGCATTAGAGAACCTCAAAAGGCCAGGATCGGTTCCTCTGTGTGTCTTTCTAGCATCAAATCTACTTCCCACTACTCGGCATCCATGCAATTTATGTGCGGAGCAGAGAGAGAATGGGAGTGTACTAAACATGAACTGTGTTTCGTATTCCAATAAACATGAACATATTTAACAATTTTTCTCTAGTCTGATACTGTGTAGAATGTCATTACATGTTTAGTGATATGTTCTGATATATTCTGCTTATACTCAATATTACTAAAAATATACTTATATTTATTCAATCACAATTCATAATTAATCTGGAAAGTAAACAAGTGTTTGACGCACACATTGAGTGTACTATGAATAAGGTGTCAGAGTACACAGTTACAAAGTTTACAAAATAAAGGCATTAACGTCCAGAGTCCTCAAATCCTAACAACGCCACTGATTAGCATAACTTCACCTGCAGCTGAAGGGTAGCGTCGGAGGCTTCGTAGATCCTGCGGGCCACGCCATTGTTCTGTTTGGCCATCACGTCCAGGAAGGAGTAATCCACATTATCCCCAAAGCCCAGGCAGAACAGAGTCATATTACCACTGATGGCTTCGCACACGTTCTGCTGTATCTTTTGAAGGTTACTTTCACCTACACAATCACAGACATTAAAGAAGACAGCTCAATCATGACCCAATGTGGTGGAACAGGATGTAGGTATATCCATGAAGAGAGACCACATATGAGACATATGACATATCACTTCAAACCTTTCATCACAAATGTATTTTGATATCTCTGTACACTCACCCTCATTTGGCATTCCATCGGTTAGTAAAATGATCATGTCCACACTTCTCTCTGGGAGCTTCTTGTTCCTTCTGTCATCTTGCAGCATTTTGATGGCCATCATTACGGCATCATTGATGTTAGTGCCTGAAAAATGAATTGATTTAGATTAATCTTTGGTAGGGTTAGTTGTTGTTGGGAAGTTTGATATCTAGCCAAGTAGAAGCTAACCTACTTCCTCTAGAATTTAATTGGCGGACAAATTGAATGGCTTTATCCAAGTTTTCCTTTGTTGCTTTGGTAAGGGATTCTTTCCAGGGATCAATAGAGTGATCAAATAAGATGATACCAAAGTAGTCCTCTGGATGGAGGTCTGAGAGAATTGATTCCATTGCCACGCGGGTCTTTGGAGGCAAGAATACAAGAAGGCTGGTAGTTAGTATGTGAATGCAATAAAATGCATGTTATTTTTTCTACATCACTGTCCATGCAACACACACACATACCCACACACACATGCACACACACACACACACACACACACACACACACACACACACACACACACACACACACACACACACACACACACACACACACACACACACACACAGTACCTGGAACATCTTCATGCCTGACATTGAACCACTCCTGTCAATCACGAACACCACATTTTTTGGGACACGGGGAAGATCCGAAGGAGCAAAGAAATGCACAAAGTATCCGTTCACGATCTGGAGGTAGAAATATAAAAGTGGAATTGATCAGTTTAAACGGGTCAATTGCTCCACTAAAGTCAGCATTTGTTTTCATATATTTGTTGACAGCAGACCTGAATGTCTCCTAGGCTTGACGCTCGTTTCACGTCATACTTGATGATGAAATCCCCATTGATCAGAGACCCATCACACTCTGGACACTTCCTCTGCTGATCCAGCGTGGGCGAGAAGGAGATGTGTGCCTGAAAGAGGGATGCATGGGCTTCAACTTCAAATGACCACAAAATGTAGTCGGCCATGTAATTCACTTCCTGCTGATAGATATCAAACTGGACCTTGTTGTCTGTGACTGTTTTCTCCACCAGGGGGAGAAGTTCATTGGAAAGGAAGGTTGCATGGGCATCCACAAAGGCAATGCCCTGGGGCTCATAGATATCAGCCACAATCTGCACACACACACACACAGACACACGCACACGCACACGCACACGCACACGCACACGCACACACACACACACACACAAATATATTTTGTATAAATATGTACATTTACTGAGTCCACGAAACTTAGGGGATTGTGAACTTGGATTCACCTGAAAGTTCTGGACCAGCTGTTTGGGGTTTATTCGGGTCAGGATCTCATACTTGCCAAATTTCCTCTGAAGAAGCTCCTCATAGGTCAAGATGAAGGTCACATTGCTCTTGGCTGCAATGTTGACGGACACAGAGAACTTCTCCATTTTCCTTCCAGAAGCTCTGTAAAATCATGCCAATTAGCCCAAATGAGTGATATCAAACAGTAAAATGCACTTTAGTTTCCATATGAAACAGGAAAATATGTGAACTTAATGAGTTTCTTTAAACACAAAGTGACATGATTCGAGTTAAATGCCTGTTCGATCTCCACCTACTTGACCAGTCCAGCTGTCTGTCCACTTGAAACAGCCTTCTCATACTGTTTCTTGGCTTTCTCCTTTTCATTCACAACCCCAACATAGATCTGACCCTCAATCTCCCTGTGACCAGAAGAGGCAGTTGAAACGTGAAAAAAGGATTTAGAAAATGCTTTTATTGCTGTTACAATGTGTCGATGGAATCGTATCTTTCACTTGAGCCTCTTCCAAACAAAGGAATCAAGCAAGAGTTGTGCTGTAAGTGTTGTACATTGGATCCAAAGAATGTGCAATAAGAAGCGTTATATATTGATGAATTGAACAGTTAGCCAACAACAGACTGAATGTTGAAACAGGCATAATGTCTATTGACTGGCTGGTTTAAAGAAGACCTCATGTGCTTTTTTTTAGGAGGCGAAAAGCTTTCAGTGTTTTGAAAGGTGAGGTCTGGTGGAAGACTCACATGCTGAAGTTGGTGATGAAGGCCGTCTTGGGCAGGTCCACCTCGAAGAATATTTCCTGGGAGGAGTTGGCTTTGTTCAAAGCAGTGGAGGTCATGACTGTGTGAGCGAACCGAGACGCCACCGTACAGTGTACCAAGACACTGAGCACCTCCACCATCTGACCAGAGTGGGCGAAAAAAACCATATATTGATAACAAATGAGACTCCTAGACATGCCTTTAGCACTAGAAATGCAAAACAACAACAAAAAGTGGATCACTAATCGTCATGAATATCAAAATGTATCCCAGAAGTCTTCCCTTACCTTTGCATCGTCTACACTCCTTTTCTGTAACAAAAGTGAAAAAGTTAATATTTTTAGCCTGCAGGTCCAGGCTTCTGGGTGATCCAAAACAATCAGGGCACGTAGAAAAAAAGGAAAAATGGAAATAGCTGAAAATACCTGAATGGACCTGATGGCTCCATCTGTCTCCTGAAATGTAGTCAAATGATAAACATATTATGCTATGTTGACATAACATACCAAGAGAATAAATATCAAATATCCAAACGTGAACCAGAATGGCATTTGGAGAAGCAGGTCCTCATACAAATCAGGAATAAAACGACGCAGAATAACTACAACTAAACTACATGCAGGTAGCAGAACAACTAAAGAAACAACTTAACTAAACAGGTAGCAGAAAAGAAAATTACAGTAAAAACCGATGAACCAACAAAAGCAGGGCAAGTGGAGCATTGGACTTTGATGTCATTTTCAAATGGACTTATAATATAATAATATGAAAGACAATATGAGTAAGTTCACCTTCGTCGTAGCATCATAGCGAGAGATCACCAGGGCACCCTGGACCGGCCAAAGTGGCCCGAGGTAGAGAAGGCCCAACAGCAGCAGCAGAACAGTATTCAGCAGCACCTCAGACATGACTGAATGTCCTCTTAGCACTGACTCAGTCCAATATGTAGACAGGACCCTGCCCAGTAGGAGCAACAAACACACTTTTGTGCCTTGCTCAAAAAAATGTGGACCAACCCCCTTGGCCCAAAAAGTAGAGCAACATGCAACTTTGGGTTGGATTTTAGTGCATCGCATCCATCTCACGCTTTACCATGTTTATCTGTTTGTTTTTGTATTAATCAGTACCATACCCTTAATAACCAGTAGCGTAATTACTAGAAGCCCTCCAAAGCCAGTAGAATGAATTAAAATATTTTATATTAGTAGTGTGTACTTGGAGGAGAAACTAAATTATCTCAAAGAGATTTCAGAAAAGTAAAGACTTTTGGACATTTTTGTCATTTTCCTTCATTCAACATTTTCATATTTTGGAAAATGTGTTATATTTAGCTTAGACAACCAGCCTTTGTCTGACGCAAACAGTTAAAAATATAGGACTACAGAGTCATAGACGTTTAAGGTTAAATAAATGTAACAGATACATTTACAACAGATGTACACAATAAACAAACACCTAGCTGCACACACTAGTTCACAGTATTCACATTTTTTATATTCTTTTTGATTATTAGTCCTTGTTTTTATTTTCTTTTTTTTTTTGCCTTTTATTCAGCAGCTGTTGCTCTGCTAATATTACCTCATAATACCCATTTTTTACCCCTATGATTCCCCTGCTGAAGTCCCAATATTTGATTTTAAGTCCAAAAGTCAATGAACTTGTTTGATAGCCGAGAAATGAACCTAGTCATCTCTACTGGAGTGATATGCCCTTGCGCCAGACCTGGGGGTAGTGAGAGACGAGGGACTGGGGTTGTAGGGAAGTCCTCTTGAAGTCCTGTCGAATCTCTGCAGGCTTGTACAGCCGAGTAACAGGCAGGTGAGAGGAAATGGAAGAGCTCAGACTGTCCTGATGATCTCTGTCACTACCTTCACCTCCTCTCAGACTTCAACTCCATTTTGTCACAAACCTGCCTGGACCAAAATCAACTCCTCTGCCTCTGCCACCATACTCCCTCCCCCTATCCACGCCTCTGTTCTTACCCACTTTATTCCTCTCTCCTCCGAAGATGGCCAAAGAATAGTTAGGTCTAACAACGCCACCACCTTCCTGATTGACCGGATCCCCTCCTCTCTCCTCCAGGCCGTCTCCATGCGACATCCTGCCATTCCTCACTACCCTCATCAACTCCTCCCTCACTTCAGGCCTTAGTCCAGCGTCCTTCAAGACTGCTAGAATCAAGCGTACTGGGACCCCTTTGGTTTTCCCTGTATGCTAGATCCTTGGGGTCTGTAATCATGTGGTTTCTCCTATCACTGCTAAGCTGATGACTGTATTAGATATCAGGTATTTGACAAGGATTTAATCATAGGTCATCATTTCCAATTTATGACCATATATTGTGGACACGTGAAAGTAAACATATATCGGTGACATTTGTGTTTACATTGACAGTGATAAACAAATTATTTTGGCTCAGATAGAAACAGATTCTGTAAAACTATAGTCGACAAATAAATTATGTTGTTTAGTCGAATTGCATGTGGTGAGAAGAAAGAAATGTAGCTTAAATGATGTATTTGCGAGTGTATGTGTGTGTGTACGTGCGTGCGTCGAGCGTACGTGTGTGCGTGCGCGCGTGTGCTTGCGTGCATGTGTGTGTGTGTGCATCCCGAAAGGCAGGGGAGAAGCGGGACAGCATGGAGAACGTCTAGCTTGTTAACAGGAGGAGCCGGTCCTCTTTCCTCAATCACAAATGTCAATGATTCCTACATCAAGCTGGATGGCAACAACATGGGAGAGGAGTGCTTAAGACGGGTCAAAAAAGGATAGCTTTCTTTGATGTGGTGACATTGTTATATATTTTTCTTCATGGTCATTTCTTGATGCGATGTCAATGTTAATGTGACAGACTTTTCAAGCTCACGGATAAGGGCTGCACCTGACAATTATTTTCACAGTGGATACATCAAAATTAGAGTATTATTTAGTCTATAAAATGTAATGCATAATAGCAAACGCCATCACAAGTTTCCAGGGACCAGGTGCTTGCTTTATCTGACAAGTGTTAGGGTTCGATAGCTGCTGGACCCAAGAGCAGAACACAGAGACAGGACTTGAGTTTGAGTAATGAAAAGGTTTATTTGGATCAGACCAGGGGTGGGACAGGTTGGAGCCTGGGAGCTTCAGGCTGGAGGGAGTGAAGCAGGGAGGCTGGAGGTGCTGATCCACCAAACACTGAGGCAAAAGGAAACAAAGGTTAGATACGAGATTTCAACAGAAAAATATCGACTAGTAAGTGTTAGAAAAAACTGGAGACAGGTACGAATATCTACCACTGAAGGTCGAAGTACGATCTGGCGATGACTGCAGGCTAACCAGGTGTATTTGAACGACAACCTGAAGCACGCCAGGTGTGAAAAGTTGAGGGGTGGCAGGCACAGCACAGAGACAGACAGGGGTTGTGGCAACACACAGCACAACAGATGTGGCTATGACAACAAGCAGCCAAGAAAAACTCAATGATTCCTTTTATAATGATCCATTCATATTTGGATTGAAATGCAAATTAAAAAGCACATTTTTAAAACAAATATTCGATAAACTACCTCAAAGGATTATTTATGATAAAAATGTGTCAGTCGGCAAATCGATTCCTTAACTAATCTATGTAGAGCTTGAAAATAAAAACTGCCAGGTGTCTGTCTGGTCATTCACAAAACTCAAAGGATCTCTACGGTGCTGAAATGCTTGATTTGATCTAATATTTATTGTAGTACTGTGATCAATCAAGGGTTTCTTTATTAATTTGATAGCATCGGAACTTCATTAAGGGTCTCATACACTATTACACTTACATATTATTATTACGACACTGAAAAGGTGTGGTGAAAGAGCCACACTGTGCCGCAGTATTGATGAGCTTGTCTGCTACTTGTCAAACTGTCTTAAAGAGGCCTGATACGATGTAATCTTCAGCACTGCCATCAATGAGCCCTGTCCCATTACTGTGGATGAACCAGCATGGGACATTTTTTCCTCTCTTCAAATCCTTCCTGAAGTCCCGTTGCCAACCTCTGGAGACCAAGAGAGAGGTCACAAGGTGGTTTTAAAAGTCAGAAATCATTTTTTCTCCAAATTTCCGATCTAGATGTTCACTGTTCTGTGTAACACATGTAAGGTAGCAGGTGTACCTGGTCACATTGAGCTGATGTCCTTTGACATACATAGTGGCGTCTGGTTTCTCAGGAACCTCTCCTGGACGTAGATCTCCAACTTCAAACCCAATCCCATGGTAGAACTGACCTGCAGAATTTACCACCATTGAAAAGACTCTTATATTGATTCCCTTACAATCAGCTTTTATCTTACTTTCGGTTTCATTTCCATGTTATTATAGCCTATTTACTAGGTGTGAGTGTGACTATCCATTACAAGCTGTTTCCAAATCTGCCGTGCCCTCTGACTTTGTGACACCTCAAGTGGGAGTGTCCACCTAGATGTATAATGGATAGATCAGTTCACCAGCCTACCCATTGGACTGTAGCAACTGGTAGGCTTATCTATCCATCATTAAATAGTGCCAAAATAGATCCCTTTAAGAAAATCTCAATCTTTCTGCTATTCTTCACTTACAATAAAAACAGTTTCAATAGTTTTTTGTTCTACATGTTCTTAGTTTCATTAGTAAATTACTATCAATAAACACCAAGTCTTGGACACTACTTCCTGCTATGATTCCCTGTTGTTTCATTACCTAGCAGACCATGGACGGATGGAGAGAGAAGGTGGCCGTCCAGAGTGTAGAATCCCAGGTAGTCCTGGTGGTAGGGGTGCATCTTCCACACTTTGTGGAGCAGGATCACAAACTTTACAGAATCTCTTAAAGTTACCTTGACGCTCCGGTCCTTGGTCAAAAGCAGATCCACACTGGGGTTAGGAAAGAAAGTGGAGATGGAGTGGATGGTGTAATCAGAATGACTTGGTAGGAAGACAAAGTAAAAAAGCAAAGAGAGGAAGTCAAGCCGTAACATTGTCATAAACATCCGTTGGATTCTAGGTGTTTCAACCTGGGTCCTTTTAGGGAAGCTTGGTCTGACCACAGCAGCTTGACCTTTTGTCCATCCTGGGACAGAGTGATGTACTCTGTGGTCACCTCCAGCCTCACCCCCAGGGCCTGATGGACAACACCAAGGCGGCCAAAGTAGGTGTTGACTTTACCATCAGGGGCAACCATCTTATCCCCAATGGTTTGACCATTGACCAAAAGTCCTGAAGAAGCAACATGTGATTAAAGGATCAATTTCCTATAGGATACTGATAAGATAATAGATTTCTTTTAGTAATCATTAAAACGGCCAAGAGGTTGGAATTTCATTTTATGAACAGCACAAGTGTGCCGTGTGGACTGAAGCAGGCTCACCTATGGAGGGGTCTTTGACCAGGTTAAAGATGGTTCCAGGTGAGTCATTGATGTTGAAGCACAGAGCGTCCTCTCTCTCTGGCAGTTCGATTATGAAATGAGGATCTCCATCCACTGAACAAAAAGTATAATGCCAAGGCGGAAGCAACAATTGGAAGAAATAGATATATGGACTTGGTTGCGTCAAATAAAGTCATTCTGGAGAATAAGCTGTCCCACTACATTTCAAGCTAAAACCATATACAATGATCAATGGCCAGATTTTATGAATATAGAATACGTACCAAGGTATGTAGGACTATGAGCAATAGGATGCCTCCAGTGGCTTCCAGATTGAGGGGCTGAGTGTAGATATCCTGAACCTACACCGCATGACCAACAACAAATACACAGTGAGAAGCAATGTATCTCCAAGGCCTGCGCTCTCAGAGCTACTATAGGGGAATTCAAATACAAACCCGGTTCAAATCCTACCCTGTTTGTCAGCCTGCTGCCGTTGTTCTGTGGAAATAAGCGGGAATAATTCAACAGAGATACATGTAGGACCTCAATAACGACACAATGTCAGTATGTTGGTGTACAACTCCGTTGAGTCCTCCTTCCTGCCTCTCCAGCTGTCCTACCCTCAGTCAGCTTGTCCGCTATGAGGGGCCCGCTGGGACCATCCTCGGTCTCTGGCTTGGTGACCACCATGGAGGTGAGGGGGGTGACGAAGCTGTACTTCAGGGACATCTCCAGGGCTTTGTCCGTGGCGTTGCTCTTCTCCTCTGCTGGCCCACTCTTACTAGTTAATGGAAACAACACAAAGAATTCAGACAGTCTTGCACCTAGGTTGAGAATGTATACCCAGAGCAATGAGGTTTTGGAAATCCATTCCAACAATATCTGGCTTCCATCCGCTCAAACCTGGTGTCCAGTAGTTGTTGGATGGTGAGGTAGGCCCACAGGCGCTCAGTGAAATCCCCAAAGATGTATTCCTTCTCTGGGTAGATCACGTCCCAGTCGGTGACACTAGCCTGGCCCTGCACCTGGAAGTCCTGCTCAAACTACGTTGAGCAAGAAGCCAAAAGAGTTCAAACCAAACTGAACTGTGCACCTCTTATGCCCTAAGATACCACTGTATCACATGTCCTTCACCCACCCCATTGGCAAACACTTCCACCAGGAAGTTGTCCATGTCGTTTTCAGACAGCCGCCCGGCCACCACGATCTCTGAGCCATTGAACAACTGACTGAAGTGATGAGGGGTTAAGGAATCCACCGCGTTGTCAGGGTAACGCAGGTCCACTGCTGACAACAGCGGGCTAGCCACCTCATCGTAGAAACCCTGCAACACATTCATACACATATCCAGTGGTCCCATACATGGAAATGGGCTGTTTGAAAAAATTGTCACCTCTAGGCATCATAGCTGTTGTTTGGCCGGGGGCATCCTAGGCTAAAGCCCTAATGGTTTTATGATTAGCCCTGGATCTCAATTGGGATATTTTTTATTATTATCAAAAATATGATTGTGGGGGGACGTGCGACGTCTGGCCTGCAGGGGGAGTATGGACAGGTTGGGAGCGCACGGGATTGGCCGGGGGGGATTGAACCTGGTGGTGAGCAGGTGTCTGCACTCAGGTCAATCAGGGAGGCTGTACTTATGTGCCTGCTTTCTGTTATAGTGAAGCGGAGACCCAGGAGCGAACGGACCAGGGAGGTCCGGAGCGAGCGAGCGAGTGACACTGACAGAGATCCACCGCGAGACGGCTAAATGGACCCTTTTGTTACATTTTTGATATTTCTGTTCCGCCTGAAAAGCGAATAAACCGATCTCCTGCGGAGAGAACGACAACCCCGCCTGCTCTCATTCCTCGAACCTGCTACACTGGAGCCCAAAGCGGGGCCCGAGAGCAGATAAATGGACCAGTCCCCGTTGGGAAATGTACTCGGGCACCTGGCCCAGATGGCCGAGAGGCAAGGCCAGCTCCACCAGGCACAGAACGAGGTGCTCACGGAGCTGGCCCAGTCCTTTGCCGCCGATCGGGCCATGCTCCATGAGCTCCTCGCCTCCGGCGGACGCGGCGGAGGACCCCGAGGGCCGGGACCCGCAGCCCAGATTCACGTCCCGAAGATGGGGGAGGCCGACGACGCGGAAGCCTTCCTTGAGACCTTCCAGGGGGTGGCCGAGGTCTCGGGGTGGCCTCGACCGGAGTGGGCGCACCGGCTCCTACCGCTCCTGACTGGAGAGGCGCAGCTCGCGGCCCACAGCCTGCCGGCCGGGGCCCAGCAGGACTACGATGCGATCACCAGGGCCATCCGGGACCGGCTGGGTCTCTACCCCGAGGAACATCGGCGGCGGTTCCGGGCGCTGGCCTTCAGCGAGGGGGACCGACCCTTCGCCTTCGCCCAGCAGCTGAGGGACCAGGCCAGGAGGTGGCTGGTCCCAGACCGGAACACAGCGGAGGACGTGGTCGAGCAGGTGGTCATGGAAAGATTCGTGGAGGGGCTGCCGGCTCGGACCTCCGCCTGGGTCCGGTACCATCGGCCCGAGAGCCTCGCTGCTGCGGTCGTCCTGGCGGAGAGCCACCTGCAGCCACCACCGGCGAGCCAGCGACCGCCGACACCGGGCCCACGTACCGGGGCGGCTGCCCCACGGCGGGAGAGGCCAACCCCGGTGCCGAGGGCGAGATGGGGGGGGGCGGTCCAGAGCGGGCACATGAGTCGCCTTCCACCCCCCTTCCACAGACGGGCGCTCAGGCGGCAGGGGAGGGGTGTGGGCGGCTTGGCCACTTCCGGCGGGCGCTGTTGGACTCGGGCTGCATGCAGACCATGATCCACCAGCGCCTGGTGCGGTCCGAGGCATTGTTGGAGGCGTCGAGCGTTTCGGTGAGGTGTGTACACGGGGATGTGCACGAGTATCCTTTGGTCCCCATCGAAATTCGTTGTGGGGGTAGAAAATATAGGGTGAAGGCGGCGGTTAGTTCGAGCCTCTCGCATCCCCTGATTCTTGGGTTGGATTGGGCGGGGTTCCCACAGGCAGTTAGGGGGACTACGGGGATGTGGACACGACAGGCATGGACATTATCGGGCCATTAGAACGTTCCGCACAAGGGTATCGATTTGTGTTAGTCCTGATCGACTACGCAACCCGATACCCGGAAGCAATTCCGTTGCGCAACATCTCCGCGAAGAGTGTTGCGCAGGCGTTGTTTCATGTCGTATCGCGGGTGGGAGTCCCGAAAGAGATTCTCACTGACCAGGGCACCAATTTCATGTCACGCACGATTAGAGAACTTTACGGGTTGTTGAAGGTCAAGGCCGTTCGCACAAGCGTCTATCACCCAGCCACGGACGGCTTGTGTGAGAGGTTTAACCGGACGTTAAAGTCCATGATCCGCAAGTTCGTACATGAAGATGCTCGAAATTGGCATCAATGGCTAGACCCTCTGTTGTTTGCAGTGCGGGAAGTGCCCCAGGCTTCCACGGGTTTTTCCCCATTTGAGTTACTCTATGGGCGCAAGCCCAGGGGCGTCCTGGACCTCATTAAAGAAAACTGGGAGGAGGGGTCCAGTGACAGCAAAAACGAAATCCAGTACGTCATGGACCTGCGTGCAAAGCTTCACTCACTAGGGGTATTGTCACGTGAGCATTTGCACCGCGCCCAGGAGAGTCAGAGACGCCTGTACGACAGAGGGACTAGATTACGCGATCTCACCCCGGGGGACAAGGTCCTGGTACTGCTGCCCACCTCTAACACCAAATTACTCGCGAAGTGGCAAGGGCCCTTCGTGGTCACGCGGCGAGTCGGGGACGTGGATTACGAGGTAGCGCGTTCGGACAGGGGCGAAAACAAACAGGTGTACCACATCAACCTCCGGAAGAGGTGGAACGACGTGGTCCCTGTCGCGTTTGCGTCGACACTGCCGGAGGGAGAAGAGCTCGGGCCGGAAGTCCCGGGCCCAGGTCCCACCCCTCCGGTAGGTCGGGGCGAGGACCTCTCGCGGAGTCAGGCGCGGGACGTTGCCGGCCTGCAACTCCAGTTCGCTGACGTCATTTCACCCCTGCCCGGTCGCATCCCGCTAATTACTCACGACATCGAGACGCAGCCCGGGTTAACGGTGCGGACACGCCCCTATAGGCTGCCCGTCCACAAACAAGATGTGGTACGGCGCGAATTAGCAACCATGTTAGAGTTGGGCGTGGTCCAGGAGTCCCACAGGGACTGGTGCAGTCCCGTCGTGCTTGTGGGGAAGCCGGACGGGTCGGGCCGATTCTGTGTGGACTATCGTAGGGTGAACGCGGTCTCAAAGTTCGACGCCTACCCAATGCCTCGGATCGACAAGCTCGTGGACCGGCTTGGCATGGCCACCTATTATACGACTCTGGACTGCACGAAGGGCTACTGGCAGATGCCGCTATCTCCAGCAGCCCGGGAAAAAACGGCGTTCTCCACTCCGCTCGGTTTATACCAGTTCAAGGTGCTTCCGTTTGGGTTGTTCAGGGCCCCGGCCACGTTTCAGCGACTGATTGACCGGGTGTTACGGCCACGCCGCGTATGCTGCTGCCTACATTGATGACGTGGTCATCTATAGTGGAACGTGGGAGCAGCATGTGCGGCAGGTGGCGGCCGTCCTTCAGTCGCTGAGACGAGCGGGGCTCACGGCCAACCCGAAGAAGTGCGTGATCGGGCGGAGGGAGATCCAGTATCTGGGGTACCACCTGGGGGGGGGGGAGGTCCGGCCACAGGTCGCTAAGACCACGGCGGTGGCCGCCTCCGCTCGGCCCAGAACCAAGAAGGAGGTGAGGCGGTTCTTGGGGCTGGCAGGGTACTACCGGCAGTTCGTGCCGCACTTCTCGGACCTGGCCAGCCCCTTGACCGACCTCACCCGTAAGAGGGCCCCAGATACAGTCCAGTGGTCGGAGCCATGCCAGGTGTCGTTTGAGGCTATTAAAACAGCCCTCTGTGGAGAGTCGGTCCTATGCGCCCCTAACTTTGATCTCCCTTTCTCCCTGCAGACGGACGCGTCGGATAGGGGGCTGGGCGCGGTCCTGACCCAGCAGGTGGAGGGGGTCGACCGCCCGGTGCTGTACCTGAGCCGGAAACTATCGGACCGGGAGGGTCGGTACAGCACGGTGGAGAAGGAGCGTCTCGCCATCCGGTGGGCGGTCGGCGCCCTTCGCTACTACCTGTTGGGGCGCGCATTCACCCTCTACTCCGACCACGCCCCCCTCCAGTGGCTCCACCGCATGAAGGACGCCAACGCGAGGATCACCCGGTGGTACCTCGCGTTGCAGCCCTTTAACTTTCGGGTCGTGCACAGGCCTGGGGCACAAATGGCCGTGGCAGACTTCCTCTACCGCTCCGGGGGGGGGAGTGAGTCGGCGGCCGGATGTGACCCCGGCCGGTGTCGGGCGGTGGGGGCGTGTGGGGGGACGTGCGACGTCTGGCCTGCAGGGGGAGTATGGACAGGTTGGGAGCGCACGGGATTGGCCGGGGGGGATTGAACCTGGTGGTGAGCAGGTGTCTGCACTCAGGTCAATCAGGGAGGCTGTACTTATGTGCCTGTTTTCTGTTATAGTGAAGCAGAGACCCAGGAGCGAACGGACCAGGGAGGTCCGGAGCGAGCGAGTGACACTGACAGAGATCCACCGCGAGACGGCTAAATGGACCCTTTTGTTACATTTTTGATATTTCTGTTCCGCCTGAAAAGCGAATAAACCGATCTCCTGCGGAGAGAACGACAACCCCGCCTGCTCTCATTCCTCGAACCTGCTACAATGATTGATATGATATTTTCCAGGATCTATTCATCTTTCATTCCAATCATGCATTAGAGAACCTCAAAAGGCCAGGATCGGTTCCTCTGTGTGTCTTTCTAGCATCAAATCTACTTCCCACTACTCGGCATCCATGCAATTTATGTGCGGAGCAGAGAGAGAATGGGAGTGTACTAAACATGAACTGTGTTTCGTATTCCAATAAACATGAACATATTTAACAATTTTTCTCTAGTCTGATACTGTGTAGAATGTCATTACATGTTTAGTGATATGTTCTGATATATTCTGCTTATACTCAATATTACTAAAAATATACTTATATTTATTCAATCACAATTCATAATTAATCTGGAAAGTAAACAAGTGTTTGACGCACACATTGAGTGTACTATGAATAAGGTGTCAGAGTACACAGTTACAAAGTTTACAAAATAAAGGCATTAACGTCCAGAGTCCTCAAATCCTAACAACGCCACTGATTAGCATAACTTCACCTGCAGCTGAAGGGTAGCGTCGGAGGCTTCGTAGATCCTGCGGGCCACGCCATTGTTCTGTTTGGCCATCACGTCCAGGAAGGAGTAATCCACATTATCCCCAAAGCCCAGGCAGAACAGAGTCATATTACCACTGATGGCTTCGCACACGTTCTGCTGTATCTTTTGAAGGTTACTTTCACCTACACAATCACAGACATTAAAGAAGACAGCTCAATCATGACCCAATGTGGTGGAACAGGATGTAGGTATATCCATGAAGAGAGACCACATATGAGACATATGACATATCACTTCAAACCTTTCATCACAAATGTATTTTGATATCTCTGTACACTCACCCTCATTTGGCATTCCATCGGTTAGTAAAATGATCATGTCCACACTTCTCTCTGGGAGCTTCTTGTTCCTTCTGTCATCTTGCAGCATTTTGATGGCCATCATTACGGCATCATTGATGTTAGTGGCTGAAAAATGAATTGATTTAGATTAATCTTTGGTAGGGTTAGTTGTTGTTGGGAAGTTTGATATCTAGCCAAGTAGAAGCTAACCTACTTCCTCTAGAATTTAATTGGCGGACAAATTGAATGGCTTTATCCAAGTTTTCCTTTGTTGCTTTGGTAAGGGATTCTTTCCAGGGATCAATAGAGTGATCAAATAAGATGATACCAAAGTAGTCCTCTGGATGGAGGTCTGAGAGAATTGATTCCATTGCCACGCGGGTCTTTGGAGGCAAGAATACAAGAAGGCTGGTAGTTAGTATGTGAATGCAATAAAATGCATGTTATTTTTTCTACATCACTGTCCATGCAACACACACACATACCCACACACACATGCACACACACACACACACACACACACACACACACACACACACACACACACACACACACACACACACACACACACACACACACACACACACACACACACACACACACAGTACCTGGAACATCTTCATGCCTGACATTGAACCACTCCTGTCAATCACGAACACCACATTTTTTGGGACACGGGGAAGATCCGGAGGAGCAAAGAAATGCACAAAGTATCCGTTCACGATCTGGAGGTAGAAATATAAAAGTGGAATTGATCAGTTTAAACGGGTCAATTGCTCCACTAAAGTCAGCATTTGTTTTCATATATTTGTTGACAGCAGACCTGAATGTCTCCTAGGCTTGACGCTCGTTTCACGTCATACTTGATGATGAAATCCCCATTGATCAGAGACCCATCACACTCTGGACACTTCCTCTGCTGATCCAGCGTGGGCGAGAAGGAGATGTGTGCCTGAAAGAGGGATGCATGGGCTTCAACTTCAAATGACCACAAAATGTAGTCGGCCATGTAATTCACTTCCTGCTGATAGATATCAAACTGGACCTTGTTGTCTGTGACTGTTTTCTCCACCAGGGGGAGAAGTTCATTGGAAAGGAAGGTTGCATGGGCATCCACAAAGGCAATGCCCTGGGGCTCATAGATATCAGCCACAATCTGCACACACACACACACAGACACACGCACACGCACACGCACACGCACACACACACACACACACACAAATATATTTTGTATAAATATGTACATTTACTGAGTCCACGAAACTTAGGGGATTGTGAACTTGGATTCACCTGAAAGTTCTGGACCAGCTGTTTGGGGTTTATTCGGGTCAGGATCTCATACTTGCCAAATTTCCTCTGAAGAAGCTCCTCATAGGTCAAGATGAAGGTCACATTGCTCTTGGCTGCAATGTTGACGGACACAGAGAACTTCTCCATTTTCCTTCCAGAAGCTCTGTAAAATCATGCCAATTAGCCCAAATGAGTGATATCAAACAGTAAAATGCACTTTAGTTTCCATATGAAACAGGAAAATATGTGAACTTTATGAGTTTCTTTAAACACAAAGTGACATGATTCGAGTTAAATGCCTGTTCGATCTCCACCTACTTGACCAGTCCAGCTGTCTGTCCACTTGAAACAGCCTTCTCATACTGTTTCTTGGCTTTCTCCTTTTCATTCACAACCCCAACATAGATCTGACCCTCAATCTCCCTGTGACCAGAAGAGGCAGTTGAAACGTGAAAAAAGGATTTAGAAAATGCTTTTATTGCTGTTACAATGTGTCGATGGAATCGTATCTTTCACTTGAGCCTCTTCCAAACAAAGGAATCAAGCAAGAGTTGTGCTGTAAGTGTTGTACATTGGATCCAAAGAATGTGCAATAAGAAGCGTTATATATTGATGAATTGAACAGTTAGCCAACAACAGACTGAATGTTGAAACAGGCATAATGTCTATTGACTGGCTGGTTTAAAGAAGACCTCATGTGCTTTTTTTTAGGAGGCGAAAAGCTTTCAGTGTTTTGAAAGGTGAGGTCTGGTGGAAGACTCACATGCTGAAGTTGGTGATGAAGGCCGTCTTGGGCAGGTCCACCTCGAAGAATATTTCCTGGGAGGAGTTGGCTTTGTTCAAAGCAGTGGAGGTCATGACTGTGTGAGCGAACCGAGACGCCACCGTACAGTGTACCAAGACACTGAGCACCTCCACCATCTGACCAGAGTGGGCGAAAAAAACCATATATTGATAACAAATGAGACTCCTAGACATGCCTTTAGCACTAGAAATGCAAAACAACAACAAGAAGTGGATCACTAATCGTCATGAATATCAAAATGTATCCCAGAAGTCTTCCCTTACCTTTGCATCGTCTACACTCCTTTTCTGTAACAAAAGTGAAAAAGTTAATATTTTTAGCCTGCAGGTCCAGGCTTCTGGGTGATCCAAAACAATCAGGGCACGTAGAAAAAAAGGAAAAATGGAAATAGCTGAAAATACCTGAATGGACCTGATGGCTCCATCTGTCTCCTGAAATGTAGTCAAATGATAAACATATTATGCTATGTTGACATAACATACCAAGAGAATAAATATCAAATATCCAAACGTGAACCAGAATGGCATTTGGAGAAGCAGGTCCTCATACAAATCAGGAATAAAACGACGCAGAATAACTACAACTAAACTACATGCGGGTAGCAGAACAACTAAAGAAACAACTTAACTAAACAGGTAGCAGAAAAGAAAATTACAGTAAAAACCGATGAACCAACAAAAGCAGGGCAAGTGGAGCATTGGACTTTGATGTCATTTTCAAATGGACTTATAATATAATAATATGAAAGACAATATGAGTAAGTTCACCTTCGTCGTAGCATCATAGCGAGAGATCACCAGGGCACCCTGGACCGGCCAAAGTGGCCCGAGGTAGAGAAGGCCCAACAGCAGCAGCAGAACAGTATTCAGCAGCACCTCAGACATGACTGAATGTCCTCTTAGCACTGACTCAGTCCAATATGTAGACAGGACCCTGCCCAGTAGGAGCAACAAACACACTTTTGTGCCTTGCTCAAAAAAATGTGGACCAACCCCCTTGGCCCAAAAAGTAGAGCAACATGCAACTTTGGGTTGGATTTTAGTGCATCGCATCCATCTCACGCTTTACCATGTTTATCTGTTTGTTTTTGTATTAATCAGTACCATACCCTTAATAACCAGTAGCGTAATTACTAGAAGCCCTCCAAAGCCAGTAGAATGAATTAAAATATTTTATATTAGTAGTGTGTACTTGGAGGAGAAACTAAATTATCTCAAAGAGATTTCAGAAAAGTAAAGACTTTTGGACATTTTTGTCATTTTCCTTCATTCAACATTTTCATATTTTGGAAAATGTGTTATATTTAGCTTAGACAACCAGCCTTTGTCTGACGCAAACAGTTAAAAATATAGGACTACAGAGTCATAGACGTTTAAGGTTAAATAAATGTAACAGATACATTTACAACAGATGTACACAATATCAAACACCTAGCTGCACACACTAGTTCACAGTATTCACATTTTTTATATTCTTTTTGATTATTAGTCCTTGTTTTTATTTTCTTTTTTTTTTGCCTTTTATTCAGCAGCTGTTGCTCTGCTAATATTACCTCATAATACCCATTTTTTACCCCTATGATTCCCCTGCTGAAGTCCCAATATTTGATTTTAAGTCCAAAAGTCAATGAACTTGTTTGATAGCCGAGAAATGAACCTAGTCATCTCTACTGGAGTGATATGCCCTTGCGCCAGACCTGGGGTTAGTGAGAGACGAGGGACTGGGGTTGTAGGGAAGTCCTCTTGAAGTCCTGTCGAATCTCTGCAGGCTTGTACAGCCGAGTAACAGGCAGGTGAGAGGAAATGGAAGAGCTCAGACTGTCCTGATGATCTCTGTCACTACCTTCACCTCCTCTCAGACTTCAACTCCATTTTGTCACAAACCTGCCTGGACCAAAATCAACTCCTCTGCCTCTGCCACCATACTCCCTCCCCCTATCCACGCCTCTGTTCTTACCCACTTTATTCCTCTCTCCTCCGAAGATGGCCAAAGAATAGTTAGGTCTAACAACGCCACCACCTTCCTGATTGACCGGATCCCCTCCTCTCTCCTCCAGGCCGTCTCCATGCGACATCCTGCCATTCCTCACTACCCTCATCAACTCCTCCCTCACTTCAGGCCTTAGTCCAGCGTCCTTCAAGACTGCTAGAATCAAGCGTACTGGGACCCCTTTGGTTTTCCCTGTATGCTAGATCCTTGGGGTCTGTAATCATGTGGTTTCTCCTATCACTGCTAAGCTGATGACTGTATTAGATATCAGGTATTTGACAAGGATTTAATCATAGGTCATCATTTCCAATTTATGACCATATATTGTGGACACGTGAAAGTAAACATATATCGTAGACATTTGTGTTTACATTGACAGTGATAAACAAATTATTTTGGCTCAGATAGAAACAGATTCTGTAAAACTATAGTCGACAAATAAATTATGTTGTTTAGTCGAATTGCATGTGGTGAGAAGAAAGAAATGTAGCTTAAATGATGTATTTGCGAGTGTATGTGTGTGTGTACGTGCGTGCGTCGAGCGTACGTGTGTGCGTGCGCGCGTGTGCTTGCGTGCATGTGTGTGTGTGTGCATCCCGAAAGGCAGGGGAGAAGCGGGACAGCATGGAGAACGTCTAGCTTGTTAACAGGAGGAGCCGGTCCTCTTTCCTCAATCACAAATGTCAATGATTCCTACATCAAGCTGGATGGCAACAACATGGGAGAGGAGTGCTTAAGACGGGTCAAAAAAGGATAGCTTTCTTTGATGTGGTGACATTGTTATATATTTTTCTTCATGGTCATTTCTTGATGCGATGTCAATGTTAATGTGACAGACTTTTCAAGCTCACGGATAAGGGCTGCACCTGACAATTATTTTCACAGTGGATACATCAAAATTAGAGTATTATTTAGTCTATAAAATGTAATGCATAATAGCAAACGCCATCACAAGTTTCCAGGGACCAGGTGCTTGCTTTATCTGACAAGTGTTAGGGTTCGATAGCTGCTGGACCCAAGAGCAGAACACAGAGACAGGACTTGAGTTGGAGTAATGAAAAGGTTTATTTGGATCAGACCAGGGGTGGGACAGGTTGGAGCCTGGGAGCTTCAGGCTGGAGGGAGTGAAGCAGGGAGGCTGGAGGTGCTGATCCACCAAACACTGAGGCAAAAGGAAACAAAGGTTAGATACAAGATTTCAACAGAAAAATATCGACTAGTAAGTGTTAGAAAAAACTGGAGACAGGTACGAATATCTACCACTGAAGGTCGAAGTACGATCTGGCGATGACTGCAGGCTAACCAGGTGTATTTGAACGACAACCTGAAGCACGCCAGGTGTGAAAAGTTGAGGGGTGGCAGGCACAGCACAGAGACAGACAGGGGTTGTGGCAACACACAGCACAACAGATGTGGCTATGACAACAAGCAGCCAAGAAAAACTCAATGATTCCTTTTATAATGATCCATTCATATTTGGATTGAAATGCAAATTAAAAAGCACATTTTTAAAACAAATATTCGATAAACTACCTCAAAGGATTATTTATGATAAAAATGTGTCAGTCGGCAAATCGATTCCTTAACTAATCTATGTAGAGCTTGAAAATAAAAACTGCCAGGTGTCTGTCTGGTCATTCACAAAACTCAAAGGATCTCTACGGTGCTGAAATGCTTGATTTGATCTAATATTTATTGTAGTACTGTGATCAATCAAGGGTTTCTTTATTAATTTGATAGCATCGGAACTTCATTAAGGGTCTCATACACTATTACACTTACATATTATTATTACGACACTGAAAAGGTGTGGTGAAAGAGCCACACTGTGCCGCAGTATTGATGAGCTTGTCTGCTACTTGTCAAACTGTCTTAAAGAGGCCTGATACGATGTAATCTTCAGCACTGCCATCAATGAGCCCTGTCCCATTACTGTGGATGAACCAGCATGGGACATTTTTTCCTCTCTTCAAATCCTTCCTGAAGTCCCGTTGCCAACCTCTGGAGACCAAGAGAGAGGTCACAAGGTGGTTTTAAAAGTCAGAAATCATTTTTTCTCCAAATTTCCGATCTAGATGTTCACTGTTCTGTGTAACACATGTAAGGTAGCAGGTGTACCTGGTCACATTGAGCTGATGTCCTTTGACATACATAGTGGCGTCTGGTTTCTCAGGAACCTCTCCTGGACGTAGATCTCCAACTTCAAACCCAATCCCATGGTAGAACTGACCTGCAGAATTTACCACCATTGAAAAGACTCTTATATTGATTCCCTTACAATCAGCTTTTATCTTACTTTCGGTTTCATTTCCATGTTATTATAGCCTATTTACTAGGTGTGAGTGTGACTATCCATTACAAGCTGTTTCCAAATCTGCCGTGCCCTCTGACTTTGTGACACCTCAAGTGGGAGTGTCCACCTAGATGTATAATGGATAGATCAGTTCACCAGCCTACCCATTGGACTGTAGCAACTGGTAGGCTTATCTATCCATCATTAAATAGTGCCAAAATAGATCCCTTTAAGAAAATCTCAATCTTTCTGCTATTCTTCACTTACAATAAAAACAGTTTCAATAGTTTTTTGTTCTACATGTTCTTAGTTTCATTAGTAAATTACTATCAATAAACACCAAGTCTTGGACACTACTTCCTGCTATGATTCCCTGTTGTTTCATTACCTAGCAGACCATGGACGGATGGAGAGAGAAGGTGGCCGTCCAGAGTGTAGAATCCCAGGTAGTCCTGGTGGTAGGGGTGCATCTTCCACACTTTGTGGAGCAGGATCACAAACTTTACAGAATCTCTTAAAGTTACCTTGACGCTCCGGTCCTTGGTCAAAAGCAGATCCACACTGGGGTTAGGAAAGAAAGTGGAGATGGAGTGGATGGTGTAATCAGAATGACTTGGTAGGAAGACAAAGTAAAAAAGCAAAGAGAGGAAGTCAAGCCGTAACATTGTCATAAACATCCGTTGGATTCTAGGTGTTTCAACCTGGGTCCTTTTAGGGAAGCTTGGTCTGACCACAGCAGCTTGACCTTTTGTCCATCCTGGGACAGAGTGATGTACTCTGTGGTCACCTCCAGCCTCACCCCCAGGGCCTGATGGACAACACCAAGGCGGCCAAAGTAGGTGTTGACTTTACCATCAGGGGCAACCATCTTATCCCCAATGGTTTGACCATTGACCAAAAGTCCTGAAGAAGCAACATGTGATTAAAGGATCAATTTCCTATAGGATACTGATAAGATAATAGATTTCTTTTAGTAATCATTAAAACGGCCAAGAGGTTGGAATTTCATTTTATGAACAGCACAAGTGTGCCGTGTGGACTGAAGCAGGCTCACCTATGGAGGGGTCTTTGACCAGGTTAAAGATGGTTCCAGGTGAGTCATTGATGTTGAAGCACAGAGCGTCCTCTCTCTCTGGCAGTTCGATTATGAAATGAGGATCTCCATCCACTGAACAAAAAGTATAATGCCAAGGCGGAAGCAACAATTGGAAGAAATAGATATATGGACTTGGTTGCGTCAAATAAAGTCATTCTGGAGAATAAGCTGTCCCACTACATTTCAAGCTAAAACCATATACAATGATCAATGGCCAGATTTTATGAATATAGAATACGTACCAAGGTATGTAGGACTATGAGCAATAGGATGCCTCCAGTGGCTTCCAGATTGAGGGGCTGAGTGTAGATATCCTGAACCTACACCGCATGACCAACAACAAATACACAGTGAGAAGCAATGTATCTCCAAGGCCTGCGCTCTCAGAGCTACTATAGGGGAATTCAAATACAAACCCGGTTCAAATCCTACCCTGTTTGTCAGCCTGCTGCCGTTGTTCTGTGGAAATAAGCGGGAATAATTCAACAGAGATACATGTAGGACCTCAATAACGACACAATGTCAGTATGTTGGTGTACAACTCCGTTGAGTCCTCCTTCCTGCCTCTCCAGCTGTCCTACCCTCAGTCAGCTTGTCCGCTATGAGGGGCCCGCTGGGACCATCCTCGGTCTCTGGCTTGGTGACCACCATGGAGGTGAGGGGGGTGACGAAGCTGTACTTCAGGGACATCTCCAGGGCTTTGTCCGTGGCGTTGCTCTTCTCCTCTGCTGGCCCACTCTTACTAGTTAATGGAAACAACACAAAGAATTCAGACAGTCTTGCACCTAGGTTGAGAATGTATACCCAGAGCAATGAGGTTTTGGAAATCCATTCCAACAATATCTGGCTTCCATCCGCTCAAACCTGGTGTCCAGTAGTTGTTGGATGGTGAGGTAGGCCCACAGGCGCTCAGTGAAATCCCCAAAGATGTATTCCTTCTCTGGGTAGATCACGTCCCAGTCGGTGACACTAGCCTGGCCCTGCACCTGGAAGTCCTGCTCAAACTACGTTGAGCAAGAAGCCAAAAGAGTTCAAACCAAACTGAACTGTGCACCTCTTATGCCCTAAGATACCACTGTATCACATGTCCTTCACCCACCCCATTGGCAAACACTTCCACCAGGAAGTTGTCCATGTCGTTTTCAGACAGCCGCCCGGCCACCACGATCTCTGAGCCATTGAACAACTGACTGAAGTGATGAGGGGTTAAGGAATCCACCGCGTTGTCAGGGTAACGCAGGTCCACTGCTGACAACAGCGGGCTAGCCACCTCATCGTAGAAACCCTGCAACACATTCATACACATATCCAGTGGTCCCATACATGGAAATGGGCTGTTTGAAAAAATTGTCACCTCTAGGCATCATAGCTGTTGTTTGGCCGGGGGCATCCTAGGCTAAAGCCCTAATGGTTTTATGATTAGCCCTGGATCTCAATTGGGATATTTTTTATTATTATCAAAAATATGATTGTGGGGGGACGTGCGACGTCTGGCCTGCAGGGGGAGTATGGACAGGTTGGGAGCGCACGGGATTGGCCGGGGGGGATTGAACCTGGTGGTGAGCAGGTGTCTGCACTCAGGTCAATCAGGGAGGCTGTACTTATGTGCCTGCTTTCTGTTATAGTGAAGCGGAGACCCAGGAGCGAACGGACCAGGGAGGTCCGGAGCGAGCGAGCGAGTGACACTGACAGAGATCCACCGCGAGACGGCTAAATGGACCCTTTTGTTACATTTTTGATATTTCTGTTCCGCCTGAAAAGCGAATAAACCGATCTCCTGCGGAGAGAACGACAACCCCGCCTGCTCTCATTCCTCGAACCTGCTACACTGGAGCCCAAAGCGGGGCCCGAGAGCAGATAAATGGACCAGTCCCCGTTGGGAAATGTACTCGGGCACCTGGCCCAGATGGCCGAGAGGCAAGGCCAGCTCCACCAGGCACAGAACGAGGTGCTCACGGAGCTGGCCCAGTCCTTTGCCGCCGATCGGGCCATGCTCCATGAGCTCCTCGCCTCCGGCGGACGCGGCGGAGGACCCCGAGGGCCGGGACCCGCAGCCCAGATTCACGTCCCGAAGATGGGGGAGGCCGACGACGCGGAGGCCTTCCTTGAGACCTTCCAGGGGGTGGCCGAGGTCTCGGGGTGGCCTCGACCGGAGTGGGCGCACCGGCTCCTACCGCTCCTGACTGGAGAGGCGCAGCTCGCGGCCCACAGCCTGCCGGCCGGGGCCCAGCAGGACTACGATGCGATCACCAGGGCCATCCGGGACCGGCTGGGTCTCTACCCCGAGGAACATCGGCGGCGGTTCCGGGCGCTGGCCTTCAGCGAGGGGGACCGACCCTTCGCCTTCGCCCAGCAGCTGAGGGACCAGGCCAGGAGGTGGCTGGTCCCAGACCGGAACACAGCGGAGGACGTGGTCGAGCAGGTGGTCATGGAAAGATTCGTGGAGGGGCTGCCGGCTCGGACCTCCGCCTGGGTCCGGTACCATCGGCCCGAGAGCCTCGCTGCTGCGGTCGTCCTGGCGGAGAGCCACCTGCAGCCACCACCGGCGAGCCAGCGACCGCCGACACCGGGCCCACGTACCGGGGCGGCTGCCCCACGGCGGGAGAGGCCAACCCCGGTGCCGAGGGCGAGATGGGGGGGGGGCGGTCCAGAGCGGGCACATGAGTCGCCTTCCACCCCCCTTCCACAGACGGGCGCTCAGGCGGCAGGGGAGGGGTGTGGGCGGCTTGGCCACTTCCGGCGGGCGCTGTTGGACTCGGGCTGCATGCAGACCATGATCCACCAGCGCCTGGTGCGGTCCGAGGCATTGTTGGAGGCGTCGAGCGTTTCGGTGAGGTGTGTACACGGGGATGTGCACGAGTATCCTTTGGTCCCCATCGAAATTCGTTGTGGGGGTAGAAAATATAGGGTGAAGGCGGCGGTTAGTTCGAGCCTCTCGCATCCCCTGATTCTTGGGTTGGATTGGGCGGGGTTCCCACAGGCAGTTAGGGGGACTACGGGGATGTGGACACGACAGGCATGGACATTATCGGGCCATTAGAACGTTCCGCACAAGGGTATCGATTTGTGTTAGTCCTGATCGACTACGCAACCCGATACCCGGAAGCAATTCCGTTGCGCAACATCTCCGCGAAGAGTGTTGCGCAGGCGTTGTTTCATGTCGTATCGCGGGTGGGAGTCCCGAAAGAGATTCTCACTGACCAGGGCACCAATTTCATGTCACGCACGATTAGAGAACTTTACGGGTTGTTGAAGGTCAAGGCCGTTCGCACAAGCGTCTATCACCCAGCCACGGACGGCTTGTGTGAGAGGTTTAACCGGACGTTAAAGTCCATGATCCGCAAGTTCGTACATGAAGATGCTCGAAATTGGCATCAATGGCTAGACCCTCTGTTGTTTGCAGTGCGGGAAGTGCCCCAGGCTTCCACGGGTTTTTCCCCATTTGAGTTACTCTATGGGCGCAAGCCCAGGGGCGTCCTGGACCTCATTAAAGAAAACTGGGAGGAGGGGTCCAGTGACAGCAAAAACGAAATCCAGTACGTCATGGACCTGCGTGCAAAGCTTCACTCACTAGGGGTATTGTCACGTGAGCATTTGCACCGCGCCCAGGAGAGTCAGAGACGCCTGTACGACAGAGGGACTAGATTACGCGATCTCACCCCGGGGGACAAGGTCCTGGTACTGCTGCCCACCTCTAACACCAAATTACTCGCGAAGTGGCAAGGGCCCTTCGTGGTCACGCGGCGAGTCGGGGACGTGGATTACGAGGTAGCGCGTTCGGACAGGGGCGAAAACAAACAGGTGTACCACATCAACCTCCGGAAGAGGTGGAACGACGTGGTCCCTGTCGCGTTTACGTCGACACTGCCGGAGGGAGAAGAGCTCGGGCCGGAAGTCCCGGGCCCAGGTCCCACCCCTCCGGTAGGTCGGGGCGAGGACCTCTCGCGGAGTCAGGCGCGGGACGTTGCCGGCCTGCAACTCCAGTTCGCTGACGTCATTTCACCCCTGCCCGGTCGCATCCCGCTAATTACTCACGACATCGAGACGCAGCCCGGGTTAACGGTGCGGACACGCCCCTATAGGCTGCCCGTCCACAAACAAGATGTGGTACGGCGCGAATTAGCAACCATGTTAGAGTTGGGCGTGGTCCAGGAGTCCCACAGGGACTGGTGCAGTCCCGTCGTGCTTGTGGGGAAGCCGGACGGGTCGGGCCGATTCTGTGTGGACTATCGTAGGGTGAACGCGGTCTCAAAGTTCGACGCCTACCCAATGCCTCGGATCGACAAGCTCGTGGACCGGCTTGGCATGGCCACCTATTATACGACTCTGGACTGCACGAAGGGCTACTGGCAGATGCCGCTATCTCCAGCAGCCCGGGAAAAAACGGCGTTCTCCACTCCGCTCGGTTTATACCAGTTCAAGGTGCTTCCGTTTGGGTTGTTCAGGGCCCCGGCCACGTTTCAGCGACTGATTGACCGGGTGTTACGGCCACGCCGCGTATGCTGCTGCCTACATTGATGACGTGGTCATCTATAGTGGAACGTGGGAGCAGCATGTGCGGCAGGTGGCGGCCGTCCTTCAGTCGCTGAGACGAGCGGGGCTCACGGCCAACCCGAAGAAGTGCGTGATCGGGCGGAGGGAGATCCAGTATCTGGGGTACCACCTGGGGGGGGGGGAGGTCCGGCCACAGGTCGCTAAGACCACGGCGGTGGCCGCCTCCGCTCGGCCCAGAACCAAGAAGGAGGTGAGGCGGTTCTTGGGGCTGGCAGGGTACTACCGGCAGTTCGTGCCGCACTTCTCGGACCTGGCCAGCCCCTTGACCGACCTCACCCGTAAGAGGGCCCCAGATACAGTCCAGTGGTCGGAGCCATGCCAGGTGTCGTTTGAGGCTATTAAAACAGCCCTCTGTGGAGAGTCGGTCCTATGCGCCCCTAACTTTGATCTCCCTTTCTCCCTGCAGACGGACGCGTCGGATAGGGGGCTGGGCGCGGTCCTGACCCAGCAGGTGGAGGGGGTCGACCGCCCGGTGCTGTACCTGAGCCGGAAACTATCGGACCGGGAGGGTCGGTACAGCACGGTGGAGAAGGAGCGTCTCGCCATCCGGTGGGCGGTCGGCGCCCTTCGCTACTACCTGTTGGGGCGCGCATTCACCCTCTACTCCGACCACGCCCCCCTCCAGTGGCTCCACCGCATGAAGGACGCCAACGCGAGGATCACCCGGTGGTACCTCGCGTTGCAGCCCTTTAACTTTCGGGTCGTGCACAGGCCTGGGGCACAAATGGCCGTGGCAGACTTCCTCTACCGCTCCGGGGGGGGGAGTGAGTCGGCGGCCGGATGTGACCCCGGCCGGTGTCGGGCGGTGGGGGCGTGTGGGGGGACGTGCGACGTCTGGCCTGCAGGGGGAGTATGGACAGGTTGGGAGCGCACGGGATTGGCCGGGGGGGATTGAACCTGGTGGTGAGCAGGTGTCTGCACTCAGGTCAATCAGGGAGGCTGTACTTATGTGCCTGTTTTCTGTTATAGTGAAGCAGAGACCCAGGAGCGAACGGACCAGGGAGGTCCGGAGCGAGCGAGTGACACTGACAGAGATCCACCGCGAGACGGCTAAATGGACCCTTTTGTTACATTTTTGATATTTCTGTTCCGCCTGAAAAGCGAATAAACCGATCTCCTGCGGAGAGAACGACAACCCCGCCTGCTCTCATTCCTCGAACCTGCTACAATGATTGATATGATATTTTCCAGGATCTATTCATCTTTCATTCCAATCATGCATTAGAGAACCTCAAAAGGCCAGGATCGGTTCCTCTGTGTGTCTTTCTAGCATCAAATCTACTTCCCACTACTCGGCATCCATGCAATTTATGTGCGGAGCAGAGAGAGAATGGGAGTGTACTAAACATGAACTGTGTTTCGTATTCCAATAAACATGAACATATTTAACAATTTTTCTCTAGTCTGATACTGTGTAGAATGTCATTACATGTTTAGTGATATGTTCTGATATATTCTGCTTATACTCAATATTACTAAAAATATACTTATATTTATTCAATCACAATTCATAATTAATCTGGAAAGTAAACAAGTGTTTGACGCACACATTGAGTGTACTATGAATAAGGTGTCAGAGTACACAGTTACAAAGTTTACAAAATAAAGGCATTAACGTCCAGAGTCCTCAAATCCTAACAACGCCACTGATTAGCATAACTTCACCTGCAGCTGAAGGGTAGCGTCGGAGGCTTCGTAGATCCTGCGGGCCACGCCATTGTTCTGTTTGGCCATCACGTCCAGGAAGGAGTAATCCACATTATCCCCAAAGCCCAGGCAGAACAGAGTCATATTACCACTGATGGCTTCGCACACGTTCTGCTGTATCTTTTGAAGGTTACTTTCACCTACACAATCACAGACATTAAAGAAGACAGCTCAATCATGACCCAATGTGGTGGAACAGGATGTAGGTATATCCATGAAGAGAGACCACATATGAGACATATGACATATCACTTCAAACCTTTCATCACAAATGTATTTTGATATCTCTGTACACTCACCCTCATTTGGCATTCCATCGGTTAGTAAAATGATCATGTCCACACTTCTCTCTGGGAGCTTCTTGTTCCTTCTGTCATCTTGCAGCATTTTGATGGCCATCATTACGGCATCATTGATGTTAGTGCCTGAAAAATGAATTGATTTAGATTAATCTTTGGTAGGGTTAGTTGTTGTTGGGAAGTTTGATATCTAGCCAAGTAGAAGCTAACCTACTTCCTCTAGAATTTAATTGGCGGACAAATTGAATGGCTTTATCCAAGTTTTCCTCTGTTGCTTTGGTAAGGGATTCTTTCCAGGGATCAATAGAGTGATCAAATAAGATGATACCAAAGTAGTCCTCTGGATGGAGGTCTGAGAGAATTGATTCCATTGCCACGCGGGTCTTTGGAGGCAAGAATACAAGAAGGCTGGTAGTTAGTATGTGAATGCAATAAAATGCATGTTATTTTTTCTACATCACTGTCCATGCAACACACACACATACCCACACACACATGCACACACACACACACACACACACACACACACACACACACACACACACACACACACACACACACACACACACACACACACACACACACACACACACACACAGTACCTGGAACATCTTCATGCCTGACATTGAACCACTCCTGTCAATCACGAACACCACATTTTTTGGGACACGGGGAAGATCCGGAGGAGCAAAGAAATGCACAAAGTATCCGTTCACGATCTGGAGGTAGAAATATAAAAGTGGAATTGATCAGTTTAAACGGGTCAATTGCTCCACTAAAGTCAGCATTTGTTTTCATATATTTGTTGACAGCAGACCTGAATGTCTCCTAGGCTTGACGCTCGTTTCACGTCATACTTGATGATGAAATCCCCATTGATCAGAGACCCATCACACTCTGGACACTTCCTCTGCTGATCCAGCGTGGGCGAGAAGGAGATGTGTGCCTGAAAGAGGGATGCATGGGCTTCAACTTCAAATGACCACAAAATGTAGTCGGCCATGTAATTCACTTCCTGCTGATAGATATCAAACTGGACCTTGTTGTCTGTGACTGTTTTCTCCACCAGGGGGAGAAGTTCATTGGAAAGGAAGGTTGCATGGGCATCCACAAAGGCAATGCCCTGGGGCTCATAGATATCAGCCACAATCTGCACACACACACACACAGACACACGCACACGCACACGCACACGCACACACACACACACACACAAATATATTTTGTATAAATATGTACATTTACTGAGTCCACGAAACTTAGGGGATTGTGAACTTGGATTCACCTGAAAGTTCTGGACCAGCTGTTTGGGGTTTATTCGGGTCAGGATCTCATACTTGCCAAATTTCCTCTGAAGAAGCTCCTCATAGGTCAAGATGAAGGTCACATTGCTCTTGGCTGCAATGTTGACGGACACAGAGAACTTCTCCATTTTCCTTCCAGAAGCTCTGTAAAATCATGCCAATTAGCCCAAATGAGTGATATCAAACAGTAAAATGCACTTTAGTTTCCATATGAAACAGGAAAATATGTGAACTTTATGAGTTTCTTTAAACACAAAGTGACATGATTCGAGTTAAATGCCTGTTCGATCTCCACCTACTTGACCAGTCCAGCTGTCTGTCCACTTGAAACAGCCTTCTCATACTGTTTCTTGGCTTTCTCCTTTTCATTCACAACCCCAACATAGATCTGACCCTCAATCTCCCTGTGACCAGAAGAGGCAGTTGAAACGTGAAAAAAGGATTTAGAAAATGCTTTTATTGCTGTTACAATGTGTCGATGGAATCGTATCTTTCACTTGAGCCTCTTCCAAACAAAGGAATCAAGCAAGAGTTGTGCTGTAAGTGTTGTACATTGGATCCAAAGAATGTGCAATAAGAAGCGTTATATATTGATGAATTGAACAGTTAGCCAACAACAGACTGAATGTTGAAACAGGCATAATGTCTATTGACTGGCTGGTTTAAAGAAGACCTCATGTGCTTTTTTTTAGGAGGCGAAAAGCTTTCAGTGTTTTGAAAGGTTTGGTCTGGTGGAAGACTCACATGCTGAAGTTGGTGATGAAGGCCGTCTTGGGCAGGTCCACCTCGAAGAATATTTCCTGGGAGGAGTTGGCTTTGTTCAAAGCAGTGGAGGTCATGACTGTGTGAGCGAACCGAGACGCCACCGTACAGTGTACCAAGACACTGAGCACCTCCACCATCTGACCAGAGTGGGCGAAAAAAACCATATATTGATAACAAATGAGACTCCTAGACATGCCTTTAGCACTAGAAATGCAAAACAACAACAAAAAGTGGATCACTAATCGACATGAATATCAAAATGTATCCCAGAAGTCTTCCCTTACCTTTGCATCGTCTACACTCCTTTTCTGTAACAAAAGTGAAAAAGTTAATATTTTTAGCCTGCAGGTCCAGGCTTCTGGGTGATCCAAAACAATCAGGGCACGTAGAAAAAAAGGAAAAATGGAAATAGCTGAAAATACCTGAATGGACCTGATGGCTCCATCTGTCTCCTGAAATGTAGTCAAATGATAAACATATTATGCTATGTTGACATAACATACCAAGAGAATAAATATCAAATATCCAAACGTGAACCAGAATGGCATTTGGAGAAGCAGGTCCTCATACAAATCAGGAATAAAACGACGCAGAATAACTACAACTAAACTACATGCAGGTAGCAGAACAACTAAAGAAACAACTTAACTAAACAGGTAGCAGAAAAGAAAATTACAGTAAAAACCGATGAACCAACAAAAGCAGGGCAAGTGGAGCATTGGACTTTGATGTCATTTTCAAATGGACTTATAATATAATAATATGAAAGACAATATGAGTAAGTTCACCTTCGTCGTAGCATCATAGCGAGAGATCACCAGGGCACCCTGGACCGGCCAAAGTGGCCCGAGGTAGAGAAGGCCCAACAGCAGCAGCAGAACAGTATTCAGCAGCACCTCAGACATGACTGAATGTCCTCTTAGCACTGACTCAGTCCAATATGTAGACAGGACCCTGCCCAGTAGGAGCAACAAACACACTTTTGTGCCTTGCTCAAAAAAATGTGGACCAACCCCCTTGGCCCAAAAAGTAGAGCAACATGCAACTTTGGGTTGGATTTTAGTGCATCGCATCCATCTCACGCTTTACCATGTTTATCTGTTTGTTTTTGTATTAATCAGTACCATACCCTTAATAACCAGTAGCGTAATTACTAGAAGCCCTCCAAAGCCAGTAGAATGAATTAAAATATTTTATATTAGTAGTGTGTACTTGGAGGAGAAACTAAATTATCTCAAAGAGATTTCAGAAAAGTAAAGACTTTTGGACATTTTTGTCATTTTCCTTCATTCAACATTTTCATATTTTGGAAAATGTGTTATATTTAGCTTAGACAACCAGCCTTTGTCTGACGCAAACAGTTAAAAATATAGGACTACAGAGTCATAGACGTTTAAGGTTAAATAAATGTAACAGATACATTTACAACAGATGTACACAATAAACAAACACCTAGCTGCACACACTAGTTCACAGTATTCACATTTTTTATATTCTTTTTGATTATTAGTCCTTGTTTTTATTTTCTTTTTTTTTTTGCCTTTTATTCAGCAGCTGTTGCTCTGCTAATATTACCTCATAATACCCATTTTTTACCCCTATGATTCCCCTGCTGAAGTCCCAATATTTGATTTTAAGTCCAAAAGTCAATGAACTTGTTTGATAGCCGAGAAATGAACCTAGTCATCTCTACTGGAGTGATATGCCCTTGCGCCAGACCTGGGGGTAGTGAGAGACGAGGGACTGGGGTTGTAGGGAAGTCCTCTTGAAGTCCTGTCGAATCTCTGCAGGCTTGTACAGCCGAGTAACAGGCAGGTGAGAGGAAATGGAAGAGCTCAGACTGTCCTGATGATCTCTGTCACTACCTTCACCTCCTCTCAGACTTCAACTCCATTTTGTCACAAACCTGCCTGGACCAAAATCAACTCCTCTGCCTCTGCCACCATACTCCCTCCCCCTATCCACGCCTCTGTTCTTACCCACTTTATTCCTCTCTCCTCCGAAGATGGCCAAAGAATAGTTAGGTCTAACAACGCCACCACCTTCCTGATTGACCGGATCCCCTCCTCTCTCCTCCAGGCCGTCTCCATGCGACATCCTGCCATTCCTCACTACCCTCATCAACTCCTCCCTCACTTCAGGCCTTAGTCCAGCGTCCTTCAAGACTGCTAGAATCAAGCGTACTGGGACCCCTTTGGTTTTCCCTGTATGCTAGATCCTTGGGGTCTGTAATCATGTGGTTTCTCCTATCACTGCTAAGCTGATGACTGTATTAGATATCAGGTATTTGACAAGGATTTAATCATAGGTCATCATTTCCAATTTATGACCATATATTGTGGACACGTGAAAGTAAACATATATCGTAGACATTTGTGTTTACATTGACAGTGATAAACAAATTATTTTGGCTCAGATAGAAACAGATTCTGTAAAACTATAGTCGACAAATAAATTATGTTGTTTAGTCGAATTGCATGTGGTGAGAAGAAAGAAATGTAGCTTAAATGATGTATTTGCGAGTGTATGTGTGTGTGTACGTGCGTGCGTCGAGCGTACGTGTGTGCGTGCGCGCGTGTGCTTGCGTGCATGTGTGTGTGTGTGCATCCCGAAAGGCAGGGGAGAAGCGGGACAGCATGGAGAACGTCTAGCTTGTTAACAGGAGGAGCCGGTCCTCTTTCCTCAATCACAAATGTCAATGATTCCTACATCAAGCTGGATGGCAACAACATGGGAGAGGAGTGCTTAAGACGGGTCAAAAAAGGATAGCTTTCTTTGATGTGGTGACATTGTTATATATTTTTCTTCATGGTCATTTCTTGATGCGATGTCAATGTTAATGTGACAGACTTTTCAAGCTCACGGATAAGGGCTGCACCTGACAATTATTTTCACAGTGGATACATCAAAATTAGAGTATTATTTAGTCTATAAAATGTAATGCATAATAGCAAACGCCATCACAAGTTTCCAGGGACCAGGTGCTTGCTTTATCTGACAAGTGTTAGGGTTCGATAGCTGCTGGACCCAAGAGCAGAACACAGAGACAGGACTTGAGTTTGAGTAATGAAAAGGTTTATTTGGATCAGACCAGGGGTGGGACAGGTTGGAGCCTGGGAGCTTCAGGCTGGAGGGAGTGAAGCAGGGAGGCTGGAGGTGCTGATCCACCAAACACTGAGGCAAAAGGAAACAAAGGTTAGATACGAGATTTCAACAGAAAAATATCGACTAGTAAGTGTTAGAAAAAACTGGAGACAGGTACGAATATCTACCACTGAAGGTCGAAGTACGATCTGGCGATGACTGCAGGCTAACCAGGTGTATTTGAACGACAACCTGAAGCACGCCAGGTGTGAAAAGTTGAGGGGTGGCAGGCACAGCACAGAGACAGACAGGGGTTGTGGCAACACACAGCACAACAGATGTGGCTATGACAACAAGCAGCCAAGAAAAACTCAATGATTCCTTTTATAATGATCCATTCATATTTGGATTGAAATGCAAATTAAAAAGCACATTTTTAAAACAAATATTCGATAAACTACCTCAAAGGATTATTTATGATAAAAATGTGTCAGTCGGCAAATCGATTCCTTAACTAATCTATGTAGAGCTTGAAAATAAAAACTGCCAGGTGTCTGTCTGGTCATTCACAAAACTCAAAGGATCTCTACGGTGCTGAAATGCTTGATTTGATCTAATATTTATTGTAGTACTGTGATCAATCAAGGGTTTCTTTATTAATTTGATAGCATCGGAACTTCATTAAGGGTCTCATACACTATTACACTTACATATTATTAGTACGACACTGAAAAGGTGTGGTGAAAGAGCCACACTGTGCCGCAGTATTGATGAGCTTGTCTGCTACTTGTCAAACTGTCTTAAAGAGGCCTGATACGATGTAATCTTCAGCACTGCCATCAATGAGCCCTGTCCCATTACTGTGGATGAACCAGCATGGGACATTTTTTCCTCTCTTCAAATCCTTCCTGAAGTCCCGTTGCCAACCTCTGGAGACCAAGAGAGAGGTCACAAGGTGGTTTTAAAAGTCAGAAATCATTTTTTCTCCAAATTTCCGATCTAGATGTTCACTGTTCTGTGTAACACATGTAAGGTAGCAGGTGTACCTGGTCACATTGAGCTGATGTCCTTTGACATACATAGTGGCGTCTGGTTTCTCAGGAACCTCTCCTGGACGTAGATCTCCAACTTCAAACCCAATCCCATGGTAGAACTGACCTGCAGAATTTACCACCATTGAAAAGACTCTTATATTGATTCCCTTACAATCAGCTTTTATCTTACTTTCGGTTTCATTTCCATGTTATTATAGCCTATTTACTAGGTGTGAGTGTGACTATCCATTACAAGCTGTTTCCAAATCTGCCGTGCCCTCTGACTTTGTGACACCTCAAGTGGGAGTGTCCACCTAGATGTATAATGGATAGATCAGTTCACCAGCCTACCCATTGGACTGTAGCAACTGGTAGGCTTATCTATCCATCATTAAATAGTGCCAAAATAGATCCCTTTAAGAAAATCTCAATCTTTCTGCTATTCTTCACTTACAATAAAAACAGTTTCAATAGTTTTTTGTTCTACATGTTCTTAGTTTCATTAGTAAATTACTATCAATAAACACCAAGTCTTGGACACTACTTCCTGCTATGATTCCCTGTTGTTTCATTACCTAGCAGACCATGGACGGATGGAGAGAGAAGGTGGCCGTCCAGAGTGTAGAATCCCAGGTAGTCCTGGTGGTAGGGGTGCATCTTCCACACTTTGTGGAGCAGGATCACAAACTTTACAGAATCTCTTAAAGTTACCTTGACGCTCCGGTCCTTGGTCAAAAGCAGATCCACACTGGGGTTAGGAAAGAAAGTGGAGATGGAGTGGATGGTGTAATCAGAATGACTTGGTAGGAAGACAAAGTAAAAAAGCAAAGAGAGGAAGTCAAGCCGTAACATTGTCATAAACATCCGTTGGATTCTAGGTGTTTCAACCTGGGTCCTTTTAGGGAAGCTTGGTCTGACCACAGCAGCTTGACCTTTTGTCCATCCTGGGACAGAGTGATGTACTCTGTGGTCACCTCCAGCCTCACCCCCAGGGCCTGATGGACAACACCAAGGCGGCCAAAGTAGGTGTTGACTTTACCATCAGGGGCAACCATCTTATCCCCAATGGTTTGACCATTGACCAAAAGTCCTGAAGAAGCAACATGTGATTAAAGGATCAATTTCCTATAGGATACTGATAAGATAATAGATTTCTTTTAGTAATCATTAAAACGGCCAAGAGGTTGGAATTTCATTTTATGAACAGCACAAGTGTGCCGTGTGGACTGAAGCAGGCTCACCTATGGAGGGGTCTTTGACCAGGTTAAAGATGGTTCCAGGTGAGTCATTGATGTTGAAGCACAGAGCGTCCTCTCTCTCTGGCAGTTCGATTATGAAATGAGGATCTCCATCCACTGAACAAAAAGTATAATGCCAAGGCGGAAGCAACAATTGGAAGAAATAGATATATGGACTTGGTTGCGTCAAATAAAGTCATTCTGGAGAATAAGCTGTCCCACTACATTTCAAGCTAAAACCATATACAATGATCAATGGCCAGATTTTATGAATATAGAATACGTACCAAGGTATGTAGGACTATGAGCAATAGGATGCCTCCAGTGGCTTCCAGATTGAGGGGCTGAGTGTAGATATCCTGAACCTACACCGCATGACCAACAACAAATACACAGTGAGAAGCAATGTATCTCCAAGGCCTGCGCTCTCAGAGCTACTATAGGGGAATTCAAATACAAACCCGGTTCAAATCCTACCCTGTTTGTCAGCCTGCTGCCGTTGTTCTGTGGAAATAAGCGGGAATAATTCAACAGAGATACATGTAGGACCTCAATAACGACACAATGTCAGTATGTTGGTGTACAACTCCGTTGAGTCCTCCTTCCTGCCTCTCCAGCTGTCCTACCCTCAGTCAGCTTGTCCGCTATGAGGGGCCCGCTGGGACCATCCTCGGTCTCTGGCTTGGTGACCACCATGGAGGTGAGGGGGGTGACGAAGCTGTACTTCAGGGACATCTCCAGGGCTTTGTCCGTGGCGTTGCTCTTCTCCTCTGCTGGCCCACTCTTACTAGTTAATGGAAACAACACAAAGAATTCAGACAGTCTTGCACCTAGGTTGAGAATGTATACCCAGAGCAATGAGGTTTTGGAAATCCATTCCAACAATATCTGGCTTCCATCCGCTCAAACCTGGTGTCCAGTAGTTGTTGGATGGTGAGGTAGGCCCACAGGCGCTCAGTGAAATCCCCAAAGATGTATTCCTTCTCTGGGTAGATCACGTCCCAGTCGGTGACACTAGCCTGGCCCTGCACCTGGAAGTCCTGCTCAAACTACGTTGAGCAAGAAGCCAAAAGAGTTCAAACCAAACTGAACTGTGCACCTCTTATGCCCTAAGATACCACTGTATCACATGTCCTTCACCCACCCCATTGGCAAACACTTCCACCAGGAAGTTGTCCATGTCGTTTTCAGACAGCCGCCCGGCCACCACGATCTCTGAGCCATTGAACAACTGACTGAAGTGATGAGGGGTTAAGGAATCCACCGCGTTGTCAGGGTAACGCAGGTCCACTGCTGACAACAGCGGGCTAGCCACCTCATCGTAGAAACCCTGCAACACATTCATACACATATCCAGTGGTCCCATACATGGAAATGGGCTGTTTGAAAAAATTGTCACCTCTAGGCATCATAGCTGTTGTTTGGCCGGGGGCATCCTAGGCTAAAGCCCTAATGGTTTTATGATTAGCCCTGGATCTCAATTGGGATATTTTTTATTATTATCAAAAATATGATTGTGGGGGGACGTGCGACGTCTGGCCTGCAGGGGGAGTATGGACAGGTTGGGAGCGCACGGGATTGGCCGGGGGGGATTGAACCTGGTGGTGAGCAGGTGTCTGCACTCAGGTCAATCAGGGAGGCTGTACTTATGTGCCTGCTTTCTGTTATAGTGAAGCGGAGACCCAGGAGCGAACGGACCAGGGAGGTCCGGAGCGAGCGAGCGAGTGACACTGACAGAGATCCACCGCGAGACGGCTAAATGGACCCTTTTGTTACATTTTTGATATTTCTGTTCCGCCTGAAAAGCGAATAAACCGATCTCCTGCGGAGAGAACGACAACCCCGCCTGCTCTCATTCCTCGAACCTGCTACACTGGAGCCCAAAGCGGGGCCCGAGAGCAGATAAATGGACCAGTCCCCGTTGGGAAATGTACTCGGGCACCTGGCCCAGATGGCCGAGAGGCAAGGCCAGCTCCACCAGGCACAGAACGAGGTGCTCACGGAGCTGGCCCAGTCCTTTGCCGCCGATCGGGCCATGCTCCATGAGCTCCTCGCCTCCGGCGGACGCGGCGGAGGACCCCGAGGGCCGGGACCCGCAGCCCAGATTCACGTCCCGAAGATGGGGGAGGCCGACGACGCGGAAGCCTTCCTTGAGACCTTCCAGGGGGTGGCCGAGGTCTCGGGGTGGCCTCGACCGGAGTGGGCGCACCGGCTCCTACCGCTCCTGACTGGAGAGGCGCAGCTCGCGGCCCACAGCCTGCCGGCCGGGGCCCAGCAGGACTACGATGCGATCACCAGGGCCATCCGGGACCGGCTGGGTCTCTACCCCGAGGAACATCGGCGGCGGTTCCGGGCGCTGGCCTTCAGCGAGGGGGACCGACCCTTCGCCTTCGCCCAGCAGCTGAGGGACCAGGCCAGGAGGTGGCTGGTCCCAGACCGGAACACAGCGGAGGACGTGGTCGAGCAGGTGGTCATGGAAAGATTCGTGGAGGGGCTGCCGGCTCGGACCTCCGCCTGGGTCCGGTACCATCGGCCCGAGAGCCTCGCTGCTGCGGTCGTCCTGGCGGAGAGCCACCTGCAGCCACCACCGGCGAGCCAGCGACCGCCGACACCGGGCCCACGTACCGGGGCGGCTGCCCCACGGCGGGAGAGGCCAACCCCGGTGCCGAGGGCGAGATGGGGGGGGGCGGTCCAGAGCGGGCACATGAGTCGCCTTCCACCCCCCTTCCACAGACGGGCGCTCAGGCGGCAGGGGAGGGGTGTGGGCGGCTTGGCCACTTCCGGCGGGCGCTGTTGGACTCGGGCTGCATGCAGACCATGATCCACCAGCGCCTGGTGCGGTCCGAGGCATTGTTGGAGGCGTCGAGCGTTTCGGTGAGGTGTGTACACGGGGATGTGCACGAGTATCCTTTGGTCCCCATCGAAATTCGTTGTGGGGGTAGAAAATATAGGGTGAAGGCGGCGGTTAGTTCGAGCCTCTCGCATCCCCTGATTCTTGGGTTGGATTGGGCGGGGTTCCCACAGGCAGTTAGGGGGACTACGGGGATGTGGACACGACAGGCATGGACATTATCGGGCCATTAGAACGTTCCGCACAAGGGTATCGATTTGTGTTAGTCCTGATCGACTACGCAACCCGATACCCGGAAGCAATTCCGTTGCGCAACATCTCCGCGAAGAGTGTTGCGCAGGCGTTGTTTCATGTCGTATCGCGGGTGGGAGTCCCGAAAGAGATTCTCACTGACCAGGGCACCAATTTCATGTCACGCACGATTAGAGAACTTTACGGGTTGTTGAAGGTCAAGGCCGTTCGCACAAGCGTCTATCACCCAGCCACGGACGGCTTGTGTGAGAGGTTTAACCGGACGTTAAAGTCCATGATCCGCAAGTTCGTACATGAAGATGCTCGAAATTGGCATCAATGGCTAGACCCTCTGTTGTTTGCAGTGCGGGAAGTGCCCCAGGCTTCCACGGGTTTTTCCCCATTTGAGTTACTCTATGGGCGCAAGCCCAGGGGCGTCCTGGACCTCATTAAAGAAAACTGGGAGGAGGGGTCCAGTGACAGCAAAAACGAAATCCAGTACGTCATGGACCTGCGTGCAAAGCTTCACTCACTAGGGGTATTGTCACGTGAGCATTTGCACCGCGCCCAGGAGAGTCAGAGACGCCTGTACGACAGAGGGACTAGATTACGCGATCTCACCCCGGGGGACAAGGTCCTGGTACTGCTGCCCACCTCTAACACCAAATTACTCGCGAAGTGGCAAGGGCCCTTCGTGGTCACGCGGCGAGTCGGGGACGTGGATTACGAGGTAGCGCGTTCGGACAGGGGCGAAAACAAACAGGTGTACCACATCAACCTCCGGAAGAGGTGGAACGACGTGGTCCCTGTCGCGTTTACGTCGACACTGCCGGAGGGAGAAGAGCTCGGGCCGGAAGTCCCGGGCCCAGGTCCCACCCCTCCGGTAGGTCGGGGCGAGGACCTCTCGCGGAGTCAGGCGCGGGACGTTGCCGGCCTGCAACTCCAGTTCGCTGACGTCATTTCACCCCTGCCCGGTCGCATCCCGCTAATTACTCACGACATCGAGACGCAGCCCGGGTTAACGGTGCGGACACGCCCCTATAGGCTGCCCGTCCACAAACAAGATGTGGTACGGCGCGAATTAGCAACCATGTTAGAGTTGGGCGTGGTCCAGGAGTCCCACAGGGACTGGTGCAGTCCCGTCGTGCTTGTGGGGAAGCCGGACGGGTCGGGCCGATTCTGTGTGGACTATCGTAGGGTGAACGCGGTCTCAAAGTTCGACGCCTACCCAATGCCTCGGATCGACAAGCTCGTGGACCGGCTTGGCATGGCCACCTATTATACGACTCTGGACTGCACGAAGGGCTACTGGCAGATGCCGCTATCTCCAGCAGCCCGGGAAAAAACGGCGTTCTCCACTCCGCTCGGTTTATACCAGTTCAAGGTGCTTCCGTTTGGGTTGTTCAGGGCCCCGGCCACGTTTCAGCGACTGATTGACCGGGTGTTACGGCCACGCCGCGTATGCTGCTGCCTACATTGATGACGTGGTCATCTATAGTGGAACGTGGGAGCAGCATGTGCGGCAGGTGGCGGCCGTCCTTCAGTCGCTGAGACGAGCGGGGCTCACGGCCAACCCGAAGAAGTGCGTGATCGGGCGGAGGGAGATCCAGTATCTGGGGTACCACCTGGGGGGGGGGGAGGTCCGGCCACAGGTCGCTAAGACCACGGCGGTGGCCGCCTCCGCTCGGCCCAGAACCAAGAAGGAGGTGAGGCGGTTCTTGGGGCTGGCAGGGTACTACCGGCAGTTCGTGCCGCACTTCTCGGACCTGGCCAGCCCCTTGACCGACCTCACCCGTAAGAGGGCCCCAGATACAGTCCAGTGGTCGGAGCCATGCCAGGTGTCGTTTGAGGCTATTAAAACAGCCCTCTGTGGAGAGTCGGTCCTATGCGCCCCTAACTTTGATCTCCCTTTCTCCCTGCAGACGGACGCGTCGGATAGGGGGCTGGGCGCGGTCCTGACCCAGCAGGTGGAGGGGGTCGACCGCCCGGTGCTGTACCTGAGCCGGAAACTATCGGACCGGGAGGGTCGGTACAGCACGGTGGAGAAGGAGCGTCTCGCCATCCGGTGGGCGGTCGGCGCCCTTCGCTACTACCTGTTGGGGCGCGCATTCACCCTCTACTCCGACCACGCCCCCCTCCAGTGGCTCCACCGCATGAAGGACGCCAACGCGAGGATCACCCGGTGGTACCTCGCGTTGCAGCCCTTTAACTTTCGGGTCGTGCACAGGCCTGGGGCACAAATGGCCGTGGCAGACTTCCTCTACCGCTCCGGGGGGGGGAGTGAGTCGGCGGCCGGATGTGACCCCGGCCGGTGTCGGGCGGTGGGGGCGTGTGGGGGGACGTGCGACGTCTGGCCTGCAGGGGGAGTATGGACAGGTTGGGAGCGCACGGGATTGGCCGGGGGGGATTGAACCTGGTGGTGAGCAGGTGTCTGCACTCAGGTCAATCAGGGAGGCTGTACTTATGTGCCTGTTTTCTGTTATAGTGAAGCAGAGACCCAGGAGCGAACGGACCAGGGAGGTCCGGAGCGAGCGAGTGACACTGACAGAGATCCACCGCGAGACGGCTAAATGGACCCTTTTGTTACATTTTTGATATTTCTGTTCCGCCTGAAAAGCGAATAAACCGATCTCCTGCGGAGAGAACGACAACCCCGCCTGCTCTCATTCCTCGAACCTGCTACAATGATTGATATGATATTTTCCAGGATCTATTCATCTTTCATTCCAATCATGCATTAGAGAACCTCAAAAGGCCAGGATCGGTTCCTCTGTGTGTCTTTCTAGCATCAAATCTACTTCCCACTACTCGGCATCCATGCAATTTATGTGCGGAGCAGAGAGAGAATGGGAGTGTACTAAACATGAACTGTGTTTCGTATTCCAATAAACATGAACATATTTAACAATTTTTCTCTAGTCTGATACTGTGTAGAATGTCATTACATGTTTAGTGATATGTTCTGATATATTCTGCTTATACTCAATATTACTAAAAATATACTTATATTTATTCAATCACAATTCATAATTAATCTGGAAAGTAAACAAGTGTTTGACGCACACATTGAGTGTACTATGAATAAGGTGTCAGAGTACACAGTTACAAAGTTTACAAAATAAAGGCATTAACGTCCAGAGTCCTCAAATCCTAACAACGCCACTGATTAGCATAACTTCACCTGCAGCTGAAGGGTAGCGTCGGAGGCTTCGTAGATCCTGCGGGCCACGCCATTGTTCTGTTTGGCCATCACGTCCAGGAAGGAGTAATCCACATTATCCCCAAAGCCCAGGCAGAACAGAGTCATATTACCACTGATGGCTTCGCACACGTTCTGCTGTATCTTTTGAAGGTTACTTTCACCTACACAATCACAGACATTAAAGAAGACAGCTCAATCATGACCCAATGTGGTGGAACAGGATGTAGGTATATCCATGAAGAGAGACCACATATGAGACATATGACATATCACTTCAAACCTTTCATCACAAATGTATTTTGATATCTCTGTACACTCACCCTCATTTGGCATTCCATCGGTTAGTAAAATGATCATGTCCACACTTCTCTCTGGGAGCTTCTTGTTCCTTCTGTCATCTTGCAGCATTTTGATGGCCATCATTACGGCATCATTGATGTTAGTGCCTGAAAAATGAATTGATTTAGATTAATCTTTGGTAGGGTTAGTTGTTGTTGGGAAGTTTGATATCTAGCCAAGTAGAAGCTAACCTACTTCCTCTAGAATTTAATTGGCGGACAAATTGAATGGCTTTATCCAAGTTTTCCTCTGTTGCTTTGGTAAGGGATTCTTTCCAGGGATCAATAGAGTGATCAAATAAGATGATACCAAAGTAGTCCTCTGGATGGAGGTCTGAGAGAATTGATTCCATTGCCACGCGGGTCTTTGGAGGCAAGAATACAAGAAGGCTGGTAGTTAGTATGTGAATGCAATAAAATGCATGTTATTTTTTCTACATCACTGTCCATGCAACACACACACATACCCACACACACATGCACACACACACACACACACACACACACACACACACACACACACACACACACACACACACACACACACACACACACACACACACACACACACACACACACAGTACCTGGAACATCTTCATGCCTGACATTGAACCACTCCTGTCAATCACGAACACCACATTTTTTGGGACACGGGGAAGATCCGGAGGAGCAAAGAAATGCACAAAGTATCCGTTCACGATCTGGAGGTAGAAATATAAAAGTGGAATTGATCAGTTTAAACGGGTCAATTGCTCCACTAAAGTCAGCATTTGTTTTCATATATTTGTTGACAGCAGACCTGAATGTCTCCTAGGCTTGACGCTCGTTTCACGTCATACTTGATGATGAAATCCCCATTGATCAGAGACCCATCACACTCTGGACACTTCCTCTGCTGATCCAGCGTGGGCGAGAAGGAGATGTGTGCCTGAAAGAGGGATGCATGGGCTTCAACTTCAAATGACCACAAAATGTAGTCGGCCATGTAATTCACTTCCTGCTGATAGATATCAAACTGGACCTTGTTGTCTGTGACTGTTTTCTCCACCAGGGGGAGAAGTTCATTGGAAAGGAAGGTTGCATGGGCATCCACAAAGGCAATGCCCTGGGGCTCATAGATATCAGCCACAATCTGCACACACACACACACAGACACACGCACACGCACACGCACACGCACACACACACACACACACAAATATATTTTGTATAAATATGTACATTTACTGAGTCCACGAAACTTAGGGGATTGTGAACTTGGATTCACCTGAAAGTTCTGGACCAGCTGTTTGGGGTTTATTCGGGTCAGGATCTCATACTTGCCAAATTTCCTCTGAAGAAGCTCCTCATAGGTCAAGATGAAGGTCACATTGCTCTTGGCTGCAATGTTGACGGACACAGAGAACTTCTCCATTTTCCTTCCAGAAGCTCTGTAAAATCATGCCAATTAGCCCAAATGAGTGATATCAAACAGTAAAATGCACTTTAGTTTCCATATGAAACAGGAAAATATGTGAACTTTATGAGTTTCTTTAAACACAAAGTGACATGATTCGAGTTAAATGCCTGTTCGATCTCCACCTACTTGACCAGTCCAGCTGTCTGTCCACTTGAAACAGCCTTCTCATACTGTTTCTTGGCTTTCTCCTTTTCATTCACAACCCCAACATAGATCTGACCCTCAATCTCCCTGTGACCAGAAGAGGCAGTTGAAACGTGAAAAAAGGATTTAGAAAATGCTTTTATTGCTGTTACAATGTGTCGATGGAATCGTATCTTTCACTTGAGCCTCTTCCAAACAAAGGAATCAAGCAAGAGTTGTGCTGTAAGTGTTGTACATTGGATCCAAAGAATGTGCAATAAGAAGCGTTATATATTGATGAATTGAACAGTTAGCCAACAACAGACTGAATGTTGAAACAGGCATAATGTCTATTGACTGGCTGGTTTAAAGAAGACCTCATGTGCTTTTTTTTAGGAGGCGAAAAGCTTTCAGTGTTTTGAAAGGTTTGGTCTGGTGGAAGACTCACATGCTGAAGTTGGTGATGAAGGCCGTCTTGGGCAGGTCCACCTCGAAGAATATTTCCTGGGAGGAGTTGGCTTTGTTCAAAGCAGTGGAGGTCATGACTGTGTGAGCGAACCGAGACGCCACCGTACAGTGTACCAAGACACTGAGCACCTCCACCATCTGACCAGAGTGGGCGAAAAAAACCATATATTGATAACAAATGAGACTCCTAGACATGCCTTTAGCACTAGAAATGCAAAACAACAACAAAAAGTGGATCACTAATCGACATGAATATCAAAATGTATCCCAGAAGTCTTCCCTTACCTTTGCATCGTCTACACTCCTTTTCTGTAACAAAAGTGAAAAAGTTAATATTTTTAGCCTGCAGGTCCAGGCTTCTGGGTGATCCAAAACAATCAGGGCACGTAGAAAAAAAGGAAAAATGGAAATAGCTGAAAATACCTGAATGGACCTGATGGCTCCATCTGTCTCCTGAAATGTAGTCAAATGATAAACATATTATGCTATGTTGACATAACATACCAAGAGAATAAATATCAAATATCCAAACGTGAACCAGAATGGCATTTGGAGAAGCAGGTCCTCATACAAATCAGGAATAAAACGACGCAGAATAACTACAACTAAACTACATGCAGGTAGCAGAACAACTAAAGAAACAACTTAACTAAACAGGTAGCAGAAAAGAAAATTACAGTAAAAACCGATGAACCAACAAAAGCAGGGCAAGTGGAGCATTGGACTTTGATGTCATTTTCAAATGGACTTATAATATAATAATATGAAAGACAATATGAGTAAGTTCACCTTCGTCGTAGCATCATAGCGAGAGATCACCAGGGCACCCTGGACCGGCCAAAGTGGCCCGAGGTAGAGAAGGCCCAACAGCAGCAGCAGAACAGTATTCAGCAGCACCTCAGACATGACTGAATGTCCTCTTAGCACTGACTCAGTCCAATATGTAGACAGGACCCTGCCCAGTAGGAGCAACAAACACACTTTTGTGCCTTGCTCAAAAAAATGTGGACCAACCCCCTTGGCCCAAAAAGTAGAGCAACATGCAACTTTGGGTTGGATTTTAGTGCATCGCATCCATCTCACGCTTTACCATGTTTATCTGTTTGTTTTTGTATTAATCAGTACCATACCCTTAATAACCAGTAGCGTAATTACTAGAAGCCCTCCAAAGCCAGTAGAATGAATTAAAATATTTTATATTAGTAGTGTGTACTTGGAGGAGAAACTAAATTATCTCAAAGAGATTTCAGAAAAGTAAAGACTTTTGGACATTTTTGTCATTTTCCTTCATTCAACATTTTCATATTTTGGAAAATGTGTTATATTTAGCTTAGACAACCAGCCTTTGTCTGACGCAAACAGTTAAAAATATAGGACTACAGAGTCATAGACGTTTAAGGTTAAATAAATGTAACAGATACATTTACAACAGATGTACACAATAAACAAACACCTAGCTGCACACACTAGTTCACAGTATTCACATTTTTTATATTCTTTTTGATTATTAGTCCTTGTTTTTATTTTCTTTTTTTTTTTGCCTTTTATTCAGCAGCTGTTGCTCTGCTAATATTACCTCATAATACCCATTTTTTACCCCTATGATTCCCCTGCTGAAGTCCCAATATTTGATTTTAAGTCCAAAAGTCAATGAACTTGTTTGATAGCCGAGAAATGAACCTAGTCATCTCTACTGGAGTGATATGCCCTTGCGCCAGACCTGGGGGTAGTGAGAGACGAGGGACTGGGGTTGTAGGGAAGTCCTCTTGAAGTCCTGTCGAATCTCTGCAGGCTTGTACAGCCGAGTAACAGGCAGGTGAGAGGAAATGGAAGAGCTCAGACTGTCCTGATGATCTCTGTCACTACCTTCACCTCCTCTCAGACTTCAACTCCATTTTGTCACAAACCTGCCTGGACCAAAATCAACTCCTCTGCCTCTGCCACCATACTCCCTCCCCCTATCCACGCCTCTGTTCTTACCCACTTTATTCCTCTCTCCTCCGAAGATGGCCAAAGAATAGTTAGGTCTAACAACGCCACCACCTTCCTGATTGACCGGATCCCCTCCTCTCTCCTCCAGGCCGTCTCCATGCGACATCCTGCCATTCCTCACTACCCTCATCAACTCCTCCCTCACTTCAGGCCTTAGTCCAGCGTCCTTCAAGACTGCTAGAATCAAGCGTACTGGGACCCCTTTGGTTTTCCCTGTATGCTAGATCCTTGGGGTCTGTAATCATGTGGTTTCTCCTATCACTGCTAAGCTGATGACTGTATTAGATATCAGGTATTTGACAAGGATTTAATCATAGGTCATCATTTCCAATTTATGACCATATATTGTGGACACGTGAAAGTAAACATATATCGTAGACATTTGTGTTTACATTGACAGTGATAAACAAATTATTTTGGCTCAGATAGAAACAGATTCTGTAAAACTATAGTCGACAAATAAATTATGTTGTTTAGTCGAATTGCATGTGGTGAGAAGAAAGAAATGTAGCTTAAATGATGTATTTGCGAGTGTATGTGTGTGTGTACGTGCGTGCGTCGAGCGTACGTGTGTGCGTGCGCGCGTGTGCTTGCGTGCATGTGTGTGTGTGTGCATCCCGAAAGGCAGGGGAGAAGCGGGACAGCATGGAGAACGTCTAGCTTGTTAACAGGAGGAGCCGGTCCTCTTTCCTCAATCACAAATGTCAATGATTCCTACATCAAGCTGGATGGCAACAACATGGGAGAGGAGTGCTTAAGACGGGTCAAAAAAGGATAGCTTTCTTTGATGTGGTGACATTGTTATATATTTTTCTTCATGGTCATTTCTTGATGCGATGTCAATGTTAATGTGACAGACTTTTCAAGCTCACGGATAAGGGCTGCACCTGACAATTATTTTCACAGTGGATACATCAAAATTAGAGTATTATTTAGTCTATAAAATGTAATGCATAATAGCAAACGCCATCACAAGTTTCCAGGGACCAGGTGCTTGCTTTATCTGACAAGTGTTAGGGTTCGATAGCTGCTGGACCCAAGAGCAGAACACAGAGACAGGACTTGAGTTTGAGTAATGAAAAGGTTTATTTGGATCAGACCAGGGGTGGGACAGGTTGGAGCCTGGGAGCTTCAGGCTGGAGGGAGTGAAGCAGGGAGGCTGGAGGTGCTGATCCACCAAACACTGAGGCAAAAGGAAACAAAGGTTAGATACGAGATTTCAACAGAAAAATATCGACTAGTAAGTGTTAGAAAAAACTGGAGACAGGTACGAATATCTACCACTGAAGGTCGAAGTACGATCTGGCGATGACTGCAGGCTAACCAGGTGTATTTGAACGACAACCTGAAGCACGCCAGGTGTGAAAAGTTGAGGGGTGGCAGGCACAGCACAGAGACAGACAGGGGTTGTGGCAACACACAGCACAACAGATGTGGCTATGACAACAAGCAGCCAAGAAAAACTCAATGATTCCTTTTATAATGATCCATTCATATTTGGATTGAAATGCAAATTAAAAAGCACATTTTTAAAACAAATATTCGATAAACTACCTCAAAGGATTATTTATGATAAAAATGTGTCAGTCGGCAAATCGATTCCTTAACTAATCTATGTAGAGCTTGAAAATAAAAACTGCCAGGTGTCTGTCTGGTCATTCACAAAACTCAAAGGATCTCTACGGTGCTGAAATGCTTGATTTGATCTAATATTTATTGTAGTACTGTGATCAATCAAGGGTTTCTTTATTAATTTGATAGCATCGGAACTTCATTAAGGGTCTCATACACTATTACACTTACATATTATTAGTACGACACTGAAAAGGTGTGGTGAAAGAGCCACACTGTGCCGCAGTATTGATGAGCTTGTCTGCTACTTGTCAAACTGTCTTAAAGAGGCCTGATACGATGTAATCTTCAGCACTGCCATCAATGAGCCCTGTCCCATTACTGTGGATGAACCAGCATGGGACATTTTTTCCTCTCTTCAAATCCTTCCTGAAGTCCCGTTGCCAACCTCTGGAGACCAAGAGAGAGGTCACAAGGTGGTTTTAAAAGTCAGAAATCATTTTTTCTCCAAATTTCCGATCTAGATGTTCACTGTTCTGTGTAACACATGTAAGGTAGCAGGTGTACCTGGTCACATTGAGCTGATGTCCTTTGACATACATAGTGGCGTCTGGTTTCTCAGGAACCTCTCCTGGACGTAGATCTCCAACTTCAAACCCAATCCCATGGTAGAACTGACCTGCAGAATTTACCACCATTGAAAAGACTCTTATATTGATTCCCTTACAATCAGCTTTTATCTTACTTTCGGTTTCATTTCCATGTTATTATAGCCTATTTACTAGGTGTGAGTGTGACTATCCATTACAAGCTGTTTCCAAATCTGCCGTGCCCTCTGACTTTGTGACACCTCAAGTGGGAGTGTCCACCTAGATGTATAATGGATAGATCAGTTCACCAGCCTACCCATTGGACTGTAGCAACTGGTAGGCTTATCTATCCATCATTAAATAGTGCCAAAATAGATCCCTTTAAGAAAATCTCAATCTTTCTGCTATTCTTCACTTACAATAAAAACAGTTTCAATAGTTTTTTGTTCTACATGTTCTTAGTTTCATTAGTAAATTACTATCAATAAACACCAAGTCTTGGACACTACTTCCTGCTATGATTCCCTGTTGTTTCATTACCTAGCAGACCATGGACGGATGGAGAGAGAAGGTGGCCGTCCAGAGTGTAGAATCCCAGGTAGTCCTGGTGGTAGGGGTGCATCTTCCACACTTTGTGGAGCAGGATCACAAACTTTACAGAATCTCTTAAAGTTACCTTGACGCTCCGGTCCTTGGTCAAAAGCAGATCCACACTGGGGTTAGGAAAGAAAGTGGAGATGGAGTGGATGGTGTAATCAGAATGACTTGGTAGGAAGACAAAGTAAAAAAGCAAAGAGAGGAAGTCAAGCCGTAACATTGTCATAAACATCCGTTGGATTCTAGGTGTTTCAACCTGGGTCCTTTTAGGGAAGCTTGGTCTGACCACAGCAGCTTGACCTTTTGTCCATCCTGGGACAGAGTGATGTACTCTGTGGTCACCTCCAGCCTCACCCCCAGGGCCTGATGGACAACACCAAGGCGGCCAAAGTAGGTGTTGACTTTACCATCAGGGGCAACCATCTTATCCCCAATGGTTTGACCATTGACCAAAAGTCCTGAAGAAGCAACATGTGATTAAAGGATCAATTTCCTATAGGATACTGATAAGATAATAGATTTCTTTTAGTAATCATTAAAACGGCCAAGAGGTTGGAATTTCATTTTATGAACAGCACAAGTGTGCCGTGTGGACTGAAGCAGGCTCACCTATGGAGGGGTCTTTGACCAGGTTAAAGATGGTTCCAGGTGAGTCATTGATGTTGAAGCACAGAGCGTCCTCTCTCTCTGGCAGTTCGATTATGAAATGAGGATCTCCATCCACTGAACAAAAAGTATAATGCCAAGGCGGAAGCAACAATTGGAAGAAATAGATATATGGACTTGGTTGCGTCAAATAAAGTCATTCTGGAGAATAAGCTGTCCCACTACATTTCAAGCTAAAACCATATACAATGATCAATGGCCAGATTTTATGAATATAGAATACGTACCAAGGTATGTAGGACTATGAGCAATAGGATGCCTCCAGTGGCTTCCAGATTGAGGGGCTGAGTGTAGATATCCTGAACCTACACCGCATGACCAACAACAAATACACAGTGAGAAGCAATGTATCTCCAAGGCCTGCGCTCTCAGAGCTACTATAGGGGAATTCAAATACAAACCCGGTTCAAATCCTACCCTGTTTGTCAGCCTGCTGCCGTTGTTCTGTGGAAATAAGCGGGAATAATTCAACAGAGATACATGTAGGACCTCAATAACGACACAATGTCAGTATGTTGGTGTACAACTCCGTTGAGTCCTCCTTCCTGCCTCTCCAGCTGTCCTACCCTCAGTCAGCTTGTCCGCTATGAGGGGCCCGCTGGGACCATCCTCGGTCTCTGGCTTGGTGACCACCATGGAGGTGAGGGGGGTGACGAAGCTGTACTTCAGGGACATCTCCAGGGCTTTGTCCGTGGCGTTGCTCTTCTCCTCTGCTGGCCCACTCTTACTAGTTAATGGAAACAACACAAAGAATTCAGACAGTCTTGCACCTAGGTTGAGAATGTATACCCAGAGCAATGAGGTTTTGGAAATCCATTCCAACAATATCTGGCTTCCATCCGCTCAAACCTGGTGTCCAGTAGTTGTTGGATGGTGAGGTAGGCCCACAGGCGCTCAGTGAAATCCCCAAAGATGTATTCCTTCTCTGGGTAGATCACGTCCCAGTCGGTGACACTAGCCTGGCCCTGCACCTGGAAGTCCTGCTCAAACTACGTTGAGCAAGAAGCCAAAAGAGTTCAAACCAAACTGAACTGTGCACCTCTTATGCCCTAAGATACCACTGTATCACATGTCCTTCACCCACCCCATTGGCAAACACTTCCACCAGGAAGTTGTCCATGTCGTTTTCAGACAGCCGCCCGGCCACCACGATCTCTGAGCCATTGAACAACTGACTGAAGTGATGAGGGGTTAAGGAATCCACCGCGTTGTCAGGGTAACGCAGGTCCACTGCTGACAACAGCGGGCTAGCCACCTCATCGTAGAAACCCTGCAACACATTCATACACATATCCAGTGGTCCCATACATGGAAATGGGCTGTTTGAAAAAATTGTCACCTCTAGGCATCATAGCTGTTGTTTGGCCGGGGGCATCCTAGGCTAAAGCCCTAATGGTTTTATGATTAGCCCTGGATCTCAATTGGGATATTTTTTATTATTATCAAAAATATGATTGTGGGGGGACGTGCGACGTCTGGCCTGCAGGGGGAGTATGGACAGGTTGGGAGCGCACGGGATTGGCCGGGGGGGATTGAACCTGGTGGTGAGCAGGTGTCTGCACTCAGGTCAATCAGGGAGGCTGTACTTATGTGCCTGCTTTCTGTTATAGTGAAGCGGAGACCCAGGAGCGAACGGACCAGGGAGGTCCGGAGCGAGCGAGCGAGTGACACTGACAGAGATCCACCGCGAGACGGCTAAATGGACCCTTTTGTTACATTTTTGATATTTCTGTTCCGCCTGAAAAGCGAATAAACCGATCTCCTGCGGAGAGAACGACAACCCCGCCTGCTCTCATTCCTCGAACCTGCTACACTGGAGCCCAAAGCGGGGCCCGAGAGCAGATAAATGGACCAGTCCCCGTTGGGAAATGTACTCGGGCACCTGGCCCAGATGGCCGAGAGGCAAGGCCAGCTCCACCAGGCACAGAACGAGGTGCTCACGGAGCTGGCCCAGTCCTTTGCCGCCGATCGGGCCATGCTCCATGAGCTCCTCGCCTCCGGCGGACGCGGCGGAGGACCCCGAGGGCCGGGACCCGCAGCCCAGATTCACGTCCCGAAGATGGGGGAGGCCGACGACGCGGAAGCCTTCCTTGAGACCTTCCAGGGGGTGGCCGAGGTCTCGGGGTGGCCTCGACCGGAGTGGGCGCACCGGCTCCTACCGCTCCTGACTGGAGAGGCGCAGCTCGCGGCCCACAGCCTGCCGGCCGGGGCCCAGCAGGACTACGATGCGATCACCAGGGCCATCCGGGACCGGCTGGGTCTCTACCCCGAGGAACATCGGCGGCGGTTCCGGGCGCTGGCCTTCAGCGAGGGGGACCGACCCTTCGCCTTCGCCCAGCAGCTGAGGGACCAGGCCAGGAGGTGGCTGGTCCCAGACCGGAACACAGCGGAGGACGTGGTCGAGCAGGTGGTCATGGAAAGATTCGTGGAGGGGCTGCCGGCTCGGACCTCCGCCTGGGTCCGGTACCATCGGCCCGAGAGCCTCGCTGCTGCGGTCGTCCTGGCGGAGAGCCACCTGCAGCCACCACCGGCGAGCCAGCGACCGCCGACACCGGGCCCACGTACCGGGGCGGCTGCCCCACGGCGGGAGAGGCCAACCCCGGTGCCGAGGGCGAGATGGGGGGGGGCGGTCCAGAGCGGGCACATGAGTCGCCTTCCACCCCCCTTCCACAGACGGGCGCTCAGGCGGCAGGGGAGGGGTGTGGGCGGCTTGGCCACTTCCGGCGGGCGCTGTTGGACTCGGGCTGCATGCAGACCATGATCCACCAGCGCCTGGTGCGGTCCGAGGCATTGTTGGAGGCGTCGAGCGTTTCGGTGAGGTGTGTACACGGGGATGTGCACGAGTATCCTTTGGTCCCCATCGAAATTCGTTGTGGGGGTAGAAAATATAGGGTGAAGGCGGCGGTTAGTTCGAGCCTCTCGCATCCCCTGATTCTTGGGTTGGATTGGGCGGGGTTCCCACAGGCAGTTAGGGGGACTACGGGGATGTGGACACGACAGGCATGGACATTATCGGGCCATTAGAACGTTCCGCACAAGGGTATCGATTTGTGTTAGTCCTGATCGACTACGCAACCCGATACCCGGAAGCAATTCCGTTGCGCAACATCTCCGCGAAGAGTGTTGCGCAGGCGTTGTTTCATGTCGTATCGCGGGTGGGAGTCCCGAAAGAGATTCTCACTGACCAGGGCACCAATTTCATGTCACGCACGATTAGAGAACTTTACGGGTTGTTGAAGGTCAAGGCCGTTCGCACAAGCGTCTATCACCCAGCCACGGACGGCTTGTGTGAGAGGTTTAACCGGACGTTAAAGTCCATGATCCGCAAGTTCGTACATGAAGATGCTCGAAATTGGCATCAATGGCTAGACCCTCTGTTGTTTGCAGTGCGGGAAGTGCCCCAGGCTTCCACGGGTTTTTCCCCATTTGAGTTACTCTATGGGCGCAAGCCCAGGGGCGTCCTGGACCTCATTAAAGAAAACTGGGAGGAGGGGTCCAGTGACAGCAAAAACGAAATCCAGTACGTCATGGACCTGCGTGCAAAGCTTCACTCACTAGGGGTATTGTCACGTGAGCATTTGCACCGCGCCCAGGAGAGTCAGAGACGCCTGTACGACAGAGGGACTAGATTACGCGATCTCACCCCGGGGGACAAGGTCCTGGTACTGCTGCCCACCTCTAACACCAAATTACTCGCGAAGTGGCAAGGGCCCTTCGTGGTCACGCGGCGAGTCGGGGACGTGGATTACGAGGTAGCGCGTTCGGACAGGGGCGAAAACAAACAGGTGTACCACATCAACCTCCGGAAGAGGTGGAACGACGTGGTCCCTGTCGCGTTTGCGTCGACACTGCCGGAGGGAGAAGAGCTCGGGCCGGAAGTCCCGGGCCCAGGTCCCACCCCTCCGGTAGGTCGGGGCGAGGACCTCTCGCGGAGTCAGGCGCGGGACGTTGCCGGCCTGCAACTCCAGTTCGCTGACGTCATTTCACCCCTGCCCGGTCGCATCCCGCTAATTACTCACGACATCGAGACGCAGCCCGGGTTAACGGTGCGGACACGCCCCTATAGGCTGCCCGTCCACAAACAAGATGTGGTACGGCGCGAATTAGCAACCATGTTAGAGTTGGGCGTGGTCCAGGAGTCCCACAGGGACTGGTGCAGTCCCGTCGTGCTTGTGGGGAAGCCGGACGGGTCGGGCCGATTCTGTGTGGACTATCGTAGGGTGAACGCGGTCTCAAAGTTCGACGCCTACCCAATGCCTCGGATCGACAAGCTCGTGGACCGGCTTGGCATGGCCACCTATTATACGACTCTGGACTGCACGAAGGGCTACTGGCAGATGCCGCTATCTCCAGCAGCCCGGGAAAAAACGGCGTTCTCCACTCCGCTCGGTTTATACCAGTTCAAGGTGCTTCCGTTTGGGTTGTTCAGGGCCCCGGCCACGTTTCAGCGACTGATTGACCGGGTGTTACGGCCACGCCGCGTATGCTGCTGCCTACATTGATGACGTGGTCATCTATAGTGGAACGTGGGAGCAGCATGTGCGGCAGGTGGCGGCCGTCCTTCAGTCGCTGAGACGAGCGGGGCTCACGGCCAACCCGAAGAAGTGCGTGATCGGGCGGAGGGAGATCCAGTATCTGGGGTACCACCTGGGGGGGGGGGAGGTCCGGCCACAGGTCGCTAAGACCACGGCGGTGGCCGCCTCCGCTCGGCCCAGAACCAAGAAGGAGGTGAGGCGGTTCTTGGGGCTGGCAGGGTACTACCGGCAGTTCGTGCCGCACTTCTCGGACCTGGCCAGCCCCTTGACCGACCTCACCCGTAAGAGGGCCCCAGATACAGTCCAGTGGTCGGAGCCATGCCAGGTGTCGTTTGAGGCTATTAAAACAGCCCTCTGTGGAGAGTCGGTCCTATGCGCCCCTAACTTTGATCTCCCTTTCTCCCTGCAGACGGACGCGTCGGATAGGGGGCTGGGCGCGGTCCTGACCCAGCAGGTGGAGGGGGTCGACCGCCCGGTGCTGTACCTGAGCCGGAAACTATCGGACCGGGAGGGTCGGTACAGCACGGTGGAGAAGGAGCGTCTCGCCATCCGGTGGGCGGTCGGCGCCCTTCGCTACTACCTGTTGGGGCGCGCATTCACCCTCTACTCCGACCACGCCCCCCTCCAGTGGCTCCACCGCATGAAGGACGCCAACGCGAGGATCACCCGGTGGTACCTCGCGTTGCAGCCCTTTAACTTTCGGGTCGTGCACAGGCCTGGGGCACAAATGGCCGTGGCAGACTTCCTCTACCGCTCCGGGGGGGGGAGTGAGTCGGCGGCCGGATGTGACCCCGGCCGGTGTCGGGCGGTGGGGGCGTGTGGGGGGACGTGCGACGTCTGGCCTGCAGGGGGAGTATGGACAGGTTGGGAGCGCACGGGATTGGCCGGGGGGGATTGAACCTGGTGGTGAGCAGGTGTCTGCACTCAGGTCAATCAGGGAGGCTGTACTTATGTGCCTGTTTTCTGTTATAGTGAAGCAGAGACCCAGGAGCGAACGGACCAGGGAGGTCCGGAGCGAGCGAGTGACACTGACAGAGATCCACCGCGAGACGGCTAAATGGACCCTTTTGTTACATTTTTGATATTTCTGTTCCGCCTGAAAAGCGAATAAACCGATCTCCTGCGGAGAGAACGACAACCCCGCCTGCTCTCATTCCTCGAACCTGCTACAATGATTGATATGATATTTTCCAGGATCTATTCATCTTTCATTCCAATCATGCATTAGAGAACCTCAAAAGGCCAGGATCGGTTCCTCTGTGTGTCTTTCTAGCATCAAATCTACTTCCCACTACTCGGCATCCATGCAATTTATGTGCGGAGCAGAGAGAGAATGGGAGTGTACTAAACATGAACTGTGTTTCGTATTCCAATAAACATGAACATATTTAACAATTTTTCTCTAGTCTGATACTGTGTAGAATGTCATTACATGTTTAGTGATATGTTCTGATATATTCTGCTTATACTCAATATTACTAAAAATATACTTATATTTATTCAATCACAATTCATAATTAATCTGGAAAGTAAACAAGTGTTTGACGCACACATTGAGTGTACTATGAATAAGGTGTCAGAGTACACAGTTACAAAGTTTACAAAATAAAGGCATTAACGTCCAGAGTCCTCAAATCCTAACAACGCCACTGATTAGCATAACTTCACCTGCAGCTGAAGGGTAGCGTCGGAGGCTTCGTAGATCCTGCGGGCCACGCCATTGTTCTGTTTGGCCATCACGTCCAGGAAGGAGTAATCCACATTATCCCCAAAGCCCAGGCAGAACAGAGTCATATTACCACTGATGGCTTCGCACACGTTCTGCTGTATCTTTTGAAGGTTACTTTCACCTACACAATCACAGACATTAAAGAAGACAGCTCAATCATGACCCAATGTGGTGGAACAGGATGTAGGTATATCCATGAAGAGAGACCACATATGAGACATATGACATATCACTTCAAACCTTTCATCACAAATGTATTTTGATATCTCTGTACACTCACCCTCATTTGGCATTCCATCGGTTAGTAAAATGATCATGTCCACACTTCTCTCTGGGAGCTTCTTGTTCCTTCTGTCATCTTGCAGCATTTTGATGGCCATCATTACGGCATCATTGATGTTAGTGCCTGAAAAATGAATTGATTTAGATTAATCTTTGGTAGGGTTAGTTGTTGTTGGGAAGTTTGATATCTAGCCAAGTAGAAGCTAACCTACTTCCTCTAGAATTTAATTGGCGGACAAATTGAATGGCTTTATCCAAGTTTTCCTTTGTTGCTTTGGTAAGGGATTCTTTCCAGGGATCAATAGAGTGATCAAATAAGATGATACCAAAGTAGTCCTCTGGATGGAGGTCTGAGAGAATTGATTCCATTGCCACGCGGGTCTTTGGAGGCAAGAATACAAGAAGGCTGGTAGTTAGTATGTGAATGCAATAAAATGCATGTTATTTTTTCTACATCACTGTCCATGCAACACACACACATACCCACACACACATGCACACACACACACACACACACACACACACACACACACACACACACACACACACACACACACACACACACACACACACACACACACACACACACACACACACACACACACACACACACACACACACACACACACACACACAGTACCTGGAACATCTTCATGCCTGACATTGAACCACTCCTGTCAATCACGAACACCACATTTTTTGGGACACGGGGAAGATCCGGAGGAGCAAAGAAATGCACAAAGTATCCGTTCACGATCTGGAGGTAGAAATATAAAAGTGGAATTGATCAGTTTAAACGGGTCAATTGCTCCACTAAAGTCAGCATTTGTTTTCATATATTTGTTGACAGCAGACCTGAATGTCTCCTAGGCTTGACGCTCGTTTCACGTCATACTTGATGATGAAATCCCCATTGATCAGAGACCCATCACACTCTGGACACTTCCTCTGCTGATCCAGCGTGGGCGAGAAGGAGATGTGTGCCTGAAAGAGGGATGCATGGGCTTCAACTTCAAATGACCACAAAATGTAGTCGGCCATGTAATTCACTTCCTGCTGATAGATATCAAACTGGACCTTGTTGTCTGTGACTGTTTTCTCCACCAGGGGGAGAAGTTCATTGGAAAGGAAGGTTGCATGGGCATCCACAAAGGCAATGCCCTGGGGCTCATAGATATCAGCCACAATCTGCACACACACACACACAGACACACGCACACGCACACGCACACGCACACACACACACACACACAAATATATTTTGTATAAATATGTACATTTACTGAGTCCACGAAACTTAGGGGATTGTGAACTTGGATTCACCTGAAAGTTCTGGACCAGCTGTTTGGGGTTTATTCGGGTCAGGATCTCATACTTGCCAAATTTCCTCTGAAGAAGCTCCTCATAGGTCAAGATGAAGGTCACATTGCTCTTGGCTGCAATGTTGACGGACACAGAGAACTTCTCCATTTTCCTTCCAGAAGCTCTGTAAAATCATGCCAATTAGCCCAAATGAGTGATATCAAACAGTAAAATGCACTTTAGTTTCCATATGAAACAGGAAAATATGTGAACTTAATGAGTTTCTTTAAACACAAAGTGACATGATTCGAGTTAAATGCCTGTTCGATCTCCACCTACTTGACCAGTCCAGCTGTCTGTCCACTTGAAACAGCCTTCTCATACTGTTTCTTGGCTTTCTCCTTTTCATTCACAACCCCAACATAGATCTGACCCTCAATCTCCCTGTGACCAGAAGAGGCAGTTGAAACGTGAAAAAAGGATTTAGAAAATGCTTTTATTGCTGTTACAATGTGTCGATGGAATCGTATCTTTCACTTGAGCCTCTTCCAAACAAAGGAATCAAGCAAGAGTTGTGCTGTAAGTGTTGTACATTGGATCCAAAGAATGTGCAATAAGAAGCGTTATATATTGATGAATTGAACAGTTAGCCAACAACAGACTGAATGTTGAAACAGGCATAATGTCTATTGACTGGCTGGTTTAAAGAAGACCTCATGTGCTTTTTTTTAGGAGGCGAAAAGCTTTCAGTGTTTTGAAAGGTGAGGTCTGGTGGAAGACTCACATGCTGAAGTTGGTGATGAAGGCCGTCTTGGGCAGGTCCACCTCGAAGAATATTTCCTGGGAGGAGTTGGCTTTGTTCAAAGCAGTGGAGGTCATGACTGTGTGAGCGAACCGAGACGCCACCGTACAGTGTACCAAGACACTGAGCACCTCCACCATCTGACCAGAGTGGGCGAAAAAAACCATATATTGATAACAAATGAGACTCCTAGACATGCCTTTAGCACTAGAAATGCAAAACAACAACAAAAAGTGGATCACTAATCGTCATGAATATCAAAATGTATCCCAGAAGTCTTCCCTTACCTTTGCATCGTCTACACTCCTTTTCTGTAACAAAAGTGAAAAAGTTAATATTTTTAGCCTGCAGGTCCAGGCTTCTGGGTGATCCAAAACAATCAGGGCACGTAGAAAAAAAGGAAAAATGGAAATAGCTGAAAATACCTGAATGGACCTGATGGCTCCATCTGTCTCCTGAAATGTAGTCAAATGATAAACATATTATGCTATGTTGACATAACATACCAAGAGAATAAATATCAAATATCCAAACGTGAACCAGAATGGCATTTGGAGAAGCAGGTCCTCATACAAATCAGGAATAAAACGACGCAGAATAACTACAACTAAACTACATGCAGGTAGCAGAACAACTAAAGAAACAACTTAACTAAACAGGTAGCAGAAAAGAAAATTACAGTAAAAACCGATGAACCAACAAAAGCAGGGCAAGTGGAGCATTGGACTTTGATGTCATTTTCAAATGGACTTATAATATAATAATATGAAAGACAATATGAGTAAGTTCACCTTCGTCGTAGCATCATAGCGAGAGATCACCAGGGCACCCTGGACCGGCCAAAGTGGCCCGAGGTAGAGAAGGCCCAACAGCAGCAGCAGAACAGTATTCAGCAGCACCTCAGACATGACTGAATGTCCTCTTAGCACTGACTCAGTCCAATATGTAGACAGGACCCTGCCCAGTAGGAGCAACAAACACACTTTTGTGCCTTGCTCAAAAAAATGTGGACCAACCCCCTTGGCCCAAAAAGTAGAGCAACATGCAACTTTGGGTTGGATTTTAGTGCATCGCATCCATCTCACGCTTTACCATGTTTATCTGTTTGTTTTTGTATTAATCAGTACCATACCCTTAATAACCAGTAGCGTAATTACTAGAAGCCCTCCAAAGCCAGTAGAATGAATTAAAATATTTTATATTAGTAGTGTGTACTTGGAGGAGAAACTAAATTATCTCAAAGAGATTTCAGAAAAGTAAAGACTTTTGGACATTTTTGTCATTTTCCTTCATTCAACATTTTCATATTTTGGAAAATGTGTTATATTTAGCTTAGACAACCAGCCTTTGTCTGACGCAAACAGTTAAAAATATAGGACTACAGAGTCATAGACGTTTAAGGTTAAATAAATGTAACAGATACATTTACAACAGATGTACACAATAAACAAACACCTAGCTGCACACACTAGTTCACAGTATTCACATTTTTTATATTCTTTTTGATTATTAGTCCTTGTTTTTATTTTCTTTTTTTTTTTGCCTTTTATTCAGCAGCTGTTGCTCTGCTAATATTACCTCATAATACCCATTTTTTACCCCTATGATTCCCCTGCTGAAGTCCCAATATTTGATTTTAAGTCCAAAAGTCAATGAACTTGTTTGATAGCCGAGAAATGAACCTAGTCATCTCTACTGGAGTGATATGCCCTTGCGCCAGACCTGGGGGTAGTGAGAGACGAGGGACTGGGGTTGTAGGGAAGTCCTCTTGAAGTCCTGTCGAATCTCTGCAGGCTTGTACAGCCGAGTAACAGGCAGGTGAGAGGAAATGGAAGAGCTCAGACTGTCCTGACGATCTCTGTCACTACCTTCACCTCCTCTCAGACTTCAACTCCATTTTGTCACAAACCTGCCTGGACCAAAATCAACTCCTCTGCCTCTGCCACCATACTCCCTCCCCCTATCCACGCCTCTGTTCTTACCCACTTTATTCCTCTCTCCTCCGAAGATGGCCAAAGAATAGTTAGGTCTAACAACGCCACCACCTTCCTGATTGACCGGATCCCCTCCTCTCTCCTCCAGGCCGTCTCCATGCGACATCCTGCCATTCCTCACTACCCTCATCAACTCCTCCCTCACTTCAGGCCTTAGTCCAGCGTCCTTCAAGACTGCTAGAATCAAGCGTACTGGGACCCCTTTGGTTTTCCCTGTATGCTAGATCCTTGGGGTCTGTAATCATGTGGTTTCTCCTATCACTGCTAAGCTGATGACTGTATTAGATATCAGGTATTTGACAAGGATTTAATCATAGGTCATCATTTCCAATTTATGACCATATATTGTGGACACGTGAAAGTAAACATATATCGTAGACATTTGTGTTTACATTGACAGTGATAAACAAATTATTTTGGCTCAGATAGAAACAGATTCTGTAAAACTATAGTCGACAAATAAATTATGTTGTTTAGTCGAATTGCATGTGGTGAGAAGAAAGAAATGTAGCTTAAATGATGTATTTGCGAGTGTATGTGTGTGTGTACGTGCGTGCGTCGAGCGTACGTGTGTGCGTGCGCGCGTGTGCTTGCGTGCATGTGTGTGTGTGTGCATCCCGAAAGGCAGGGGAGAAGCGGGACAGCATGGAGAACGTCTAGCTTGTTAACAGGAGGAGCCGGTCCTCTTTCCTCAATCACAAATGTCAATGATTCCTACATCAAGCTGGATGGCAACAACATGGGAGAGGAGTGCTTAAGACGGGTCAAAAAAGGATAGCTTTCTTTGATGTGGTGACATTGTTATATATTTTTCTTCATGGTCATTTCTTGATGCGATGTCAATGTTAATGTGACAGACTTTTCAAGCTCACGGATAAGGGCTGCACCTGACAATTATTTTCACAGTGGATACATCAAAATTAGAGTATTATTTAGTCTATAAAATGTAATGCATAATAGCAAACGCCATCACAAGTTTCCAGGGACCAGGTGCTTGCTTTATCTGACAAGTGTTAGGGTTCGATAGCTGCTGGACCCAAGAGCAGAACACAGAGACAGGACTTGAGTTGGAGTAATGAAAAGGTTTATTTGGATCAGACCAGGGGTGGGACAGGTTGGAGCCTGGGAGCTTCAGGCTGGAGGGAGTGAAGCAGGGAGGCTGGAGGTGCTGATCCACCAAACACTGAGGCAAAAGGAAACAAAGGTTAGATACGAGATTTCAACAGAAAAATATCGACTAGTAAGTGTTAGAAAAAACTGGAGACAGGTACGAATATCTACCACTGAAGGTCGAAGTACGATCTGGCGATGACTGCAGGCTAACCAGGTGTATTTGAACGACAACCTGAAGCACGCCAGGTGTGAAAAGTTGAGGGGTGGCAGGCACAGCACAGAGACAGACAGGGGTTGTGGCAACACACAGCACAACAGATGTGGCTATGACAACAAGCAGCCAAGAAAAACTCAATGATTCCTTTTATAATGATCCATTCATATTTGGATTGAAATGCAAATTAAAAAGCACATTTTTAAAACAAATATTCGATAAACTACCTCAAAGGATTATTTATGATAAAAATGTGTCAGTCGGCAAATCGATTCCTTAACTAATCTATGTAGAGCTTGAAAATAAAAACTGCCAGGTGTCTGTCTGGTCATTCACAAAACTCAAAGGATCTCTACGGTGCTGAAATGCTTGATTTGATCTAATATTTATTGTAGTACTGTGATCAATCAAGGGTTTCTTTATTAATTTGATAGCATCGGAACTTCATTAAGGGTCTCATACACTATTACACTTACATATTATTATTACGACACTGAAAAGGTGTGGTGAAAGAGCCACACTGTGCCGCAGTATTGATGAGCTTGTCTGCTACTTGTCAAACTGTCTTAAAGAGGCCTGATACGATGTAATCTTCAGCACTGCCATCAATGAGCCCTGTCCCATTACTGTGGATGAACCAGCATGGGACATTTTTTCCTCTCTTCAAATCCTTCCTGAAGTCCCGTTGCCAACCTCTGGAGACCAAGAGAGAGGTCACAAGGTGGTTTTAAAAGTCAGAAATCATTTTTTCTCCAAATTTCCGATCTAGATGTTCACTGTTCTGTGTAACACATGTAAGGTAGCAGGTGTACCTGGTCACATTGAGCTGATGTCCTTTGACATACATAGTGGCGTCTGGTTTCTCAGGAACCTCTCCTGGACGTAGATCTCCAACTTCAAACCCAATCCCATGGTAGAACTGACCTGCAGAATTTACCACCATTGAAAAGACTCTTATATTGATTCCCTTACAATCAGCTTTTATCTTACTTTCGGTTTCATTTCCATGTTATTATAGCCTATTTACTAGGTGTGAGTGTGACTATCCATTACAAGCTGTTTCCAAATCTGCCGTGCCCTTTGACTTTGTGACACCTCAAGTGGGAGTGGCCACCTAGATGTATAATGGATAGATCAGTTCACCAGCCTACCCATTGGACTGTAGCAACTGGTAGGCTTATCTATCCATCATTAAATAGTGCCAAAATAGATCCCTTTAAGAAAATCTCAATCTTTCTGCTATTCTTCACTTACAATAAAAACAGTTTCAATAGTTTTTTGTTCTACATGTTCTTAGTTTCATTAGTAAATTACTATCAATAAACACCAAGTCTTGGACACTACTTCCTGCTATGATTCCCTGTTGTTTCATTACCTAGCAGACCATGGACGGATGGAGAGAGAAGGTGGCCGTCCAGAGTGTAGAATCCCAGGTAGTCCTGGTGGTAGGGGTGCATCTTCCACACTTTGTGGAGCAGGATCACAAACTTTACAGAATCTCTTAAAGTTACCTTGACGCTCCGGTCCTTGGTCAAAAGCAGATCCACACTGGGGTTAGGAAAGAAAGTGGAGATGGAGTGGATGGTGTAATCAGAATGACTTGGTAGGAAGACAAAGTAAAAAAGCAAAGAGAGGAAGTCAAGCCGTAACATTGTCATAAACATCCGTTGGATTCTAGGTGTTTCAACCTGGGTCCTTTTAGGGAAGCTTGGTCTGACCACAGCAGCTTGACCTTTTGTCCATCCTGGGACAGAGTGATGTACTCTGTGGTCACCTCCAGCCTCACCCCCAGGGCCTGATGGACAACACCAAGGCGGCCAAAGTAGGTGTTGACTTTACCATCAGGGGCAACCATCTTATCCCCAATGGTTTGACCATTGACCAAAAGTCCTGAAGAAGCAACATGTGATTAAAGGATCAATTTCCTATAGGATACTGATAAGATAATAGATTTCTTTTAGTAATCATTAAAACGGCCAAGAGGTTGGAATTTCATTTTATGAACAGCACAAGTGTGCCGTGTGGACTGAAGCAGGCTCACCTATGGAGGGGTCTTTGACCAGGTTAAAGATGGTTCCAGGTGAGTCATTGATGTTGAAGCACAGAGCGTCCTCTCTCTCTGGCAGTTCGATTATGAAATGAGGATCTCCATCCACTGAACAAAAAGTATAATGCCAAGGCGGAAGCAACAATTGGAAGAAATAGATATATGGACTTGGTTGCGTCAAATAAAGTCATTCTGGAGAATAAGCTGTCCCACTACATTTCAAGCTAAAACCATATACAATGATCAATGGCCAGATTTTATGAATATAGAATACGTACCAAGGTATGTAGGACTATGAGCAATAGGATGCCTCCAGTGGCTTCCAGATTGAGGGGCTGAGTGTAGATATCCTGAACCTACACCGCATGACCAACAACAAATACACAGTGAGAAGCAATGTATCTCCAAGGCCTGCGCTCTCAGAGCTACTATAGGGGAATTCAAATACAAACCCGGTTCAAATCCTACCCTGTTTGTCAGCCTGCTGCCGTTGTTCTGTGGAAATAAGCGGGAATAATTCAACAGAGATACATGTAGGACCTCAATAACGACACAATGTCAGTATGTTGGTGTACAACTCCGTTGAGTCCTCCTTCCTGCCTCTCCAGCTGTCCTACCCTCAGTCAGCTTGTCCGCTATGAGGGGCCCGCTGGGACCATCCTCGGTCTCTGGCTTGGTGACCACCATGGAGGTGAGGGGGGTGACGAAGCTGTACTTCAGGGACATCTCCAGGGCTTTGTCCGTGGCGTTGCTCTTCTCCTCTGCTGGCCCACTCTTACTAGTTAATGGAAACAACACAAAGAATTCAGACAGTCTTGCACCTAGGTTGAGAATGTATACCCAGAGCAATGAGGTTTTGGAAATCCATTCCAACAATATCTGGCTTCCATCCGCTCAAACCTGGTGTCCAGTAGTTGTTGGATGGTGAGGTAGGCCCACAGGCGCTCAGTGAAATCCCCAAAGATGTATTCCTTCTCTGGGTAGATCACGTCCCAGTCGGTGACACTAGCCTGGCCCTGCACCTGGAAGTCCTGCTCAAACTACGTTGAGCAAGAAGCCAAAAGAGTTCAAACCAAACTGAACTGTGCACCTCTTATGCCCTAAGATACCACTGTATCACATGTCCTTCACCCACCCCATTGGCAAACACTTCCACCAGGAAGTTGTCCATGTCGTTTTCAGACAGCCGCCCGGCCACCACGATCTCTGAGCCATTGAACAACTGACTGAAGTGATGAGGGGTTAAGGAATCCACCGCGTTGTCAGGGTAACGCAGGTCCACTGCTGACAACAGCGGGCTAGCCACCTCATCGTAGAAACCCTGCAACACATTCATACACATATCCAGTGGTCCCATACATGGAAATGGGCTGTTTGAAAAAATTGTCACCTCTAGGCATCATAGCTGTTGTTTGGCCGGGGGCATCCTAGGCTAAAGCCCTAATGGTTTTATGATTAGCCCTGGATCTCAATTGGGATATTTTTTATTATTATCAAAAATATGATTGTGGGGGGACGTGCGACGTCTGGCCTGCAGGGGGAGTATGGACAGGTTGGGAGCGCACGGGATTGGCCGGGGGGGATTGAACCTGGTGGTGAGCAGGTGTCTGCACTCAGGTAAATCAGGGAGGCTGTACTTATGTGCCTGCTTTCTGTTATAGTGAAGCGGAGACCCAGGAGCGAACGGACCAGGGAGGTCCGGAGCGAGCGAGCGAGTGACACTGACAGAGATCCACCGCGAGACGGCTAAATGGACCCTTTTGTTACATTTTTGATATTTCTGTTCCGCCTGAAAAGCGAATAAACCGATCTCCTGCGGAGAGAACGACAACCCCGCCTGCTCTCATTCCTCGAACCTGCTACACTGGAGCCCAAAGCGGGGCCCGAGAGCAGATAAATGGACCAGTCCCCGTTGGGAAATGTACTCGGGCACCTGGCCCAGATGGCCGAGAGGCAAGGCCAGCTCCACCAGGCACAGAACGAGGTGCTCACGGAGCTGGCTCAGTCCTTTGCCGCCGATCGGGCCATGCTCCATGAGCTCCTCGCCTCCGGCGGACGCGGCGGAGGACCCCGAGGGCCGGGACCCGCAGCCCAGATTCACGTCCCGAAGATGGGGGAGGCCGACGACGCGGAAGCCTTCCTTGAGACCTTCCAGGGGGTGGCCGAGGTCTCGGGGTGGCCTCGACCGGAGTGGGCGCACCGGCTCCTACCGCTCCTGACTGGAGAGGCGCAGCTCGCGGCCCACAGCCTGCCGGCCGGGGCCCAGCAGGACTACGATGCGATCACCAGGGCCATCCGGGACCGGCTGGGTCTCTACCCCGAGGAACATCGGCGGCGGTTCCGGGCGCTGGCCTTCAGCGAGGGGGACCGACCCTTCGCCTTCGCCCAGCAGCTGAGGGACCAGGCCAGGAGGTGGCTGGTCCCAGACCGGAACACAGCGGAGGACGTGGTCGAGCAGGTGGTCATGGAAAGATTCGTGGAGGGGCTGCCGGCTCGGACCTCCGCCTGGGTCCGGTACCATCGGCCCGAGAGCCTCGCTGCTGCGGTCGTCCTGGCGGAGAGCCACCTGCAGCCACCACCGGCGAGCCAGCGACCGCCGACACCGGGCCCACGTACCGGGGCGGCTGCCCCACGGCGGGAGAGGCCAACCCCGGTGCCGAGGGCGAGATGGGGGGGGGCGGTCCAGAGCGGGCACATGAGTCGCCTTCCACCCCCCTTCCACAGACGGGCGCTCAGGCGGCAGGGGAGGGGTGTGGGCGGCTTGGCCACTTCCGGCGGGCGCTGTTGGACTCGGGCTGCATGCAGACCATGATCCACCAGCGCCTGGTGCGGTCCGAGGCATTGTTGGAGGCGTCGAGCGTTTCGGTGAGGTGTGTACACGGGGATGTGCACGAGTATCCTTTGGTCCCCATCGAAATTCGTTGTGGGGGTAGAAAATATAGGGTGAAGGCGGCGGTTAGTTCGAGCCTCTCGCATCCCCTGATTCTTGGGTTGGATTGGGCGGGGTTCCCACAGGCAGTTAGGGGGACTACGGGGATGTGGACACGACAGGCATGGACATTATCGGGCCATTAGAACGTTCCGCACAAGGGTATCGATTTGTGTTAGTCCTGATCGACTACGCAACCCGATACCCGGAAGCAATTCCGTTGCGCAACATCTCCGCGAAGAGTGTTGCGCAGGCGTTGTTTCATGTCGTATCGCGGGTGGGAGTCCCGAAAGAGATTCTCACTGACCAGGGCACCAATTTCATGTCACGCACGATTAGAGAACTTTACGGGTTGTTGAAGGTCAAGGCCGTTCGCACAAGCGTCTATCACCCAGCCACGGACGGCTTGTGTGAGAGGTTTAACCGGACGTTAAAGTCCATGATCCGCAAGTTCGTACATGAAGATGCTCGAAATTGGCATCAATGGCTAGACCCTCTGTTGTTTGCAGTGCGGGAAGTGCCCCAGGCTTCCACGGGTTTTTCCCCATTTGAGTTACTCTATGGGCGCAAGCCCAGGGGCGTCCTGGACCTCATTAAAGAAAACTGGGAGGAGGGGTCCAGTGACAGCAAAAACGAAATCCAGTACGTCATGGACCTGCGTGCAAAGCTTCACTCACTAGGGGTATTGTCACGTGAGCATTTGCACCGCGCCCAGGAGAGTCAGAGACGCCTGTACGACAGAGGGACTAGATTACGCGATCTCACCCCGGGGGACAAGGTCCTGGTACTGCTGCCCACCTCTAACACCAAATTACTCGCGAAGTGGCAAGGGCCCTTCGTGGTCACGCGGCGAGTCGGGGACGTGGATTACGAGGTAGCGCGTTCGGACAGGGGCGAAAACAAACAGGTGTACCACATCAACCTCCGGAAGAGGTGGAACGACGTGGTCCCTGTCGCGTTTGCGTCGACACTGCCGGAGGGAGAAGAGCTCGGGCCGGAAGTCCCGGGCCCAGGTCCCACCCCTCCGGTAGGTCGGGGCGAGGACCTCTCGCGGAGTCAGGCGCGGGACGTTGCCGGCCTGCAACTCCAGTTCGCTGACGTCATTTCACCCCTGCCCGGTCGCATCCCGCTAATTACTCACGACATCGAGACGCAGCCCGGGTTAACGGTGCGGACACGCCCCTATAGGCTGCCCGTCCACAAACAAGATGTGGTACGGCGCGAATTAGCAACCATGTTAGAGTTGGGCGTGGTCCAGGAGTCCCACAGGGACTGGTGCAGTCCCGTCGTGCTTGTGGGGAAGCCGGACGGGTCGGGCCGATTCTGTGTGGACTATCGTAGGGTGAACGCGGTCTCAAAGTTCGACGCCTACCCAATGCCTCGGATCGACAAGCTCGTGGACCGGCTTGGCATGGCCACCTATTATACGACTCTGGACTGCACGAAGGGCTACTGGCAGATGCCGCTATCTCCAGCAGCCCGGGAAAAAACGGCGTTCTCCACTCCGCTCGGTTTATACCAGTTCAAGGTGCTTCCGTTTGGGTTGTTCAGGGCCCCGGCCACGTTTCAGCGACTGATTGACCGGGTGTTACGGCCACGCCGCGTATGCTGCTGCCTACATTGATGACGTGGTCATCTATAGTGGAACGTGGGAGCAGCATGTGCGGCAGGTGGCGGCCGTCCTTCAGTCGCTGAGACGAGCGGGGCTCACGGCCAACCCGAAGAAGTGCGTGATCGGGCGGAGGGAGATCCAGTATCTGGGGTACCACCTGGGGGGGGGGGAGGTCCGGCCACAGGTCGCTAAGACCACGGCGGTGGCCGCCTCCGCTCGGCCCAGAACCAAGAAGGAGGTGAGGCGGTTCTTGGGGCTGGCAGGGTACTACCGGCAGTTCGTGCCGCACTTCTCGGACCTGGCCAGCCCCTTGACCGACCTCACCCGTAAGAGGGCCCCAGATACAGTCCAGTGGTCGGAGCCATGCCAGGTGTCGTTTGAGGCTATTAAAACAGCCCTCTGTGGAGAGTCGGTCCTATGCGCCCCTAACTTTGATCTCCCTTTCTCCCTGCAGACGGACGCGTCGGATAGGGGGCTGGGCGCGGTCCTGACCCAGCAGGTGGAGGGAGTCGACCGCCCGGTGCTGTACCTGAGCCGGAAACTATCGGACCGGGAGGGTCGGTACAGCACGGTGGAGAAGGAGCGTCTCGCCATCCGGTGGGCGGTCGGCGCCCTTCGCTACTACCTGTTGGGGCGCGCATTCACCCTCTACTCCGACCACGCCCCCCTCCAGTGGCTCCACCGCATGAAGGACGCCAACGCGAGGATCACCCGGTGGTACCTCGCGTTGCAGCCCTTTAACTTTCGGGTCGTGCACAGGCCTGGGGCACAAATGGCCGTGGCAGACTTCCTCTACCGCTCCGGGGGGGGGAGTGAGTCGGCGGCCGGATGTGACCCCGGCCGGTGTCGGGCGGTGGGGGCGTGTGGGGGGACGTGCGACGTCTGGCCTGCAGGGGGAGTATGGACAGGTTGGGAGCGCACGGGATTGGCCGGGGGGGATTGAACCTGGTGGTGAGCAGGTGTCTGCACTCAGGTCAATCAGGGAGGCTGTACTTATGTGCCTGTTTTCTGTTATAGTGAAGCAGAGACCCAGGAGCGAACGGACCAGGGAGGTCCGGAGCGAGCGAGTGACACTGACAGAGATCCACCGCGAGACGGCTAAATGGACCCTTTTGTTACATTTTTGATATTTCTGTTCCGCCTGAAAAGCGAATAAACCGATCTCCTGCGGAGAGAACGACAACCCCGCCTGCTCTCATTCCTCGAACCTGCTACAATGATTGATATGATATTTTCCAGGATCTATTCATCTTTCATTCCAATCATGCATTAGAGAACCTCAAAAGGCCAGGATCGGTTCCTCTGTGTGTCTTTCTAGCATCAAATCTACTTCCCACTACTCGGCATCCATGCAATTTATGTGCGGAGCAGAGAGAGAATGGGAGTGTACTAAACATGAACTGTGTTTCGTATTCCAATAAACATGAACATATTTAACAATTTTTCTCTAGTCTGATACTGTGTAGAATGTCATTACATGTTTAGTGATATGTTCTGATATATTCTGCTTATACTCAATATTACTAAAAATATACTTATATTTATTCAATCACAATTCATAATTAATCTGGAAAGTAAACAAGTGTTTGACGCACACATTGAGTGTACTATGAATAAGGTGTCAGAGTACACAGTTACAAAGTTTACAAAATAAAGGCATTAACGTCCAGAGTCCTCAAATCCTAACAACGCCACTGATTAGCATAACTTCACCTGCAGCTGAAGGGTAGCGTCGGAGGCTTCGTAGATCCTGCGGGCCACGCCATTGTTCTGTTTGGCCATCACGTCCAGGAAGGAGTAATCCACATTATCCCCAAAGCCCAGGCAGAACAGAGTCATATTACCACTGATGGCTTCGCACACGTTCTGCTGTATCTTTTGAAGGTTACTTTCACCTACACAATCACAGACATTAAAGAAGACAGCTCAATCATGACCCAATGTGGTGGAACAGGATGTAGGTATATCCATGAAGAGAGACCACATATGAGACATATGACATATCACTTCAAACCTTTCATCACAAATGTATTTTGATATCTCTGTACACTCACCCTCATTTGGCATTCCATCGGTTAGTAAAATGATCATGTCCACACTTCTCTCTGGGAGCTTCTTGTTCCTTCTGTCATCTTGCAGCATTTTGATGGCCATCATTACGGCATCATTGATGTTAGTGGCTGAAAAATGAATTGATTTAGATTAATCTTTGGTAGGGTTAGTTGTTGTTGGGAAGTTTGATATCTAGCCAAGTAGAAGCTAACCTACTTCCTCTAGAATTTAATTGGCGGACAAATTGAATGGCTTTATCCAAGTTTTCCTTTGTTGCTTTGGTAAGGGATTCTTTCCAGGGATCAATAGAGTGATCAAATAAGATGATACCAAAGTAGTCCTCTGGATGGAGGTCTGAGAGAATTGATTCCATTGCCACGCGGGTCTTTGGAGGCAAGAATACAAGAAGGCTGGTAGTTAGTATGTGAATGCAATAAAATGCATGTTATTTTTTCTACATCACTGTCCATGCAACACACACACATACCCACACACACATGCACACACACACACACACACACACACACACACACACACACACACACACACACACACACACACACACACACACACACACACACACACACACACACAGTACCTGGAACATCTTCATGCCTGACATTGAACCACTCCTGTCAATCACGAACACCACATTTTTTGGGACACGGGGAAGATCCGGAGGAGCAAAGAAATGCACAAAGTATCCGTTCACGATCTGGAGGTAGAAATATAAAAGTGGAATTGATCAGTTTAAACGGGTCAATTGCTCCACTAAAGTCAGCATTTGTTTTCATATATTTGTTGACAGCAGACCTGAATGTCTCCTAGGCTTGACGCTCGTTTCACGTCATACTTGATGATGAAATCCCCATTGATCAGAGACCCATCACACTCTGGACACTTCCTCTGCTGATCCAGCGTGGGCGAGAAGGAGATGTGTGCCTGAAAGAGGGATGCATGGGCTTCAACTTCAAATGACCACAAAATGTAGTCGGCCATGTAATTCACTTCCTGCTGATAGATATCAAACTGGACCTTGTTGTCTGTGACTGTTTTCTCCACCAGGGGGAGAAGTTCATTGGAAAGGAAGGTTGCATGGGCATCCACAAAGGCAATGCCCTGGGGCTCATAGATATCAGCCACAATCTGCACACACACACACACAGACACACGCACACGCACACGCACACGCACACACACACACACACACAAATATATTTTGTATAAATATGTACATTTACTGAGTCCACGAAACTTAGGGGATTGTGAACTTGGATTCACCTGAAAGTTCTGGACCAGCTGTTTGGGGTTTATTCGGGTCAGGATCTCATACTTGCCAAATTTCCTCTGAAGAAGCTCCTCATAGGTCAAGATGAAGGTCACATTGCTCTTGGCTGCAATGTTGACGGACACAGAGAACTTCTCCATTTTCCTTCCAGAAGCTCTGTAAAATCATGCCAATTAGCCCAAATGAGTGATATCAAACAGTAAAATGCACTTTAGTTTCCATATGAAACAGGAAAATATGTGAACTTTATGAGTTTCTTTAAACACAAAGTGACATGATTCGAGTTAAATGCCTGTTCGATCTCCACCTACTTGACCAGTCCAGCTGTCTGTCCACTTGAAACAGCCTTCTCATACTGTTTCTTGGCTTTCTCCTTTTCATTCACAACCCCAACATAGATCTGACCCTCAATCTCCCTGTGACCAGAAGAGGCAGTTGAAACGTGAAAAAAGGATTTAGAAAATGCTTTTATTGCTGTTACAATGTGTCGATGGAATCGTATCTTTCACTTGAGCCTCTTCCAAACAAAGGAATCAAGCAAGAGTTGTGCTGTAAGTGTTGTACATTGGATCCAAAGAATGTGCAATAAGAAGCGTTATATATTGATGAATTGAACAGTTAGCCAACAACAGACTGAATGTTGAAACAGGCATAATGTCTATTGACTGGCTGGTTTAAAGAAGACCTCATGTGCTTTTTTTTAGGAGGCGAAAAGCTTTCAGTGTTTTGAAAGGTGAGGTCTGGTGGAAGACTCACATGCTGAAGTTGGTGATGAAGGCCGTCTTGGGCAGGTCCACCTCGAAGAATATTTCCTGGGAGGAGTTGGCTTTGTTCAAAGCAGTGGAGGTCATGACTGTGTGAGCGAACCGAGACGCCACCGTACAGTGTACCAAGACACTGAGCACCTCCACCATCTGACCAGAGTGGGCGAAAAAAACCATATATTGATAACAAATGAGACTCCTAGACATGCCTTTAGCACTAGAAATGCAAAACAACAACAAAAAGTGGATCACTAATCGTCATGAATATCAAAATGTATCCCAGAAGTCTTCCCTTACCTTTGCATCGTCTACACTCCTTTTCTGTAACAAAAGTGAAAAAGTTAATATTTTTAGCCTGCAGGTCCAGGCTTCTGGGTGATCCAAAACAATCAGGGCACGTAGAAAAAAAGGAAAAATGGAAATAGCTGAAAATACCTGAATGGACCTGATGGCTCCATCTGTCTCCTGAAATGTAGTCAAATGATAAACATATTATGCTATGTTGACATAACATACCAAGAGAATAAATATCAAATATCCAAACGTGAACCAGAATGGCATTTGGAGAAGCAGGTCCTCATACAAATCAGGAATAAAACGACGCAGAATAACTACAACTAAACTACATGCGGGTAGCAGAACAACTAAAGAAACAACTTAACTAAACAGGTAGCAGAAAAGAAAATTACAGTAAAAACCGATGAACCAACAAAAGCAGGGCAAGTGGAGCATTGGACTTTGATGTCATTTTCAAATGGACTTATAATATAATAATATGAAAGACAATATGAGTAAGTTCACCTTCGTCGTAGCATCATAGCGAGAGATCACCAGGGCACCCTGGACCGGCCAAAGTGGCCCGAGGTAGAGAAGGCCCAACAGCAGCAGCAGAACAGTATTCAGCAGCACCTCAGACATGACTGAATGTCCTCTTAGCACTGACTCAGTCCAATATGTAGACAGGACCCTGCCCAGTAGGAGCAACAAACACACTTTTGTGCCTTGCTCAAAAAAATGTGGACCAACCCCCTTGGCCCAAAAAGTAGAGCAACATGCAACTTTGGGTTGGATTTTAGTGCATCGCATCCATCTCACGCTTTACCATGTTTATCTGTTTGTTTTTGTATTAATCAGTACCATACCCTTAATAACCAGTAGCGTAATTACTAGAAGCCCTCCAAAGCCAGTAGAATGAATTAAAATATTTTATATTAGTAGTGTGTACTTGGAGGAGAAACTAAATTATCTCAAAGAGATTTCAGAAAAGTAAAGACTTTTGGACATTTTTGTCATTTTCCTTCATTCAACATTTTCATATTTTGGAAAATGTGTTATATTTAGCTTAGACAACCAGCCTTTGTCTGACGCAAACAGTTAAAAATATAGGACTACAGAGTCATAGACGTTTAAGGTTAAATAAATGTAACAGATACATTTACAACAGATGTACACAATAAACAAACACCTAGCTGCACACACTAGTTCACAGTATTCACATTTTTTATATTCTTTTTGATTATTAGTCCTTGTTTTTATTTTCTTTTTTTTTTTGCCTTTTATTCAGCAGCTGTTGCTCTGCTAATATTACCTCATAATACCCATTTTTTACCCCTATGATTCCCCTGCTGAAGTCCCAATATTTGATTTTAAGTCCAAAAGTCAATGAACTTGTTTGATAGCCGAGAAATGAACCTAGTCATCTCTACTGGAGTGATATGCCCTTGCGCCAGACCTGGGGGTAGTGAGAGACGAGGGACTGGGGTTGTAGGGAAGTCCTCTTGAAGTCCTGTCGAATCTCTGCAGGCTTGTACAGCCGAGTAACAGGCAGGTGAGAGGAAATGGAAGAGCTCAGACTGTCCTGACGATCTCTGTCACTACCTTCACCTCCTCTCAGACTTCAACTCCATTTTGTCACAAACCTGCCTGGACCAAAATCAACTCCTCTGCCTCTGCCACCATACTCCCTCCCCCTATCCACGCCTCTGTTCTTACCCACTTTATTCCTCTCTCCTCCGAAGATGGCCAAAGAATAGTTAGGTCTAACAACGCCACCACCTTCCTGATTGACCGGATCCCCTCCTCTCTCCTCCAGGCCGTCTCCATGCGACATCCTGCCATTCCTCACTACCCTCATCAACTCCTCCCTCACTTCAGGCCTTAGTCCAGCGTCCTTCAAGACTGCTAGAATCAAGCGTACTGGGACCCCTTTGGTTTTCCCTGTATGCTAGATCCTTGGGGTCTGTAATCATGTGGTTTCTCCTATCACTGCTAAGCTGATGACTGTATTAGATATCAGGTATTTGACAAGGATTTAATCATAGGTCATCATTTCCAATTTATGACCATATATTGTGGACACGTGAAAGTAAACATATATCGTAGACATTTGTGTTTACATTGACAGTGATAAACAAATTATTTTGGCTCAGATAGAAACAGATTCTGTAAAACTATAGTCGACAAATAAATTATGTTGTTTAGTCGAATTGCATGTGGTGAGAAGAAAGAAATGTAGCTTAAATGATGTATTTGCGAGTGTATGTGTGTGTGTACGTGCGTGCGTCGAGCGTACGTGTGTGCGTGCGCGCGTGTGCTTGCGTGCATGTGTGTGTGTGTGCATCCCGAAAGGCAGGGGAGAAGCGGGACAGCATGGAGAACGTCTAGCTTGTTAACAGGAGGAGCCGGTCCTCTTTCCTCAATCACAAATGTCAATGATTCCTACATCAAGCTGGATGGCAACAACATGGGAGAGGAGTGCTTAAGACGGGTCAAAAAAGGATAGCTTTCTTTGATGTGGTGACATTGTTATATATTTTTCTTCATGGTCATTTCTTGATGCGATGTCAATGTTAATGTGACAGACTTTTCAAGCTCACGGATAAGGGCTGCACCTGACAATTATTTTCACAGTGGATACATCAAAATTAGAGTATTATTTAGTCTATAAAATGTAATGCATAATAGCAAACGCCATCACAAGTTTCCAGGGACCAGGTGCTTGCTTTATCTGACAAGTGTTAGGGTTCGATAGCTGCTGGACCCAAGAGCAGAACACAGAGACAGGACTTGAGTTGGAGTAATGAAAAGGTTTATTTGGATCAGACCAGGGGTGGGACAGGTTGGAGCCTGGGAGCTTCAGGCTGGAGGGAGTGAAGCAGGGAGGCTGGAGGTGCTGATCCACCAAACACTGAGGCAAAAGGAAACAAAGGTTAGATACGAGATTTCAACAGAAAAATATCGACTAGTAAGTGTTAGAAAAAACTGGAGCCAGGTACGAATATCTACCACTGAAGGTCGAAGTACGATCTGGCGATGACTGCAGGCTAACCAGGTGTATTTGAACGACAACCTGAAGCACGCCAGGTGTGAAAAGTTGAGGGGTGGCAGGCACAGCACAGAGACAGACAGGGGTTGTGGCAACACACAGCACAACAGATGTGGCTATGACAACAAGCAGCCAAGAAAAACTCAATGATTCCTTTTATAATGATCCATTCATATTTGGATTGAAATGCAAATTAAAAAGCACATTTTTAAAACAAATATTCGATAAACTACCTCAAAGGATTATTTATGATAAAAATGTGTCAGTCGGCAAATCGATTCCTTAACTAATCTATGTAGAGCTTGAAAATAAAAACTGCCAGGTGTCTGTCTGGTCATTCACAAAACTCAAAGGATCTCTACGGTGCTGAAATGCTTGATTTGATCTAATATTTATTGTAGTACTGTGATCAATCAAGGGTTTCTTTATTAATTTGATAGCATCGGAACTTCATTAAGGGTCTCATACACTATTACACTTACATATTATTATTACGACACTGAAAAGGTGTGGTGAAAGAGCCACACTGTGCCGCAGTATTGATGAGCTTGTCTGCTACTTGTCAAACTGTCTTAAAGAGGCCTGATACGATGTAATCTTCAGCACTGCCATCAATGAGCCCTGTCCCATTACTGTGGATGAACCAGCATGGGACATTTTTTCCTCTCTTCAAATCCTTCCTGAAGTCCCGTTGCCAACCTCTGGAGACCAAGAGAGAGGTCACAAGGTGGTTTTAAAAGTCAGAAATCATTTTTTCTCCAAATTTCCGATCTAGATGTTCACTGTTCTGTGTAACACATGTAAGGTAGCAGGTGTACCTGGTCACATTGAGCTGATGTCCTTTGACATACATAGTGGCGTCTGGTTTCTCAGGAACCTCTCCTGGACGTAGATCTCCAACTTCAAACCCAATCCCATGGTAGAACTGACCTGCAGAATTTACCACCATTGAAAAGACTCTTATATTGATTCCCTTACAATCAGCTTTTATCTTACTTTCGGTTTCATTTCCATGTTATTATAGCCTATTTACTAGGTGTGAGTGTGACTATCCATTACAAGCTGTTTCCAAATCTGCCGTGCCCTCTGACTTTGTGACACCTCAAGTGGGAGTGTCCACCTAGATGTATAATGGATAGATCAGTTCACCAGCCTACCCATTGGACTGTAGCAACTGGTAGGCTTATCTATCCATCATTAAATAGTGCCAAAATAGATCCCTTTAAGAAAATCTCAATCTTTCTGCTATTCTTCACTTACAATAAAAACAGTTTCAATAGTTTTTTGTTCTACATGTTCTTAGTTTCATTAGTAAATTACTATCAATAAACACCAAGTCTTGGACACTACTTCCTGCTATGATTCCCTGTTGTTTCATTACCTAGCAGACCATGGACGGATGGAGAGAGAAGGTGGCCGTCCAGAGTGTAGAATCCCAGGTAGTCCTGGTGGTAGGGGTGCATCTTCCACACTTTGTGGAGCAGGATCACAAACTTTACAGAATCTCTTAAAGTTACCTTGACGCTCCGGTCCTTGGTCAAAAGCAGATCCACACTGGGGTTAGGAAAGAAAGTGGAGATGGAGTGGATGGTGTAATCAGAATGACTTGGTAGGAAGACAAAGTAAAAAAGCAAAGAGAGGAAGTCAAGCCGTAACATTGTCATAAACATCCGTTGGATTCTAGGTGTTTCAACCTGGGTCCTTTTAGGGAAGCTTGGTCTGACCACAGCAGCTTGACCTTTTGTCCATCCTGGGACAGAGTGATGTACTCTGTGGTCACCTCCAGCCTCACCCCCAGGGCCTGATGGACAACACCAAGGCGGCCAAAGTAGGTGTTGACTTTACCATCAGGGGCAACCATCTTATCCCCAATGGTTTGACCATTGACCAAAAGTCCTGAAGAAGCAACATGTGATTAAAGGATCAATTTCCTATAGGATACTGATAAGATAATAGATTTCTTTTAGTAATCATTAAAACGGCCAAGAGGTTGGAATTTCATTTTATGAACAGCACAAGTGTGCCGTGTGGACTGAAGCAGGCTCACCTATGGAGGGGTCTTTGACCAGGTTAAAGATGGTTCCAGGTGAGTCATTGATGTTGAAGCACAGAGCGTCCTCTCTCTCTGGCAGTTCGATTATGAAATGAGGATCTCCATCCACTGAACAAAAAGTATAATGCCAAGGCGGAAGCAACAATTGGAAGAAATAGATATATGGACTTGGTTGCGTCAAATAAAGTCATTCTGGAGAATAAGCTGTCCCACTACATTTCAAGCTAAAACCATATACAATGATCAATGGCCAGATTTTATGAATATAGAATACGTACCAAGGTATGTAGGACTATGAGCAATAGGATGCCTCCAGTGGCTTCCAGATTGAGGGGCTGAGTGTAGATATCCTGAACCTACACCGCATGACCAACAACAAATACACAGTGAGAAGCAATGTATCTCCAAGGCCTGCGCTCTCAGAGCTACTATAGGGGAATTCAAATACAAACCCGGTTCAAATCCTACCCTGTTTGTCAGCCTGCTGCCGTTGTTCTGTGGAAATAAGCGGGAATAATTCAACAGAGATACATGTAGGACCTCAATAACGACACAATGTCAGTATGTTGGTGTACAACTCCGTTGAGTCCTCCTTCCTGCCTCTCCAGCTGTCCTACCCTCAGTCAGCTTGTCCGCTATGAGGGGCCCGCTGGGACCATCCTCGGTCTCTGGCTTGGTGACCACCATGGAGGTGAGGGGGGTGACGAAGCTGTACTTCAGGGACATCTCCAGGGCTTTGTCCGTGGCGTTGCTCTTCTCCTCTGCTGGCCCACTCTTACTAGTTAATGGAAACAACACAAAGAATTCAGACAGTCTTGCACCTAGGTTGAGAATGTATACCCAGAGCAATGAGGTTTTGGAAATCCATTCCAACAATATCTGGCTTCCATCCGCTCAAACCTGGTGTCCAGTAGTTGTTGGATGGTGAGGTAGGCCCACAGGCGCTCAGTGAAATCCCCAAAGATGTATTCCTTCTCTGGGTAGATCACGTCCCAGTCGGTGACACTAGCCTGGCCCTGCACCTGGAAGTCCTGCTCAAACTACGTTGAGCAAGAAGCCAAAAGAGTTCAAACCAAACTGAACTGTGCACCTCTTATGCCCTAAGATACCACTGTATCACATGTCCTTCACCCACCCCATTGGCAAACACTTCCACCAGGAAGTTGTCCATGTCGTTTTCAGACAGCCGCCCGGCCACCACGATCTCTGAGCCATTGAACAACTGACTGAAGTGATGAGGGGTTAAGGAATCCACCGCGTTGTCAGGGTAACGCAGGTCCACTGCTGACAACAGCGGGCTAGCCACCTCATCGTAGAAACCCTGCAACACATTCATACACATATCCAGTGGTCCCATACATGGAAATGGGCTGTTTGAAAAAATTGTCACCTCTAGGCATCATAGCTGTTGTTTGGCCGGGGGCATCCTAGGCTAAAGCCCTAATGGTTTTATGATTAGCCCTGGATCTCAATTGGGATATTTTTTATTATTATCAAAAATATGATTGTGGGGGGACGTGCGACGTCTGGCCTGCAGGGGGAGTATGGACAGGTTGGGAGCGCACGGGATTGGCCGGGGGGGATTGAACCTGGTGGTGAGCAGGTGTCTGCACTCAGGTCAATCAGGGAGGCTGTACTTATGTGCCTGCTTTCTGTTATAGTGAAGCGGAGACCCAGGAGCGAACGGACCAGGGAGGTCCGGAGCGAGCGAGCGAGTGACACTGACAGAGATCCACCGCGAGACGGCTAAATGGACCCTTTTGTTACATTTTTGATATTTCTGTTCCGCCTGAAAAGCGAATAAACTGATCTCCTGCGGAGAGAACGACAACCCCGCCTGCTCTCATTCCTCGAACCTGCTACACTGGAGCCCAAAGCGGGGCCCGAGAGCAGATAAATGGACCAGTCCCCGTTGGGAAATGTACTCGGGCACCTGGCCCAGATGGCCGAGAGGCAAGGCCAGCTCCACCAGGCACAGAACGAGGTGCTCACGGAGCTGGCCCAGTCCTTTGCCGCCGATCGGGCCATGCTCCATGAGCTCCTCGCCTCCGGCGGACGCGGCGGAGGACCCCGAGGGCCGGGACCCGCAGCCCAGATTCACGTCCCGAAGATGGGGGAGGCCGACGACGCGGAAGCCTTCCTTGAGACCTTCCAGGGGGTGGCCGAGGTCTCGGGGTGGCCTCGACCGGAGTGGGCGCACCGGCTCCTACCGCTCCTGACTGGAGAGGCGCAGCTCGCGGCCCACAGCCTGCCGGCCGGGGCCCAGCAGGACTACGATGCGATCACCAGGGCCATCCGGGACCGGCTGGGTCTCTACCCCGAGGAACATCGGCGGCGGTTCCGGGCGCTGGCCTTCAGCGAGGGGGACCGACCCTTCGCCTTCGCCCAGCAGCTGAGGGACCAGGCCAGGAGGTGGCTGGTCCCAGACCGGAACACAGCGGAGGACGTGGTCGAGCAGGTGGTCTTGGAAAGATTCGTGGAGGGGCTGCCGGCTCGGACCTCCGCCTGGGTCCGGTACCATCGGCCCGAGAGCCTCGCTGCTGCGGTCGTCCTGGCGGAGAGCCACCTGCAGCCACCACCGGCGAGCCAGCGACCGCCGACACCGGGCCCACGTACCGGGGCGGCTGCCCCACGGCGGGAGAGGCCAACCCCGGTGCCGAGGGCGAGATGGGGGGGGGCGGTCCAGAGCGGGCACATGAGTCGCCTTCCACCCCCCTTCCACAGACGGGCGCTCAGGCGGCAGGGGAGGGGTGTGGGCGGCTTGGCCACTTCCGGCGGGCGCTGTTGGACTCGGGCTGCATGCAGACCATGATCCACCAGCGCCTGGTGCGGTCCGAGGCATTGTTGGAGGCGTCGAGCGTTTCGGTGAGGTGTGTACACGGGGATGTGCACGAGTATCCTTTGGTCCCCATCGAAATTCGTTGTGGGGGTAGAAAATATAGGGTGAAGGCGGCGGTTAGTTCGAGCCTCTCGCATCCCCTGATTCTTGGGTTGGATTGGGCGGGGTTCCCACAGGCAGTTAGGGGGACTACGGGGATGTGGACACGACAGGCATGGACATTATCGGGCCATTAGAACGTTCCGCACAAGGGTATCGATTTGTGTTAGTCCTGATCGACTACGCAACCCGATACCCGGAAGCAATTCCGTTGCGCAACATCTCCGCGAAGAGTGTTGCGCAGGCGTTGTTTCATGTCGTATCGCGGGTGGGAGTCCCGAAAGAGATTCTCACTGACCAGGGCACCAATTTCATGTCACGCACGATTAGAGAACTTTACGGGTTGTTGAAGGTCAAGGCCGTTCGCACAAGCGTCTATCACCCAGCCACGGACGGCTTGTGTGAGAGGTTTAACCGGACGTTAAAGTCCATGATCCGCAAGTTCGTACATGAAGATGCTCGAAATTGGCATCAATGGCTAGACCCTCTGTTGTTTGCAGTGCGGGAAGTGCCCCAGGCTTCCACGGGTTTTTCCCCATTTGAGTTACTCTATGGGCGCAAGCCCAGGGGCGTCCTGGACCTCATTAAAGAAAACTGGGAGGAGGGGTCCAGTGACAGCAAAAACGAAATCCAGTACGTCATGGACCTGCGTGCAAAGCTTCACTCACTAGGGGTATTGTCACGTGAGCATTTGCACCGCGCCCAGGAGAGTCAGAGACGCCTGTACGACAGAGGGACTAGATTACGCGATCTCACCCCGGGGGACAAGGTCCTGGTACTGCTGCCCACCTCTAACACCAAATTACTCGCGAAGTGGCAAGGGCCCTTCGTGGTCACGCGGCGAGTCGGGGACGTGGATTACGAGGTAGCGCGTTCGGACAGGGGCGAAAACAAACAGGTGTACCACATCAACCTCCGGAAGAGGTGGAACGACGTGGTCCCTGTCGCGTTTGCGTCGACACTGCCGGAGGGAGAAGAGCTCGGGCCGGAAGTCCCGGGCCCAGGTCCCACCCCTCCGGTAGGTCGGGGCGAGGACCTCTCGCGGAGTCAGGCGCGGGACGTTGCCGGCCTGCAACTCCAGTTCGCTGACGTCATTTCACCCCTGCCCGGTCGCATCCCGCTAATTACTCACGACATCGAGACGCAGCCCGGGTTAACGGTGCGGACACGCCCCTATAGGCTGCCCGTCCACAAACAAGATGTGGTACGGCGCGAATTAGCAACCATGTTAGAGTTGGGCGTGGTCCAGGAGTCCCACAGGGACTGGTGCAGTCCCGTCGTGCTTGTGGGGAAGCCGGACGGGTCGGGCCGATTCTGTGTGGACTATCGTAGGGTGAACGCGGTCTCAAAGTTCGACGCCTACCCAATGCCTCGGATCGACAAGCTCGTGGACCGGCTTGGCATGGCCACCTATTATACGACTCTGGACTGCACGAAGGGCTACTGGCAGATGCCGCTATCTCCAGCAGCCCGGGAAAAAACGGCGTTCTCCACTCCGCTCGGTTTATACCAGTTCAAGGTGCTTCCGTTTGGGTTGTTCAGGGCCCCGGCCACGTTTCAGCGACTGATTGACCGGGTGTTACGGCCACGCCGCGTATGCTGCTGCCTACATTGATGACGTGGTCATCTATAGTGGAACGTGGGAGCAGCATGTGCGGCAGGTGGCGGCCGTCCTTCAGTCGCTGAGACGAGCGGGGCTCACGGCCAACCCGAAGAAGTGCGTGATCGGGCGGAGGGAGATCCAGTATCTGGGGTACCACCTGGGGGGGGGGGAGGTCCGGCCACAGGTCGCTAAGACCACGGCGGTGGCCGCCTCCGCTCGGCCCAGAACCAAGAAGGAGGTGAGGCGGTTCTTGGGGCTGGCAGGGTACTACCGGCAGTTCGTGCCGCACTTCTCGGACCTGGCCAGCCCCTTGACCGACCTCACCCGTAAGAGGGCCCCAGATACAGTCCAGTGGTCGGAGCCATGCCAGGTGTCGTTTGAGGCTATTAAAACAGCCCTCTGTGGAGAGTCGGTCCTATGCGCCCCTAACTTTGATCTCCCTTTCTCCCTGCAGACGGACGCGTCGGATAGGGGGCTGGGCGCGGTCCTGACCCAGCAGGTGGAGGGGGTCGACCGCCCGGTGCTGTACCTGAGCCGGAAACTATCGGACCGGGAGGGTCGGTACAGCACGGTGGAGAAGGAGCGTCTCGCCATCCGGTGGGCGGTCGGCGCCCTTCGCTACTACCTGTTGGGGCGCGCATTCACCCTCTACTCCGACCACGCCCCCCTCCAGTGGCTCCACCGCATGAAGGACGCCAACGCGAGGATCACCCGGTGGTACCTCGCGTCGTGCACAGGCCTGGGGCACAAATGGCCGTGGCAGACTTCCTCTCCCGCTCTGGGGGGGGGAGTGAGTCGGCGGCCGGATGTGACCCCGGCCGGTGTCGGGCGGTGGGGGCGTGTGGGGGGACGTGCGACGTCTGGCCTGCAGGGGGAGTATGGACAGGTTGGGAGCGCACGGGATTGGCCGGGGGGGATTGAACCTGGTGGTGAGCAGGTGTCTGCACTCAGGTCAATCAGGGAGGCTGTACTTATGTGCCTGTTTTCTGTTATAGTGAAGCAGAGACCCAGGAGCGAACGGACCAGGGAGGTCCGGAGCGAGCGAGTGACACTGACAGAGATCCACCGCGAGACGGCTAAATGGACCCTTTTGTTACATTTTGGATATTTCTGTTCCGCCTGAAAAGCGAATAAACCGATCTCCTGCGGAGAGAACGACAACCCCGCCTGCTCTCATTCCTCGAACCTGCTACAATGATTGATATGATATTTTCCAGGATCTATTCATCTTTCATTCCAATCATGCATTAGAGAACCTCAAAAGGCCAGGATCGGTTCCTCTGTGTGTCTTTCTAGCATCAGATCTACTTCCCACTACTCGGCATCCATGCAATTTATGTGCGGAGCAGAGAGAGAATGGGAGTGTACTAAACGTGAACTGTGTTTCGTATTCCAATAAACATGAACATATTTAACAATTTTTCTCTAGTCTGATACTGTGTAGAATGTCATTACATGTTTAGTGATATGTTCTGATATATTCTGCTTATACTCAATATTACTAAAAATATACTTATATTTATTCAATCACAATTCATAATTAATCTGGAAAGTAAACAAGTGTTTGACGCACACATTGAGTGTACTATGAATAAGGTGTCAGAGTACACAGTTACAAAGTTTACAAAATAAAGGCATTAACGTCCAGAGTCCTCAAATCCTAACAACGCCACTGATTAGCATAACTTCACCTGCAGCTGAAGGGTAGCGTCGGAGGCTTCGTAGATCCTGCGGGCCACGCCATTGTTCTGTTTGGCCATCACGTCCAGGAAGGAGTAATCCACATCATCCCCAAAGCCCAGGCAGAACAGAGTCATATTACCACTGATGGCTTCGCACACGTTCTGCTGTATCTTCTGAAGGTTGCTTTCACCTACACAATCACAGACATTAAAGAAGACAGCTCAATCATGACCCAATGTGGTGGAACAGGATGTAGGTATATCCATGAAGAGAGACCACATATGAGACATATGACATATCACTTCAAACCTATCATCACAAATGTATTTTGATATCTCTGTACACTCACCATAATTTGGCATTCCATCGGTTAGTAAAATGATCATGTCCACACTTCTCTCTGGGAGCTTCTTGTTCCTTCTGTCATCTTTCAGCATTTTGATGGCCATCATTACGGCATCATTGATGTTAGTGCCTGAAAAATGAATTGATTTAGATTAATCTTTGGTAGGGTTAGTTGTTGTTGGGAAGTTTGATATCTAGCCAAGTAGAAGCTAACCTACTTCCTCTAGAATTTAATTGGCGGACAAATTGAATGGCTTCATCCAAGTTTTCCTTTGTTGCTTTGGTAAGGGATTCTTTCCAGGGATCAATAGAGAAATCAAATAAGATGATACCAAAGTAGTCCTCTGGATGGAGGTCTGAGAGAATTGATTCCATTGCCACGCGGGTCTTTGGAGGCAAGAATACAAGAAGGCTGGTAGTTAGTATGTGAATGCAATAAAATGCATGTTATTTTTTCTACATCACTGTCCATGCAACACACACACACACACACACACACACACACACACACACACACACACACACACACACACACACACACACACACACACACACTGTACCTGGAACATCTTCATGCCTGACATTGAACCACTCCTGTCAATCACGAACACCACATTTTTTGGGACACGGGGAAGATCCGGAGGAGCAAAGAAATGCACAAAGTATCCGTTCACGATCTGGAGGTAGAAATATAAAAGTGGAATTGATCAGTTTAAACGGGTCAATTGCTCCACTAAAGTCAGCATTTGTTTTCATATATTTGTTGACAGCAGACCTGAATGTCTCCTAGGCTTGACGCTCGTTTCACGTCATACTTGATGATGAAATCCCCATTGATCAGAGACCCATCACACTCTGGACACTTCCTCTGCTGATCCAGCGTGGGCGAGAAGGAGATGTGTGCCTGAAAGAGGGATGCATGGGCTTCAATTTCAAATGACCACAAAATAGTCGGCCATGTAATTCACTTCCTGCTGATAGATATCAAACTGAACCTTGTTGTCTGTGACTGTTTTCTCCACCAGGGGGAGAAGTTCATTGGAAAGGAAGGTTGCATGGGCATCCACAAAGGCAATGCCCTGGGGCTCATAGATATCAGCCACAATCTGCACACACACACACACAGACACACGCACACGCACACGCACACACACACACACACACACACAAATATATTTTGTATAAATATGTACATTTACTGAGTCCACGAAACTTAGGGGATTGTGAACTTGGATTCACCTGAAAGTTCTGGACCAGCTGTTTGGGGTTTATTCGGGTCAGGATCTCATACTTGCCAAATTTCCTCTGAAGAAGCTCCTCATAGGTCAAGATGAAGGTCACATTGCTCTTGGCTGCAATGTTGACGGACACAGAGAACTTCTCCATTTTCCTTCCAGAAGCTCTGTAAAATCATGCCAATTAGCCCAAATGAGTGATATCAAACAATAAAATGCACTTTAGTTTCCATATGAAACAGGAAAATATGTGAACTTTATGAGTTTCTTTAAACACAAAGTGACATGATTCGAGTTAAATGCCTGTTCGATCTCCACCTACTTGACCAGTCCAGCTGTCTGTCCACTTGAAACAGCCTTCTCATACTGTTTCTTGGCTTTCTCCTTTTCATTCACAACCCCAACATAGATCTGACCCTCAATCTCCCTGTGACCAGAAGAGGCAGTTGAAACATGAAAAAAGGATTTAGAAAATGCTTTTATTGCTGTTACAATGTGTCGATGGAATCGTATCTTTCACTTGAGCCTCTTCCAAACAAAGGAATCAAGCAAGAGTTGTGCTGTAAGTGTTGTACATTGGATCCAAAGAATGTGCAATAAGAAGCGTTATATATTGATGAATTGAACAGTTAGCCAACGACAGACTGAATGTTGAAACAGGCATAATGTCTATTGACTGGCTGGTTTAAAGAAGACCTCATGTGCTTTTTGTTAGGAGGCGAAAAGCTTTCAGTGTTTTGAAAGGTGAGGCCTGGTGGAAGACTCACATGCTGAAGTTGGTGATGAAGGCCGTCTTGGGCAGGTCCACCTCGAAGAATATTTCCTGGGAGGAGTTGGCTTTGTTCAAAGCAGTGGAGGTCATGACTGTGTGAGCGAACCGAGACGCCACCGTACAGTGTACCAAGGCACTGAGCACCTCCACCATCTGACCAGAGTGGGCGAAAAAAAACATATATTGATAACAAATGAGACTCCTAGACATGCCTTTAGCACTAGAAATGCAAAACAACAACAAAAAGTGGATCTCTAATCGTCATGAATATCAAAATGTATCCCAGAAGTCTTCCCTTACCTTTGCATCGTCTACACTCCTTTTCTGTAACAAAAGTGAAAAAGTTAATATTTTTAGCCTGCAGGTCCAGGCTTCTGGGTGATCCAAAACAATCAGGGCACGTAGAAAAAAAGGAAAAATGGAAATAGCTGAAAATACCTGAATGGACCTGATGGCTCCATCTGTCTCCTGAAATGTAGTCAAATGATAAACATATTATGCTATGTTGACATAACATACCAAGAGAATAAATATCAAATATCCAAACGTGACCCAGAATGGCATTTGGAGAAGCAGGTCCTCATACAAATCAGGAATAAAACGACGCAGAATAACTCCAACTAAACTACATGCAGGTAGCAGAACAACTAAAGAAACAACTTAACTAAACAGGTAGCAGAAAAGAAAATTACAGTAAAAACCGATGAACCAACAAAAGCAGGGCAAGTGGAGCATTGGACTTTGATGTCATTTTCAAATGGACTTATAATATAATAATATGAAAGACAATATGAGTAAGTTCACCTTCGTCGTAGCATCATAGCGAGAGATCAGCAGGGCTCCCTGGACCGGCCAAAGTGGCCCGAGGTAGAGAAGGACCAACAGCAGCAGCAGAACACCACCCCGCACCTCAGACATGACTGAATGTCCTCTTAGCACTGACTCAGTCCAATGTGTAGACAGGACCCTGCCCAGTAGGAGCAACAAACACACTTTTGTGCCTTGCTCAAAAAAATGTGGACCAACCCCCTTGGCCCAAAAAGTAGAGCAACATGCAACTTTGGGTTGGATTTTAGTTCATCGCATCCATCTCACGCTTTACCATGTTTATTTGTTTGTTTTTTTATTAATCAGTAGCCTACCTACCTATGCTTAAAGGTTCCATGGCTTGATACTTTATGGATGCTTTAATATAGATATTAGTGGGCCCCAAACACAGTATTTGAAGACGTTCCCGAAATTCAGCCGTGGTGCAGAATTACAGCCACTACGACACACTGAGCTTTCCCTAAACGTATATTAATGTTAGAAAACCTCAGAAAGTGAAATTTTCTTTAATAACCAGTAGTGTAATTATTATCAGCCCTCCAAAGCCAGTAGAATTAATAAGAATATTTTAACTCTGTAGCGGGAAAGGGGAAACTAAATTATCTAGAAGGGATCTCAGAAGGGTAAAAACTTTTGACTAATCATTTTCATGTATTTAACATTTTCATGTTTTGTAAAATGTGCTATCTAGCTTAGACAACCAGCCTTTGTCTGATGGAAACAGTTCAAAATATAGGACTAGAGAGTCATAGACGGTTAGGGGTAAATAAATGTAAGAGATACATTTACAACAGATGTAAACAATAAACAAACACCTAGTTCCACATACTAGTTCACAGTATTTCAATTTTTTTTATTCTTTTTTATTATTAGTCCTTTCATTTTTTGTGTTGCCTTTTATTCAGTGGCTGTTGCTCTGCAAACAGAACCTCAAAATATCCAGTATTTACCCCTATGATTCCCCTGCTGAAGTCCCAATATTTGATTTTAAGTCCAAAAGTCAATGAACTTGTTTGATTACTGAGAATTAACACAGTCTTCTGTACTGGAGTGATAAGCCCTTGTGCCAGACCTGGGGGAGAGAGGCAAGGGAGGGATTTTTCAGGGAAGTCCTCTTGAAGTCCTCCCCCTCCCTCCTCTGTACTAAACTGAAATCTCCTTCTCTCTCCCTCTACTTTGACCTCAACTGTCCGGTCTTAGCTACCATCTCGAGAACAATTCTGTCTACTGTCCACCGAAGAAGCCTTTGACTCTTTGCTCTCCTCCTCTTTGGTCTCCCTCTGTCCCTTCCACTCCAGACCAGCGCAATCCTCTCCCGCCCTCCTTGGCTGTCCGAATCTCTGCAGGCTTGTATAGCAGAGTACAATGGGAATAGGAGCATCACTGTTATGCCTTGCTCCAGAAAATGTGGACCAACCCCCTTACCCAAAAAGTACAGCAACATGCATCTTTGGGTTGGATTTTACGTGCATTGCATCCATCTCATGGTTTACCATGTTTCCTCGTTTGTTTTATGTTTTGAACTGTAGAATATTTAGACCAATAGCATAATTCTCAGTAATATCTTCCAGAGCCATTAAAATAAATTAGAATAATTTAGCTTGTTAGCCTATACTAGGAGGGGAAACTAAATAATCTCGAAGAGATTTCAGAAAAGTAAAGACTTTTGATTAACCATGCTGCCGTGCAGTACATTCAACAATTTAGGGTATATGTTTGTTATTTAGTCAGGCTTTGTCTGACTGAAATAAAAAATATAGGGCTAGAAAGTTATAGATACAACTGATGTGCACAAGCAACAATATATTGTTTCTTATATATAAGGTCACACTAATTATACTTTCTGTTTTGTTGTGTATATCCTTATTTATTATTAGTCTTTGTTTGTTGTATTCATGTTTTGCCAATTTTAGATCAAGTGTTCTTGCACATTCATTGGAGTTCTCCCATTACATTTAACTGCTCTCATACTTTTATGATTGTGCGAGTAACAAATGCAACAACTTGCCCTGACTTGGTTACTGAATGGCAGTTTTTTGGTTATCACCTGTTATTCAGCTTCTGCTGCTCTCCTCATAGTAACCTTGCAATACCCCTGCTGATGCCCCTAGGCAATATGCTCTCGTCCCAATATAATATTTTTTTTCCAATGTCAATGAGCTTGTTTGAAGGCGGAAAACTTTAATCCATTTAGGCGTGATAAGCCCTTGTGCCAGACCAGAGGGGCAGTTTCTGACAGGATTTCAATAGCAAGGCTTAGACTTTACAGAGATGCCATCGTACAGGGACACTGTGCACCTCCCAATCTGAACAGAGAGAGGACGAGAAAAAACATGACGTACATGTGCCATATAAAAATATCGGTTACCATAAATAAATGTATGAGGTCAGAAGTGATGTCAAAAAACAAGTTGGGGAAACTAGGTGTGGCACCACCAGATTCCTGTCTGTTTTAAGGGTGATCGGGATAAAATGGCTTATCCTAAACTTGGACTATGAACTGTTGCCTCTGGGCAAAAGATATCGGCTCCCATTTTGTAGGTTAAATAGATTAAAGTTCTCCCTAGTTCCGCTATCAATTAAGCTACTTAATGGAGCTTTCCGGGATGGAACAGTGCAATAACTGGTGGGGCAATAGTGCAGTAACTACTGGGCAGTGCAATCCTTATGGATACTTGGGTCGTGCCTAGACTATGTTTTTCATAATGGGTTTCAAGGTGGGGGTGAGGCCATGTGTTTGGGTAATGCAATGTGTTTCATGTTTTTATGTATGTAAAATTTTTGTTTGCCCAAAGCAAATTTATCTCGTGAGAGAGACAATAAAATACCTTGCTTATTTTCTGCAAAAGAAAGAAAATAATTTGCTTGATAAATTAACAATCCCAGCCTACAAGTCTTGAGTTCTGGGTGATTCAAAACGTATATCTTAACTGTGGGAAAAAAAAACGTATTTGTATATTTTCCTAAATAAAACACGTAAAAAGCTCCCTGGACTGGCCAGAGGACGGAAAAGTCAACACCACACTGACTAAATCCACTCTGTATCCATGAGCCTGCCCATTAGGAGTACAAACACACATCTGTGGCTTGCTCCAAACCAGATATTGTCACGACTCAGAGCGGGAATCAATTGCAGTTCAAAAAGGATTTATTCCCAAACAGTCGAGCAGGCAAATCAGATTCCAGGTAAAGGCAGGGTTCGTAAACAGGCAGGCAGGCAGACAGATACAGACGCACAGGTATGGGCAAGAGAACCAAAACCGATAGGCAGAAGACTTAGCCCAAAACAGGCAGGGTTCAAAACCGGGAAGAACAGTAAACTATAGCTTCTCTTTAAAAAGCTTCACGCTAGTCTCACTCACGTGGCAGTCAGGTAGCAAACAGTACATACCGTGACGATCTGCCAAAGTGAACAGAAAGGGCAGTGTTTAAATACTCCACCATCAATACCCAATGAGAGACAGGTGAACAGAGAAAATAGAGGGAAACAAACAAAGGCAGGAAGTTGCCCAAATAAGGACATGGGTGTTACTCCGGGCACATGACCAACACATGACTACAAACATAGACAAAGTCCAGAATTATCACACTCCAACAGGTAGGGGGAGACAAAAACAACAGTCCATACGAGAATCCTGACAGATATGGGCTAACCCCCTGACTCTAAAAAAAAGAAAGAAAATACAACTTCATTAAAGTAAATTGATGTGCACCTTATAGTCAAGCTAGTATACTTTAAACAACAAGATAATCTGGGTGCCATGTTATCACACTTAACTTAACTTCACTGTGTTCTGCAGACTGAATTCTAACCAATCTTTGGCTGCCATATAAGCTTGTTAAACTAGTTAATATGTAGCACCAGTTCCCCTGTGTTGTAACCGTCACCAAATTGATTTGTTGTTTCAGTGTTTCCCCTAGTTTTTTTGTAGCAGTGAGTTGGTAACCTAGCAACGCAAGGGGGTCCGGGGGCAAAGCCGGTTCTAGGGTGGGGCCACAGGGGCCCTGGACCCAGCTGAAATCTGATTGGCCCCTGACGTGCCCCTGTTCCGTCAATCAATTGACGAGCTGAACTACCGGAGAATACAACGATCACAGATGCAATTCCACACCCAAATTATTGGCGGCAGTAATGTGACAATGCAATTTAGGAGGAGAAGCGGAAATGCGGAGGTCCCCCCCCCCGGAACCGCCACTGTCCGGGGGCATGCCACCCGGAAGAAGATTTTGAAAAATAACCCTTTAAATGGTTACTTCTGTTGAGAGTTTTTGGGGAAAATGTACAGATTGAGCTTCCAAATATGACCTAACAACCAACAGAGTCAAGGTATCTAGTGAGACACCTTTCTTGCAATTTCTTTTTTTTTTTTGCAGTGGCGCTGACAATCCAGCGGCAGTGGTGCACCGCCGCTGGATACCCCATATCTACATATCTACCCCATATCTTCTCTACCTTGCATGTTCATAATTACTTGAAGGCTGAGTACACACGTACTCTTTTTTATCTTTATAAAAAAAGTCATGTTTTTTTTTATGTCTGCTAGGATGTAAAATAATGGTTGTCAATAATATGAAAATAACCAAAAAACGTAGTTACAATATAATATGTATTTATTAAAAATGCAATAAAATGCAAAAATCTATCTTCATGCAGAATAATAAAAAAATAAGGCACATTGTTGTCAAAAGTATTTCACAGGTTGAAACGGCCATATAAATGACATGATGTGGTCAGTACTGATACCTTACAAAAACAGATGGGCCAAGTAATGTCACGACATTGTCTACACAACCAATAACACAACAAATTCACTACTTTAAATGTATTTAACTTCAATAAATATGTTTGCCTATTGCTGTTGTTTTCTCATTCTCCATTTATAGATTGTATAGAATAGTCATAAAATGCATGTTTTATATTCTAGTTCATGACACGTTGGTGGCGTGGCATAGTTTTCATTTTGAGAAAACGCTTCCCCCCTGGCCTCCGGGCTTCTCCAGGGCCGTTTCAGATCCGGATCCGACGCCGCTGAACACGGATGGAGCAACCTTCCCCATGCGCTCTGCAGAAAAGGGAGGGGATCGGCAGATCATGGATGTATGATGATAATATTTTTAGACGCCCAAACCATACGTCCGTATGTACGAGCAGGAGTGATAGTTTCAGGTTTATTGTAGACAGCCTAACCACATGCTTTTACAAAGCACGACACGTGTAACTCATTTTCGAACAGCACATCTAGGAACCAAATATGGCTAATTTATGGTTGTATATAAATCAATCTACGTGTATTCAACAAACTATTAGCAGAGCTATTTAGTTAGTTACCCATCAAGTTGGGTTTCGTAATAGATTAATGGGTTGGACGACTAAATAATTGACGTCATCCACGATCATATGTGTCCCTGGTGGTCTAGTGGTTAGGATTCGGCGCTCTCACCGCCGCGGCCCGGGTTCGATTCCCGGTCAGGGAACTCATCTTTTCTTAGCTTAGGAAAACCGTCTGAATTAAGGCCGGTTCGACTATTTCGACTTTATGATTCGAGAGTCTATTCCAGTTTTTTTTATTTTTTTACCGTTAATTATCACCATGATGTCAAACATTTTGACCACCTCAAAATCGAAATAACAATAAATACAAAAGCATTGTTTATATTCCATTGAACAATGAACAGGGCTGAATCCCAGCACATAAATTGGGGGGAAGAAAAATTGGCTAAAGCGGTCATATTTTGCTGTCAACTTCTGTAAAGGTTTATCTATAGTCCAACAGGCATCATTTTTATTTTTCTTCATAACATTAACAGTAGGCATATGTGGGTAGTCCACACTATCTTTGTAAGAATGTGTGATCCGATCCGTCTCGAAGGCAACAGAGAAAGGACTTACTCACCACACTCCACCATGACCTCATACGTCTTACTCTTGACTTCGCCCCTCAGGCCCAGTTTACTGCGTGCTCCTTTCAGGTCCTCCTCCTTCATAACTGGTCGCTTCTTCTTTTTCACCTCACCAGGCTGGTAAAAAGCCCAGTTTGACAATGGAAGAAAATACAGGGAACAGATTTAAGTTTGTATTTATTCAAGTATTAGTATATATATAGTATTTTCAGTGCCATTCACAAAATGTTTTTTTCCCCCCTGGTAACATTGACATTTACATTTAGGGCATTTAGCAGACGCTTTTATTCAAAGTGACTTAGAATAAGTACATTTCAAATAAATAAACAAATTATTTATTGATCACCTTTTCAGAGTATTGAAAAGGACAAGCGTATTTTTCTGAGCGGGCTCACCTGTGACATGGTGTGTCCGGTCAGTGTGGTCGCTATCAACGTTGTCCACCTGGTGTTATGGTTTGCCTTAGTGTCCTGGAGCCCCCGGCTGTTATATAGGCCTGGATCAGAGCGTGACACACATTTCCCATCGTGGAGTAACTCAAAGCCTTCGTCTGTTGTCAGTGAGTATTATTAGATGTGACGTGAGCTGGCTGGTGGCCTTCTGTTTTAATTCATCATGGAGTTATGGAGGATCAACTGATATGGGTGTGGGGGGGGGGGGGGGGGCAGGACAAGTGTCTGTCTGCTTCTCCCCCTCCCCCCAACACCACACCTCCGTCTATTTAAAGAAACACAGTCAGTGATGGAGCTATATTTCCCTAGCTCCAGTGTTGTATTGTCTGCTTCTTTGGTCTTAAAATGCAGTACATTAGAGATCGAATAATTCTACATTGTGGATTAAAATGCCCACACACTTAGACATACATCTGTGTCTAAGGTGAGCAGTCATAATGAAATGTAGGATAGCCAAACAAATCATGCTACATATAAACCAGCCTGTCAAGATAATGAGTCCAATTACCTTTGTTTTTGTTTTTCTATTAGGTGCTTATACGTCCCACATTATCTGCATCTAAAACATGTTTAATGATGGCTTGGTAGGTTGGAAGTTGAGTCAAAGTTTATATTCAGACCCTATCCACTCCAGCAACTGAAATGAACTGGAACATGCCATTCAGATGCAGGAGCCACATTTATAGGTCATGAATCAGTCTTTCAGCTTTTAAGACACACACGTTTGTGTCTTTAGACATATACGTTTGCATCTTTAGACACATACGTTTGTGCCAGCTGATGTGTTCCAAATAAATGGGCCTCAGCTTTTTACGTGTTTTATTTATTTTTTTCAAATCATTGGGACTCGGTGATGGATAATATGTGTAATTTTTATTATGAAACTATTTAATGCATTGTTTTCTTTTCCAACATGTATCAAATAACCATTTGCATGGAAATCATAATGGTAGGCCTACTGCTCCGAAAAGTTTATGAAATTATACCTTGAAAAGATCGGTTATGGGTTTAATACTCTTTTCGGTAACGCGTTATATTAAGGTCCTTGTAATAAGCCTTAGTTAATATATAAGACCTATTAGATAGAGATAATATGCTTATTAACATTTATTGAGTCTTACTAACTTACCTATCATGTCATTAAAGGACTTATAAACCGTAATAAGCATTGTCCCTGCTTTAGATCCTGTATCTTCAAAATACATAATTAGCAGTTTAATAAAGGATTTAGAGAACTTTAATCTATTAACAACTATAAGAAACTCATAACTATTAATGTTATTAAGCAATCAATAAATATTTATTTAATAATTTACTTATCTCACAATTAACATGTTTATTATGTTATTAACACTTATAGTCTTATTGACACCAATTAATGTTAATAAGCATATAATAAGAGTCTTATTACCATTAACTAAGGCTTATTACAAGGACCTTAATATAAAGCGTTACCCTTTTTTTCTACAAGATATTTATATTGCTATGCTATCTACTGTATTTGCTGGTCAAGTACCACTTTAAACTTGATATTTACTGACCACATTACATATTTAATCAAAACTGTGTTCTTTAAAAGCATTCGCTCTGTAACATCACAGTCGATCTCTAATAGCTAAAACTTTATTAATTAAATTAATGAATTAACCTAATCCAGGTTCAATGCAGGCATGCTCCTTCATCAGTACGGCAGATGGCATCCGTTAAAGGTTATCCAGGTCATACATCAATCAGGTTGCTGCTTTAGATTGACAAAAAAAGATAAGAATGCTGTTGCTCAGGTTTCAGATTATTTATTGGAAAAGCATATATAATGATGATCAGTCTTATTTGTCAGTACATTTTACAGTGCAGCATTTGTATTTCACAAAATACAAAAGCCCTCTTTGACCTACTTGAGCTCATGGTAATGGTGGACCATGTCGATGTTTTACCATTAAAAGTGCATTCAGTCAAACGTCCAACAGCATCATAATGACATCACTACATCATTAGTCATCACAGTTGCCGTTTGTCACCCTTTTTTATTTTTGGAAGGACCAGCCACTAGCTCTGAACACTTTTGCATAACACTTGTATACAAAGCAGGCAAACACACACACATACACATGCCTACACACAAACACGCATGCATGCGCCTACACACAAACACGCATACACACGCCTACACACAAACACGCATACACACGCCTACACACAAACACACGCCTACACACAAATACGCATAGACAAACACGCATACACACGCCTACACACAAATACGCATACACACGCCTACACACAAATACGCATACACACGCCTACACACAAACACGCATACACACGCCTACACACAAACCTGCATACACACGCCCACACACTGACCTTTCGTTTAAAGGCTGGTCCCTAGTAGCCCAACCATTTTTAAGTGTGTGCTTCTGTAACATTGTGAAAATGAGCACCTGTGGACTTGCTGCATACCGGGCCAGGGCCTCTGTTCCATCGCCTGGTCAAACACACGCACACAACAGTGAGCTCACAGAGGCACGTGGTCGGATCAAAGAGCAAATGGGGGTGAAAACAAACAAGGAAACATGAGGAAAAACGAAAACATTGAACATAACAAATGGGAAGGTGTGCAGTGGGTCCCATATCATCCTACACCAGGACAACAACGACAAAGAATACTTGTTGGAAGAGGCAAGGTCGCCTTCTGGGCACAAATAACAATTATACCAAAAACAACCCAAATACGAGCAAAGAATCAAAGATGGAGACAAAAACTTTACTGTCTGGTAAACCGTGAAGAGCCAGAGAGAGGAATGAAAGAGTGTACCTTTAGGATGACACATAATTGTTCAGCCATCTTGCTTGAACAACAAAATCAACCACTGCGATAAAAGGGCAACATTTAAGTGTTACTTTGCATTAATGGCCTAGCTATACAAAGAGTAGAGATAGGTGTTGCATACATCAACACAATACATACACACCATAAGCTGTAGATTTAGTATTGTTTGAAAAGGTTAGGGCCATGTATATACGACAGACCTAACATTCTGAGGTTATGCTTAAATACGTACAATATGGTTTCCCTGTTGGTCAACTTTCACACACTCGCATGCACACACAAACACATGCACACACGCATAAAAACACGCACACCACCAGCTGTGGTGGTGTTCCATTTACAGGAAACAGTTAATATAATAATTCATTTATACAATCACTAGGGCGACCGTTTAAAATCACATAATGAATAATGGACTCTCTCACACACACACACACACACACACACACACACACACACACACACACACACACACACACACACACACACATTAAACATGACCAACCCCCATTCTCTTTCCTATGTCTTGACAATACACCAGTGTTAAAACAAAACAATGATATTACAAGTTGGCATTCAGGAACAAACCAACAGTAAACCGATAAGACACAGCCAATGAGGGGCAGACAAAATAAAAACACACCACGCATCCATTGTACCGCAAATGTTTGCCAAAGTCTTGCATCCAAGTTAAGACCGTTTGTGCAGGAGTGCTGTAGTGTTCCAGGGGAAGCAGTATTCCACCGGTTCCGTTTGCTCAAAGGACCTGCAAGTACGCTACCTTAGGGGGCCGGGAACCCTCCCCCAACCCAAAGGCTTCCCCCCGACCAGGCAGCTACAAGCAGGAATCACGGTGGTGGTGTGAGGCGTGTGGTGAGCGAGTACCAGGCCAGTCTGGGTGAGGCTCAGGCCGGCGGGTCAAACAGGGATCCCCATGCGATGCTTCTTCTTCTTCACCGTCTTTAGGCCGCTGAGACGCCGCACGTCGTCCTCGTCTGAGTCGTCCATCTCATCGTCGGCTGAGAAGAGGATCTGACAAACACAGTAAAAACAAAGACGTTAAGGATTGAGGCGACACTAGAGCTATACCAGGACTAAGGGTTCTATGGCCACATATACCCCCTTATATTTACATAAGGTGGTATTGAGGCTACACTAGAGCTATACCAGGACTTTTATTTGCAGATCTTGCTATAAAAAAACCTACTATAGTGTGATACCTCAGATATTTTATTGGTATTCAGAATGTATCTTGCCCCCTGGTTTAAGGGAGGTTGAAGTGGCGCATGTGACCATGTTCAGCTTTTCCAGCTACACTTGAATTTGATTTAAAAAAAAAAAAAAAAAAGTTATGTATTTCCGATCAAACTTTGCTTGATGGGTGAATCGACTGCGGGGATTTAGCCAGAAGAATCCCCCTCTGAACATTGATTCTGAAGTGCTCCTGCATTACTACACAAGCATAGTAATGTTAAAAAATGGGAATTCAAGAATTATATCCTAGGGAACAATTGTATTTAGTATATGTATTTAGTATAATGAATATGACAATGCGAGAGGTAGAAAGCGAGTACATTAAAGATAGAGTGAAGCGCAGATAAAATAACACAACCTGCTACCAGAACACTTTAATCAGTCTTTAATAAACCTATCAATGAGTATGAGGCATTAACATGAGGCGCGTTCCGACTTAAGGCCGATTTACACCTCCTGATCCGGACGAAATTCGTCCGTCTGTACCAAACGTTGTCTCCGGGACTACGCTTCATACCTCCGTCCGGTTTCAGCGTTGTTATGGATGTTACGCAGTACATCCTCTAGAGGGCAGTGACTGTCGTGTCACAAATTAACGGAATCGACAATCGCAAACATGGCATCTGTAGAGGAGATGGTTTTGCTTTGTGTCATCCGAAATCGGCAAAAAAAAAGGTGCAAAAAGTGTAGGCCTACGCGGCGGTGGCATGTGACACCCCTCACCAACCCGCAGATTAGCTCCTCAAAATGTTGCGGCATTTTTTAAATGACCAGTTACAACTCATTGCCAAAGCAGGGGAACAATAAAATAAAAAGGTCAAGTATATAGTATAATATAAGTATAAAACGTTAAATACAATATATATACATATCAGATATTATACTACTCTATCTATTTTCACGAATGGTCTGATTTCTGACTCTATACTGCCGCCTCGATTTCCGGTGGTATTGCTCCGTTTCTCCCGGAGCACTCCGGGTTCGTAAGCTCAGAGGCGACGGACCCACTGACGGATGAAACACCTCCGGGACCGGACGAAACGGTCCGTATCCGTATTTACCGTAGGGTGTGAATGGGCCTTTAGGGACTTTTCTCTCTAATGCCGCTATAGGTGTGTCTTGGGAGAGAGGACCCGCCCAACTTCTCAGTTTAGCGGCTCAGTTAGCGGCTTGGGTATTACCTGCCTCCCGGTAGGAGCTTTCATTGCAGCTCCTAACTAGTCGACGCTGCATGGATACAGTTGAGGCGGGATATGAAGTGAGTACCACGTTTGATTAAGGCGGGATATGACGCGAGTACAACTTGACACATCCAGAACATACAAACAGCACCATTTATAAAAAACAAGCTGCACAGACTGAGACAATTATAAATAAATTATTACTGACGAGAAATTAAAAATTGCGTAAAACAAATAGTGTCGCAGAACTAATTACGTCACATTTAAACTCTGTTGGATAAACGCTACAAAAGGCTCCTGTATGGGAACGGACACCGAGGGGAAGTAAGAAAGTGTGGGCGTATCCAAAACACAGAGCCACTTTCCAAGTGCCTCTGTCGCAACACGCCAATAATGATAAAGAAACTGATCTTTCGACAATACCTACCGCCACGAAATAACAGCTCGAGATCCGAAGTACAATTAAATATTGACTTTGCTCCCACACGAAAGTTTGAAAGCAAAGTCAATGTTGGTATGTGTTCTGTGTTGCAGAGCGTTCATCTCAGAAACTTTATCAGCCTATAAAGTGACTGGCAGCTTGCACAGGCCAGGGTGGTTAACAACTACAGGACATTACTCAGTCTGTTGGTTGCAAATAAAGCAAAGCCTTGGACTTTGTTGGAATCAGACTACTTACACTCTATATAGTGCACTACTTAGTGCAAATCTGTTTCCCTGATTAGTTCACTATTTAATTTCATCCAATAGTGATGGACTGCACATACTGGTAATTTATGCAAATGAGATGACATAAATGGTGCCTGACCTCCCTGTTTACACTATAGTGTCGTATTAAGTTTTTTTGATAAAAAGGGAATAGAGAACTAAGGAACAAGGGAGCCATTTGGAACATAACCTAAGTGTATCCCCACAGCAGGTGGAGGCAGCAGAGGACAGGAATAGAACACAGTCCAGCTGCCGTGGCCACAGAATCAACAGCTAGCAGAAGCCTCCCAGAGGGGACCTCCGCGCTTAAATGGAGATGGGGAGCTTATTTGTTGTTTTTTTGGTTTTGTCCACGTCAGCAATCCAGAATATGCTTAAAGGGGACATCTCATACCACCAGGTGTGAGTGTGATTAGCCATTACAAGCAGGTTTGAAAATGTGCAGCATTGTGACATCACAGGTGGGCGTGTCCATCTAGATGTGTGACGGATAGATGGACACGCCCACCTGTGATGTCACAATGCTGCACATTTTCAAACCTGCTTGTAATGGCTGATCACACTCACACCTGGTGGTATGAGATGTCCCCTTGAAGGTGTCTTACCTCGGACTCCGAGTCGTCGTGGGACAGGGCCCGCCGGTAGCGCACCTTGCTGCTCCCCCGGGGGTCCTCATCTCGCTCCTCTAGCTTGGCTTTTGTCCTGTGCTTCTTCATGAGGAAGTTATCCACCACCCAGAACATGAGGGCCTGAGACGGAAAAAATGAATGCATTAATGGAGGGCCCGCGGCTGATAAATGCGGAGCGGCACAGACGTTTAGTTACTCAACACACTAACAGCGTACTCACGTTGATGAAGAACGGAACAATGAGCATGACGATGGCCAACTCGAGGTCAGGATTATCTATTGGGTTGAGGAGGGACAACTGTAACACACACACACACACACACACACACACACACACACACACACAATGATCTGTTACAGTCCAACCACACACAGACATCAGTCTCATTTCGATGATCTGCTACAGTCTAATACCCTTCATTATCACACCAGGTGTGATGTTGATTAGCCATAATGGGCCATGACAACACACATGGGGACTGTCCACCCAGATGATTGATCTACCAGCCACCTACTCAGTTGTCTGTACCAACTCTTAGGCTGATCTATCCGCGTTTCATCTGAGTCGACAGGCCCACGTGTGACGTGTGAATAGGGATCCTTTAAGTAATACATCGATGTGGCAGCTAGGTTTGAACTGGAATGTCGCTCCCCACCTTCTTCCACTGGGGGATGAGAAGGACCAGCATGATGACGACCTTCTCAAACATCATGATGAGGATGTAGAGAGCACACTGACCCACCCAGGCAGAACACTGCACCGGCTCTCCTACACACACAGACACACACACACACAGTTAAACATGGGTCCAGAGAAACTTGTGTGCTGCAGGCGGGAACATTGCAGCATTGCAAATGATGCCCGCTAACGCCCTCCACTGGACATTGCTGGTAGAGCAGGCGAAGCGGGCCCTCACCGTATTCTCCAAAGCGCAGAGAGTCCCACTGCCTGCACTCCACCACAGCACTGACGGCCCTCACCCCGGCGTAGATCAGCAGCATCCCCAACGACGCATCCAGAAGGAAGTTGATGAGATATCTACAAGAGGGCGGGAGGGAAGGAGAGGCGGTCGGCGCACGCCAATACACTTCGCCATTGGGCCCTGGGCCGAGCGCCACTTACAAAGCCTCGAGGTACAAAAAAGCAGTCATTCCGAGGCAACTCACAGAGAACAGGGATCCTCCTCGGTGAGGTCCGACAGGTAAACGTTGGCGAAATGAATGAACAGCATCCCGATGGCCTGTTTTGAGGTGTCCAGGAACCTGTCAGGAGGAAAAAAAAAAATCAAAAAAAGAAAAATCATTATAGGGACTCTATTGTAACCTGCCATCGGTCATCTCATGCTCTTTCTAGAGCGGGTGAAGAAACTTGCTCACCAGATCCTCCAGGGCCTTCGTTCGTGCTTGGGCTCTCTGAAGCGTTTCACTGTGGAGGACACAGCATGTCTCGTTACGAGTGGCGGATTACACGGAGGCCACAGTGCACTGATCAAACAGAATCCCCAGCACGCCTTTAAATCCACCCAATGGCCCCTGCCTGCATTTTAAATGGCGTTTTGTAACAGCTCATTTATTCTACGCAAGCATGTGGTGTGATTTTACAGGCTGGCCTTTTCACCTCTACCGAACGGATATCAGATATGCTGGTAACCTGATTATACCTACTGTATCACATACATTATTATAATGACATGGAATGAAAAACAAAGAAATGCGTTTAAATGTGTTGAATTGGACAAACTAACTTTGTTTTAACGTAGTTCAGTACAAGTTGGATAGATAGTGTCAATTCGGCCATATGCAAGTTCAAGTAACATTGTCCTTAGTCCTGCTCCTCTTCACAGCTTGATATCAGCTGCTAGTTGACTAACAGTAGTTTTAGCAACATATGTCTGAAGTTTAAAAATAAAATGTGATTAAAGAAAAAAAGAATAGAACCAAATTAAAAATAATGAATATACAGCAAAGTAAATTGTATATAGTCATCGTCAGTGTGCAAGGTCCGTTGGATGGTTCTTGAGCATGCACCGGGCCTGGGGTTGGAAGCTATTGGGGAACCCGTTAGGTCCAGTAATGATGCTCGGCCATCTGGAGTCTCTTGACAGGAGAATACATGACGAATGGGCTGGTTTGTGTCCTTTGTAAGTGCGAGGGCTCTGCTTCAGCAGCATATGTAGAGGTCGCTGATGGCTGGTAGTTCCCCTTCTATGATCCTCTGTGCTGTTTTTACAACCCTCTGGGTTGTACCAGACTGAGTTTCCTCAAGTCAATACACTTTCGATGAGGCTGCGCTTGAATATCAGAGCGTTATTGTGCTCATGCCCCATCTCTGTAAGCACATAAGAAAGTAAGAGTCGCTGTTGTGCCTTCCTCAGGACGATGAGTTCTGTCTGTCAGGAAGCCCAGGTCTCACCAGACTAGGTGCTTCCGCCCTTTCTAACGCTGACGCTGTGGCAGTACAAAACAATGCCTGCAGATGCATATGCAAAACTCTTAGATAACTAAATGTTACAATGCTTAACCATGACTATGCTGGGTTATGAAAGGCATGGGCCTTCAATAAACCTATCCTTTTAATGGTTGCTCTGTGCATGTAATCTGATTCTTTAAAGAGGCTCACTCTGCATGCAAGTCCTCTATACTGAGGCACACTATTGAGAAGTAATGACCTTGCTGTTCCAGCTCATCAGCACGCACACACACACACACACACACACACACACACACAATAATTCTGTTGTGTCAAACATTCCTCACCTCTGCAAGACGGCAGCAAAAATATGCAGCATGTTGCTATTAGAATGGTTAACTCGCTGCTATATCATATATTGAATCATACATTACACTATGGGAAATCACAGGAATGAAAAGCAACGTCCCTGTTGCAGTTTAAATACTGGTTCATTCTCTTTAGGCAGGGTTCACCCCGTCATACTTACACATCAATATGCTGAAGGCCAGGACGGCTAGAAGCCCTTGCAGGAAAATCCCCAAAGAGTCCATTAGCGCACCGTTTTCACACCCTCGGTTGTCCGCACCTGGCATGGGACTGGCGGGCGCCGATGTGTTGGTGGACATTGCGGAGAGGCCCTGTACACCTGGCCCAGGTAAAGCCAGGTCTCCAACCTTGGAGAGCGAATTAACCGCACTGGCAGCCATTGGGTCAACTTGACATAGGACTAACTAAAGAACATGGAATTAAGTGAATTTGATTAACTAGTCCGCCCGGCCCTCGTAAGTTACCTCGTAATCACTACGTGAGACACACTCAGTAACACATAATATCTCATTACGTGCAGTCTCATTCTTTTGGACACTCAAATATCCATATTTGCGTAATCTATTCTTTATCAAGACGTGAAGTAGCTACCACTCAAGAATCACAAGGCCATACTTGGTTGGTTTATAGCCACAATGGGCTTTTAACATATGTCCGATCGTCTGCATGAAATGAACCAAGTAATGGGAATATCTTCCAGACGATGCAGTGGAATACAAGTAGGACCTCACTTACATGCATCCGTTAGCCTGCTTTACAGTGTAGTCCCGGCAATTTGTTCACTTAGTAAATGCATAGGTTATATTGTATGCATTTGCATAAAATACCAAACAACTCAACGCTAAAGGAACCGGTCGATACAGATGAGGTAAGAAGGAAGTCAGGAATGCCGCTAACGTTACACTGTAGCCTAGAAGCTAACACCCTGCTTATTAGGGAATACAATACGAGCAAGTTTCTAGTGAAATTAAACGCCGAGTATTTTCAAAGCACACTAGTTGGATCAAATTACCACTTTTGCAGTTGTCCAAAAAAGAATGTTCACATTGTTTAAGAAAAAAATAACTATTTTGCAGTCGCTTATCACCAATCCAGCTGCTAGCAGCGGTGCTGCTCCTGTTGACATACGTCATTTCACGCGACCAACGTAAAACGGGTGCATGATGGGAAGTGTAGTAAGAATCCAGCGAAGAAATGTTTTCGAACCATTTATCATTTTATTGCTGCAATTTCTTAAATAACAATAGATGTTCAAAAGGAAAGTCATGAAATTGAATTTGTTTTCTGTACAACTGTATCTGCTGAGTAGGCGACTGAAAACAATTATTTGACACAAATCGAAACACCACAAAATACATATATTGAAAAGAAGTTGAGAGTTCCGGTTCATTTAGAAACTGCTCATTCACAAGTATAAAGTTAACTGTTGGCATAATAATTGTAATTTATTTGTGCTGCCCAAAATATTCATTTATTTAGGAATTATCTCAAGTATAACGTCAAACGTGCAGGCCTAATTCCACAATATGTCCCATTTCTAAATCTAGCTAACAATAGGTTCGACTTTATTCCAAATAAAAATGTTTAAGGATTTACTGTGCAAGTGTAGGCCTATGCCTTGGGATATTAATAAATGCATTTTGCATTGCTAAATAGAAAATCTACTCACCCTGTTGCACTAGAAGAATCTTGAGACTATGTACACTATTTACAAACACATGCCTTCAAGGGCGTAGGAACCGGGGGGGACGGAGGGGACATGTCCCCTCCAATATCCGAGACAGGCGCATTTGTCCCACCTAAAAATGACACCGGATCTGTCAGGTTTCCGATGTGTGCCCCCCAATTTTAAACTCATTCCTACGCCCCTGCATGCCTTGCTATATACACGTTGAATACAGTCATCACATACAGTTTTGCTTGTGCTTACAAAATAACATCAGTCGCATTGTTTACCGCTCTTTAGAAGAAACAGTGTTATCCCGAAAGCCACCAGACTGTGGCGTTGTCCCCGGCTCAAACATAAGACATACTGAATGGAGAACATTAAACATCTTTCTTCTACATCTGGCATGTCTTCTATGTAAACAGAAAGCAAAATTACGTTTACTGAAATTAAGTAAATAGATTGTGATTCACTTGTGATCCCTTCTTGAGGATGATGGGAGTAAGCATATGTTGTAGTAAGCTAATGGTAAACGTCTCAAGCCAGCAGCAGAGCAGATTAAGAAATCACAGATGGACCATTGCTGTCGTCACGTCAACCTTGATCTCCTCAAGCCAGGAACGCTATTTAATGGCGCTTAAAATGTCTGACATTTTCCATGAAGGGAAATATGAAGGTTTCCAAAAGGATACCCAGGGGTAGATACATTATTTTACTGACCAAGACGAACACAGAGAGGAGGGAGGTGGGCCAATGTCCGGCCCTTCCCTCAGCTAGGTGGCAAATTGCTGATAGAACGCTAGCTTCACCCTCTCAATGTGGTGGCAGAGCTTAATGGCTGGTCCCAGCTTCAAGTCCATGCACTCCTGGACTGTTGGCAGGTTGAGCAGGAGTAGCGCCTGTCCGTCAATCTCCTGGGAGAGACGACACCGGTAAGCATTACAAACGTGCATGCCGCATCCACAACAAGCATACAGTTTATAGTATTAGAGGTTCCACTCACAGTTTTTTAAGCGCTTTCACAGCCATTTCGATCATTGCAAATGCTTAACATTGAATGTCGCTGACCCACTCGCACACGCACAACATAATGAAACCCAGTTTGTCGGATGTGTGTACCTGATCCAGGAAGATGCGGGCGAGAGGGGCACAGTCAGTGGTCCTGATGAACCGCACCACATCCGTGACGCTCCACTCCAGGGGGCTGGTGTCCAAACACAGCTTCTGTGGCGGCTCCGTCTTAGCGATCTGGACACACACACACGCACGCACACAGACACAGACACACACACACACAAAATAAGGCAACCGTGCTAATCTACCAGATGACCCATTTGCAGAGCATGGAAGGTTGTTGTCGTTTGAAGGCCTGAGGCCGGGTTGGAAATGAGCTGCATCAGACTATCAATGCGGCGTGATCACCGGCGGGCGCTCGTTCGGGTACCTTGGGTGACGGCGGGCGGTTTTCGTCATCGGAGAAGGACGGTGAGCAGGGCTTCCGCCGGCGCCGTGTGGGCCGCGGCGTGGCCGGCGGCGAGGGGGAGGGCGTGGCGGGGAGGGACTTCCCCACCGAGTACTCCGAGTCGTCCTGAAGCTCATCCTGCACCTCCGAGCCGGAGTCCTCGCTCAGGGACTCGTCTTCGTCCAGGTCCTCCTCATCTCCGCTGCCCTGGGGGGGTCCGGACAAGCAGACCTTACCGAGCGTGTAAGGGGTTCTGTGGAGTACCCATCAGCGTGTGTTTTGGTACGTGAGTGGGCGTGCGCAGTGTGTGTGTTACCTGCAGAGACCCGGCGGGCGTGTTGTCCAACGAGGCTGAAGAACGCCTCTTCTTGTGCACGAAGAGCCCGTTCCTCCTCTTCCTCCTCCTTCCCCTCCTCTTCGCCCCTCCTTCAAGGTTGGAGTGACCCCCGGGAGGCCGGCCCACCCGCCTACTCTTCTTCTTGCCGTAATAATATGCTGAAGATTCGAGACGAGGAAGAGAAACGGTCATGGTTGAGAATACACAACAGATGGATTTCTATTTGCATTCTTATTCCATTTGTACGTTAATTCCCTAGCTGAGAAATTACAAAGCATCCAGCTGAATAAAGTTTGCAATTTATCTTCTTGTAAACTAAACCTAGACCTGGAAGCATTATCCCAAGAACAAAGAAAGACCAATTCACACGTTTCATTTCTTTTTAGATTACATTTCAATATATTGTGGCAGACACCAGGGAGGAGTGAGGGGAGTGGTAGGTCTGGCAACCTGCTGGCTCCACCCCCAGGCCATACATGGACTTCCTCCAGTTAACGAGGCAGGCCTGAAGGCCATTAAGCTGGAGTGCTTGCAGTTAAAAGGGAGAGCAGGCTACCACAAGCCAGAGCTAGGACTAGCAAGATACAGAGAGGAATGGATCATAAAGGAGTTGGATGACCCTTTTCTTACCCTGGTTGTGTTTACTAGGTGCATAAACCATCCTAAGTTGAACCTGCCTTGTGTGTTGTGTTGGTATTGTCTGTTCAACTTGGTGGCCGGGAGACACACCCACAGGCCCGCTACAATATTTGGAAGAATATATATTTCCTATGTTTTTGGGCACTTAGTGCTCTGCCTCTCCTCCCTCCCTCCCTCCCATCCAGGGCTCGTCTGCTGCACATGCTAATCCCTTAATGGAGTCAGTGAGAAAAGAGGTGTGAGCAGAGGAAGAGCCGCCAGCGCTGCAGTCGCTACCTGAGATAAGAGAAGCTAAGGACCCAGTGTCAGAATGTACAGGTACCAACATATCGCCATAGCGATGCTTACCCTAACACCTGCAACCGTAATTCAGCAAATAGAACTTTGGACTACATTATCAAGGAACGTGGTCAGGATCTCAGCCGAAAGGGTCTTAGTTCAAACCAATATTTCTTCCTGACATGTATTTAATAAAAACATGCTGGAAGATGCTTTGAAGAATGCAGGGTTATGGTCCAATCCAAAGCCCGGCAGGGGGACCTACTGTATTTGGTCTTGGTGAGTACGGAGCAGTTCTCCGAGCAGCGGTCCAGAACCATCCGTGGTCCAAACAGGTTAGGGCAGCACTCCAGTTTGATGCAGGTTTTCCTGCAGAACTCTGCAACGTGGTCAGAAGTGCGCACTATCTCCACAGTGGCCCGGTAGCTCTTTCCTTTGTACCTGACCATCAAATAAAAAGGTTTAGCTGATCAAATATTCATAGACTCGCCATCTTTCTCACATTTTGCCTTATCCTTCCAGAGGGTTTGAGTGAGCACCTCTATCAAGCTAGGGCCTAGCCTAACAGAAGACATGTCTTGGAAGCTAGAACCAAGATTACCATGACCTCTTTTTCTCTATTCCGTTTCCCCAGTTCTGCTTTTATCCCAGCTCTACAATTCTCTATAGTCCTTCAGGTCTCATCCACCATCTGCTTCGACCTATTCCTGTATATTTTTCAGGTGGTCATGAGTGTTGCGGTCCCCTGGTTAAACAGACGAGCGTGTGTCGCACTCACTTGGCCTTCAGAGTCTCTCCGTGACCTTGCCACCGGCCCTCCTGGTCCAGCTGCAGCTCCCGCAGCACACGGCTGGGCTTGTAGGCCGAGTTGATCAGCAGAGTCAGCACCTCCACACGCCACAAACAACATTCTAGCGGTTAGCGCGTTGAACACTGCGGGACGCCTACCCACTACCGGCTCATTGTCTAACTCACTGAGAATTCACTGTGAAGTCCCTCTGGATAAACAAACGGCATACGAATAGAAAACACAAGTCGGCTCAGCTGGCGGCCCTGACATTGTTGGAACGTAATGTACTGTCGTAGTTGAGTTTGACAAACAAATTTCTCCTACTAGTTGTATCTAATCAAATCTAACAGCAGTACTATAATGTTCAACCCGAAGGCTTGCAAGGCATGCCTCGTAAAACAAATACCTTTAAAGGAAAACTCCTTTTATGAATGGACAGAGGTGATGGGATGCACCTCACCTCTTTCAGCACCAGAACACAGTTGCCAGGCCCGATGAACTGGGGCAGCTCTGCGATGCGGCCCTTGTTGAGGTAGGGCCCGGAGAAGCAGCGGTGGTTGAAGTAGATCTTTGGGCAGCAGTACTTCCCATTCCCCTGCCCTGCTCATATGGACCGGACACCGAGGTAAGCATGTGGGATGCGTTGTGGAGTGCGTATGTCGGGGGGGGGGGCTTTCTATTTGTTGTGAAAAAAAAAAATATATATACCTCTGATGGGCCGACATCCCTCACCTAGTTCTGATTGGCTGCCCATTTGCTGCCTCTCAGAGTCAGGTGCGGAGGACTTGGGTTGAGATCTGCTGTAATTCAAGGAAAGAAGACTCAGGAACCAGCAAAAAACAAACAACAAATTTACATCTCTATCTATATATATCTATATCACACACACAGGCACGCACGCACGCACACACACACAGCTGAAGATAAAGTCCCTGTTCGACTCACTGTTTCTCTGGCTGCACCACTGCAACTTTCCTCTGTTTCTCCACTGTGAGAGAGTGAGAGCGAGAGACCAGCGTTACATTGCACCTAATGAGGTCCATTGAAGTCACAGCACAGGAGGCCTCCTTAACGTATGGAGGTGATACAGCTGGACTGTGTCGGTGTGAGCTGTTTCTTGCTGACGGGCGCGGCAGGCTGCGTACCTGGGGGCTTGATGGGGTAGACCAGAGGATAGCCATTGGTCTCACACCAGCTGATGGGGAAGATGTCCATGGAGTCTACGTGGACGACCACCTCCGGCATGGGCTGCTTCAGCCCTACCAACACACACCGCCATTAGATTAGATCCTTATTACTATAATAATCATAATATCATATCATTTGATAACAACCCAGTTATATTTGAAAACTTCGCGTGAGAGAGAGCGAGAGAAAGCGAGAGCGAGAGTGCGAAAACACCCCCCCCCACAGCGGCCCTCTTTTCCTCACCTTCTAGGTTGAGCCAGATGTATTGCCCTTTGACCTTGCTGACCGTTGCCACATGAATATTCTCGGGTGACAGAGGGTTGACCGCCTCCAGCTTCATGGCCACTTTGAAGCTGTGCTCCGTCGGCTCTTGGCTGGTGAACAACGTCTTTTAGAGGGGGAAGAAATGGTATTTCAGAGGCCGAGGAAGCATTTAGCATTTGTAATGTAGTCATTGGTGACATCTTAATAGCAACAAGATCCTCTTGACCCAAATGTTGCACGAGTTCGGTGTCAAACGGTCACTTCAGCATACATTTCACATTGTGTCTTACAGTAAAAAAAAAAAGATTCTATTTTAATGGGTTATTTCCCCACCCTACAAAAAAGGCAGGTATGAGAGATAAAGAGGGCACATCTCCCAATAGTAAAAGCATTCACTGCAGGACTTTGGTATATATAGATAGATCGTTTGGTACATGCCCGGCAGCAGCCTGGCGTGACGGGGGACTCACCGCGGAGAAGCAATGCTGTGGAGCCGCCTCTGCCTCACTCTGCTTCAGGTAGTCGGCCCAGTCGAAGTCCTGCCCCTGGTAGCCTGGGAACACAGCGCTACATTATAGATGGGAGGGCTGCAGGCTAGGGCCCTGTGTTTGTGCTGATATCAGCGGTGTTGATGATACTGTAACATGCGATGTCTTATCGGTTGGGGAAATTGAATATGAATTAGATAATTTATTGCATGTCAGAAAAGAAACAAATCCAGCTCAACTCTATTTAAATAACCCTGTTAGAAATGTGTGAGATGATAATATATAAAGGTGGTAACAACACTTGTAAAGCAGGGTGCTTTACATGAGCTTACATCATTTGTTTTTACACAATATTTGCATCATCCCCATGACAATTGCATGGAGATGGTTGGATTAAATATACATAGCGAACAATACCACTCTCAGAGCTGGCAGACGCTCTGGCTGTGGTGGTGCGAGGGTAGATCAATATTCCTAAGCATGCACACAACGCAATGGAGCAGAGGTCACACACCCCGGGGCGGGCAGAGGGGCAGCCCGTTTTTGAGGCTCCACTGCACAGGGAAGATCCCGGGACTCTCTCGGTGGCGCAGGAAGGAGCGGCCGCCACCGTCCCCCTCGTCCATACCGCAGAGGTCATCCATCTTAACCAGGAAGTAGAGCTCGTCAAACACCTGAGAGAGACAGAGACATAACGCGTGAGACAGACACAGAGACGGAGACAGGAGACGGAGACAGGACCCATTCAGTTTTTACCCACTGGTGCATAAAGCACGCGGTTCCTTTCTTCAATGCTAGTAGAACACATTACACCTCCACATCACAAGTGTCAGTCAGTCGTTTGTATTTCAAAAGCTTTGTGATTATTTCGCGAAAATGGCTTTTAGCTTGGATTTTTTTTTTGTTTTCATTGCCTCAGGGTGGCAGGCAAACAAGCAGAAGAGGAGGGAGATTTTGACGGAGGGGTACACGGCCGACCGTTACCTTGGTGACAGTAGCCGGACTGATGGAGATGGGAGCAGTCGGGTCAACAGCCTCCAGTTTCATGCCTTCCTTAAAACTGTGTGCCGTGATGGGAGTCTGGTCCTGAAACACACACACACACACACACACACACACACACACACACACACACACACACACACACACACACACACACACACACACACACACACACACACACACACACACACACACACACACACACTTAAAGCTGAGGATACAGACCGGAATATCAAGGCTCTTTTGTTGATGCACCTGTTATTATTATTATTATTATTATTAGCAAATCCCCGTTATTATGAGATGAAACAGGGTGGGGCCTCGGGGGGGCAGTATGAAGGGTGGCGGTACCTTGGGAAACACCTCATCCAGAGCATCATCTTGTGGCAGCTCCTGTATCCGCTGTCTCACCACCTCCCACTCCTCTGCTGTCTGCAGGGCCAGCAGATCTGGGTGACCGGAGAGAGCATATCGAATCAGATGCTGAACAAGTTGAAGGAGTAACAAATACAGAGAGGCCAAGCCGGTTCAAACCTATTATATCATTTGGAATACTTTAAAAGGCATATTTCACAGTACATAACCCTACCAGCCACTGAGACAAAGAAATACAATGTTATTCTGGAATCAAAAGTTTGAAAGCATTAAAAAGGCCATCGCTATTCAAGATGGAGGAGAAGTAAAGAAAAGGTTTAATGCTGGTCGGCTGAATTAATCAGGCCGTATATATCAGCTGAAACCCTTCATTATATTCCACCAGCGCATATCCCAGGGCTCAAAAGATGCAGTGTCTGTGAATCTCAATTCAAATTCAAATTCAATTCTGATCCGTCTGACCCCTCCAGCCAGCCACAGAAATGAACTATGTCAAATATTGGAAATTTAGAAATGAATGGTTATAGGGAGCATGTTTTCGGGCAGACTATGCAGGCTTGGTTGTTATTTATCAGTATGCAAACCTCTCAGGAATGGTCCTGGTTTTATAGAGAAGACATAGTCGAAGGTAAAGATGTGCGATTGAGAATCGTTGGCAGCTGCGATGCCACAGCTGGAAGTCATTCGAGATGAACCTATCCCCAAATAACATTCAGACCAACCATCAGCGAGTGCCCCCTTAATATAAATGACTTATGAGTTCAATTCTATTCAGACAATACTTTTCTATGCTATTCCTTGGTGAAAGTGTATGAGATATTTTGAAGACATAAGTTGTAATCATGAGAAATTTGACATGAAAATATATATAATACTACCCCATCAAAAATTTATAGGGGGGTTTAAACAGCTTTAAATAAATGGGAAGGAAAGCATCGATTGGTAATAACTTAACGTTTGCCTTTCAGTTTACAAGCTTGGGTTAAGCCAAAAACAACACATTGGATGAAATGAGGATTGAATAAGTAGGATTCACCCAAGTTTGATCAGAGAACCTCTTTACACAAAATCTTCACATTTGAAAAAAGATATTTCCACATTTTTCATCATAACCCATCATCCATTTGCCACATTATCAAAACAGTTTCTCTCCCTTGAGGCTGCAATATAGTTCTGCATTAATGAACCACAAAATGGAAGCTTGACAACAGGTTCGAGCCAAGATTAACAGTACAGAAGTGCTCAAACCAGTTGGTTCACAAAATACCTTGGCTTAATAGACATATTTTCTTCAGAAACTAGTTACTACAAGCCCATGCTCATTTAAATTGTATTGACAGGTTGAAATCCTTTGACATCCTCTAAAATTTCTTATTTCATTCCAAACAGTCGACCTCAAAACAAAATGCCCTCAGCATTTAATTATTTGTTTAAAGCGTCGAACCAAGCCTTTTCTGCTAAATAACCTTCAGCAACATTTTAAAGACGGCTCCATTCAGCCATGGTGTTTGGTTTTAAATGAGTTCTGTGGCCCTGCATCCAAAGCCATGAGCCGGGCCAGCTATACAGCAGCAGCAGCAGCACCCATACAATCCAATGAAATCCCTTTAGAAAAAAAACAACAACATGGAAGAAAAAAATCCACCATGGGTGAAGACAAACGCGGAGAGCCGTATAGTCGGCGTGGCTGACCTTGGGCGGGCCTGAGGGTGCAGCCGTGCTCCTGGGCCCAGCCGGGCGGGTGGAGGCGTGGGTGGAGGTAGTAGACCCAGAGGGTGGAGGGCGTGTCGGCCAGCCCCTCGGTGCCGAGCGGCCGCAGCTTCAGTCTCCCGCCCACGTTCTCCTCCACCTCGGCGGCCCAGGCCAGGCCAGGGTCACTGGAGTCCTGGAGCTCCACGTAGCAGCCGGCGCACAGCAGCTCCATCGGGTCCTTACCGCGCTGGGGCTGGCGGGGTGGAGGTTAGGGTCATAACGAGTGGGCCTTAAAGGCAGAATGCCCAGGGTCTCTGTGTGGTTGTTGGACATGCACTAGGCGAGGGATATGATGCACTATGAGAGAACGCCCTGCATCATCAGCACCAGATAGGCTAGGAAACTACTTTCAGTTGAAGTATACAGTCTGATAGGACATAAGGCCAAATGTATGCATGGTTTTATCTTCATTCATTTACACATTTTTTATTATGATGTGTTGTACAAATATGTTCATAGATCAATAACTAGAATTCAGAACAAGGTTTGACCTTGACCTGCTTAATATGGGATTAAAAGACACACAAACCCACAGACACACACCCACTAACTCACCCACTCGCCCTGGTCAGACCTGGCATTAGTGTGCGTCTTGGGTGAGCCGTTCAAACGTGGGCAGCTCTTAGTACAGGTGGTAATGGACCCAAGATGCATTGAGAACATTGAGAAATGCATTTCAATCCCATAGCTCAGTCCACATTCAGAGGTGGACTGGGCCGCAAAAAGCCATATTATTTTAGCAGTTTGTAGGACAATGTGTCCTGGGCCAAAATAACAAACCGCCCACTCAACTGAAGGTAGCCTCATAATGTAAATCAGACTTGGTTTGCTGTATTGTTTTGATTGCTTCTTCTTTTCCATTTTGGCAGACTAGGCATGTGGAAGTTTATTGCTGCCTCCCGCCGGTTGAAAACATCAACGCATTTGGTCTTTGCAAACGGAAATGAGGACCGCATATGGAGACGCCTTCAAATGACAGGTGTGAACCGACTTACCTAGAGCAGTCCACTTCAGATCACCCAAGACGCATGTTAATGGCAGATGTGAACAGGGCCACACACACACACACACACACACACACACACACACTCAAGACTGAGTACACACCATTTCCAGCAGGTTGGCAGGAGCGCTGCCCTCCTCAGCAATGGCCGTCTCCAGCAAGACTTCCCAGTCCTGGTGCTTCTCACGCACCCCTGAGACCAGAAACACAGAGACACAGGTAGCTTATGCGGGTCGGTTCGGTGCGGCTCAGGTATGCCTCGCGTTTCCACCGCCGACAGTACCCTTATGGTGGGGGGGGGGGGTTTACGCCAGATGGCGATAGCCACGGCAGCTACGTTAGCATCGTGACCTCATAGCAGCCCGACACAGTGTAGCCTGCTAATAAATCCAAGGAAAAAGAAAACGCGCACAATGAACAGAGATCAACAATGTAGGACGTCCAAGAAGGACGGCAAACTTTTGCCCGACATTTTCTTCGATAAACGAAGCTTTCGACGGTGTCCAGAAATACCTCGCGGATAATGTGTTTGTTTGTTATCATCCCCCTGTCGCACGGAAGTGCGATTCTGTCGACCAATCAACGGACGGCGTGTGTAGCTCGAACTTGCCGGCACCCTTTCAGGCGTCTCAGTACCCCATCGGAGGAGTACTGCGAGACGAGTACGTCTCAGTCCGGGTCACGCCCACTTTTGGCGGTGAAAACGCGATCCTTTGCGCACCGAACCGACCAGCACCCTCCGGTTGAAACACACCATTAAACACCCGAGACCAGAATATAATGGACATAAAAACTATCTTTTGACACCTTGATATCTATGGCCCTTCTACTGACTGAACCCAAAACTAGTGTTGGTCCAACAATAATTGAAACGGAGCCTTGTCTATTTATTGACGGATCTGTTCAATCTGTTTAAAGAACGGGATGGCCAGTAGGATAGGCCTACAGTTACCATGTGACACTGCGGCTATATACATGACGTGAAAACATGCCAATGTAAAAGTGTGTCATGTGCAGATACGATTGTACAATTCCGTAAAACAAACTGCAATGTGCAATGACCTTAACTTGCCATCCACGCCAGAAGGTTTGAATAACAAATTAAATTGTGAAAAATTAACTAATTTTTGGAAGCCAAATCCCTTAAATAGAGGTCGAAGGAGACTAAGACAAAGGCCTATTCTCCCCCCCCCCTCTCTCTTTCCACAGACGGCCGGGGCCCTCACCTTCAGGGGCCCTCATGGTCTTGCCCTGCTGGCGGCTCCAGCCCAGCGGGTGGAGGTCGGCTGTCATGATGTCACACCAGAAGTCGGCGCGCCGGTCGTCCTGGTAACCCTCGTAGCGCAGCAGCAGCAGCTGGCCGCAGGTGGTGATGATGGTGGCCACCCAGTAAGGGCTGTCGGCCTCCGCACGCACACACACCTCCAGCTTCATGCCTGGCGCCAGGCCCGTCTGCAGGCCCTGGTCCACCTGTGTGTGTGAGGAGAGAGAGAGAGAGAGAGGAAGAGTGAGACGGGGGGTGGAGAGCCAGAGCCAGACATTTAAAACAAGGTTGTTAATTCTTCACGTTGACACCCCCGACGGGGGGCTTTCCCTTCCCTCGTTCCCCATCCGCGCTACAGCACTTTACAGCTTAGGCAGCTGCCTAAGCGACACACGCCTGCTGCCTTTACTATGACGTCAAAAAATATGTATCCCCCCCCCCCCCCCCCCCCCCCAGTCCGACAGCAAACCATCCCCCCCCACTTCCCTGAATCCTACCGCCTTAACTGACAAATGATCTGCGGGAAACCCTGCTACTCACATGTTTGAAGGCATGATGAGGCACGGACGTGGCCCCGCTCTCTTCGAGGTAGTCGTCCCAGTTGAAGTCGGACACATCCTGACCAGAGTCCCTTTCTGCACACACACACAGAACAGCTCATCTTCTGGTCTGACTGCACCAATACTCAACAGATGGTATCATTGAATATTGAGGGTACCTACCGGACTCCAGTGGTTCCTGACTCATTTTGGGCGCCCCCTTTAGGCCAAGTCTCGTAGTGCTGCAGGGGACAGAGGATATCTATTATGGTTATCATTAAGTGCACAAGGCCAGAGCATCAAAGTATAATTTGTCCTCTGGTGCACAAGGCTAGTGCATCAAAGGGTCAATTATACTTGTGCCGTACAGCTTACTGGTCTGTTGCTACTGCCCACATAGGGCACCGCTGTATGCTTTCCATACACCTCTCCAAATAAGCAGATCTAACTAGCAGAGGTTTGCTAGTATGTTAATTTGTACAACTCATTAGAGATCAACCTAATTTGCGGGAAGAAATTGTTCTGGCAGTAGTAAACACAGAGCCCTGAAAAAAAAACCCCAGCAGGACGAAAAGCACAGCCCTGAATACAAACACCCTAGCAATAGTACACACACAGCCCTAAATATAAGAACCCTAGCAATAGTACACACACAGCCCTAAATATAAGAACCCTAGCAATAGTACACACACAGTCCTAAATATAAGAACCCTAGCAATAGTACACACACAGCCCTAAATATAAGAACCCTAGCAGTAGTACACACACAGCCCTAAATATAAGAACCCTAGCAGTAGTACACACACAGCCCTAAATATAAGAACCCTAGCAGTAGTACACAGCCCTAAATATAAGAACCCTAGCAATAGTACACATACAGCCCTAAATATAAGAACCCTAGCAATAGTACACACACAGCCCTAAATATAAGAACCCTAGCAGTAGTACACACACAGCCCTAAATATAAGAACCCTAGCAGTAGTACACACACAGCCCTAAATATAAGAACCCTAGCAGTAGTACACAGCCCTAAATATAAGAACCCTAGCAGTAGTAAACACACAGCCCTAAATATAAGAACCCTAGCAGTAGTAAACACACAGCCCTAAATATAAGAACCCTAGCAGTAGTACACAGCCCTAAATACAAGAACCCTAGCAGTAGTACACACACAGCCCTAAATATAAGAACCCTAGCAGTAGTACACAGGCCTAAATATAAGAACCCTAGCAGTAGTACACAGCCCTAAATATAAGAACCCTAGCAGTAGTACACAGGCCTAAATATAAGAACCCTAGCAGTAGTAAACACACAGCCCTAAATATAAGAACCCTAGCAGTAGTACACAGCCCTAAATATAAGAACCCTAGCAGTAGTACACAGCCCTAAATATAAGAACAGCCGTAAATATAAGAACCCTAGCAGTAGTAAACACACAGCCCTAAATATAAGAACCCTAGCAGTAGTACACAGCCCTAAATATAAGAACCCTAGCAGAAGTACACAGCCCTAAATATAAGAACAATAGCAGTAGTACACAGCCCTAAATATAAGAACCCTAGCAGTAGTACACAGCCCTAAATATAAGAACCCTAGCAGTAGTACACAGCCCTAAATATAAGAACCTTAGCAGTAGTACACAGCCCTAAATATAAGAACCCTAGCAGTAGTACACAGCCCTAAATATAAGAACCCTAGCAGTAGTAAACACACAGCCCTAAATATAAGAACTCTAGCAGTAGTACACAGCCCTAAATACAAGAACCCTAGCAGTAGTACACAGCCCTAAATATAAGAACCCTAGCAGTAGTACACACATACAAGCACCCTAGCAAATTACTCTCGGCCATAAATCTGCTGTGCCAGTGCATTGAGCAAGTTAAAGGCTGGATGTGGCAACATTTCCTTCAACTAAATGACAAAACCGAGATAATTGTATTTGGTCCTAAAACGGAAAGGCTTAAAGTAACCAAACACCTTCACTATCTATCCCTGAAAACCTCAATCAAAGCCAGAAATCTAGGGGTTATCATGGATTTAGACTTACATTTCGACAGTCACATCAAATCAGTTGCAAAATCTGCTTATTATCACCTTAAAAACGTAGACTTAGAGGGCTCATGTCCACCGAGGACCATGCCTTTATCACTAGGAAGCTCGATTACTGCAATGGTCTCCTTACAGGACTCCCAAGGAAAATACTAAGGCAACTACTGCTTGTTCAGAACGCTGCTGCTGGAGTTCTAACAAAGACCAAAAAATATGAACACATTACACACATTTCTTAAAATGTTACATTGGCTCCCTGTATGTCCGAGAATTGATTTAAAAATGGATTTAAAAATCATGCTGCTGACCTATAAGTCCCTACATGGTTTAGGGCCGAGGTATAGAACTGATATGCTTCCACTACATAAGCCCTCTAGACAACTAAGATCTTCTGAGACCAATCTGTTAATTATCCCCAGAGTAAACACGAAACATGGGAAAGCAGGATTTAGTTACTATGCAACAAATAGCTGGAATAAACTTCCTGAGGATTTAAGACTTGCCCCAACTCTGACCAATTTTAAAACAAGACTGAAGACTTTGATATTTGCCATAGCCTTCTTTTAAATCTTAAATACATACATACAATATATTTTTTACTTTGCCTTTATTTTCTTTTACGCATCTATTTTATTTTATTATTTCATTTTATTGTATGACAATGTTTCTATGTGAAACACTTTGAGTCTGCCTCTTGTATGATAAGCTATATATATAAAGTTGCCTTGCCTTGCCTAGCAGTATGCAGAGGCCTGAATACAAGCACTGGGAAAGAATGTGTCCCCACAGTGGCTGTTTGATGCTGAACTATATTTTACTCTCCACTAATAGGAAGGGAAGTCAAATGGCCACCAGATACCACACAAATTTCTGTTTCTGCTCTTAGAAACAGAAACAGAAATATATATATATATATATATATATATACAACCAAAAGTGTTATAGTCTCAGCACATATTGCATCAAGGCCAACATGATGTGAATTTGCATTTTGTCAGACTCTAAACCAATAATAAATCAAAATATCTTTGGTCTTTCAAAGCTTGATTTCAATTAAACGAAACATAAGTCGAGAGACGAAAGCCTTGGGGATTCTACAGTGTTCATATTCTCAGCATATCTAAAAAGCTCCTGGATGCAATCAATAGGAAAGAGTAAGAAAGGAGAGTAAAATCCCAAATTACATGGTGCATATCTATCATTCATCAGCACGGCAAGGATACCACCACCTGAGTGATACGCCAGATGGTACGCAACCGAGAACCACAAGTCACCCAGCTCCCAAAGTGGAGATTGACACGAGAACGGCAGAGAACTGAAACAGAAAACTAGCAAGCACGTTGCCAGTCTTACGAGTCAGAGACACCCAGTGTGCTGCAACACAAGCTGCTTGTTTAAAAAGCATTGAATACCTCTTAAGGAAAGCAGCCTAATCCAGTCAAACCGAAGATTCATGGGACTATGCATAGTGGTGATTTAAAAAACTCAAAAAACAAAACCACTAGGCTACTGCACTCTGGATTTCATTGCCGGGCAGAAGGCAACAACGACGTGCACAATCAGTGTTCACTTAATAATGAATTATTGTCACTATGAAAGCGATCGCATCCATCTCGGCTGTGCTGTTTGACTACAGACCCTCTTGTTGTGTTCAAAACAGCTGGTTTAATGCAACAGTAAAGAGGGCCCCGCATTCACCCATACACAACCACAAGGATCAGATAAGGCAGGGAAACGCGGCGACTTTTACAAAAGGCTCTTGAAGGCTTTGGGTCCTGACAATAGTGGAGAGCCAGGCGTATGGCGATGCCGAGCCCAGTTTCTCCGTCACCAGGGATCCTTTCAGCTGGCCTGTCAGCCCTGTCTTTGTCATGTCTGACGTCTCTATTAAAAGTTTGCCGGTCAACCACCCCCTGTACCTCCTCTCCCCTGCCAGCCGCTGCGACCCATGTGCTCTGCATGGATCAATGCTGCTCCCCCCTGCCCCCCGACCCCATCGCCCTGCCCTGCACTCAGCGCTCCCCATCTCCCTTCCCGCTCCCTGTCCCCACACACACACACACATACACACACACCAGAGGGCCTCATTGTGTTTGAGGGGGTGGGGTTGACACTTAGAAAATAAGATGGATAAAAAAAAAGAGCAAGAGTTTTTTTCAAAACAACCAGAACTAAAAGTGAGGCGGATCGTGTCCAGCATCGTGATGACTGCGGGATTTAAAGACGTTAAGAGATCATTTCATAGACTTCTCGGTATTGTTGGAGAGCAATCAGATGAAAGGGAAAACTGTTTGCTTTGTGTTTACCGACACAAACATTCTGGATCAGGGACTCGCTCTTCTCCTTTTTGGATTTTGTTTTCGGATGATGCAGATAAGATTCAAAGAGGTGGATTTGTTTACAGTACACACTGCACTTAAAATGCTATTAATGTTGTTTTGCATACGTTCAGGTTGTATTTACTCTCGGACCAAGTTTCTGGAGATCAGAAATGTCTGTGAAAAGCATACAGGTAGACTCACATCCTACCTAGCAGGAGATTTGATACAACTCTTTATTCTAACACCAAAGGCTTATTCTCCCCAAATAAATCAACAAAAACTCTACTTTAGTTTCTATAAAAAAAAATCTAACTTGCCTCTCAGCTTTCATTATCAATAATATGGAATTGTGCAATATGAAAAAAAAAAGCCTACAAATACAATGTTTTTGGGTCGCTGTTGTTGAGAACACACAAAAAATAAAATACACAATAGTAATAAATGTTGTAATAACAGACGGTTGCAGTGTGGCCCAATGTCAAATAGGGATTTCAATTTTTATTGTTATTATCAACATTATTACTATTATTATTATTATTATTATTATTATTATTATTATTATTATTATTATTATTATTATAAACTAACTAACTAAACCCCATAGGACTACGGGGTGGCCCCTTGGAGCGTCCATGGCCACTCACCCTGCTGTCCAAACTAATGCTGTGGGTACGCCAGCTCTCTATGCTAAAAGGCTCTCCATGTTGAAAGCCAAAGAGGTGGAAAGCAAACGAGGTGCAACACTTCAAATCCACATTGCATGTATTACACCAGGATCAACAACTGCTTACATTGGATTAAACTACCCGTTGACCATTGCAACAGCCAACTGAACCATGGATGTCATCGTCGCACAGCCGCACTCAAGTTGCACAACGGGGAAGTTAAAAGCAGCACGGATAAAACGAACCAACATCGAAACATAACTTACTCAAATGTCGCATTTAAAAGGCAAAACATCTAATAGTAACTTGAGTTCGTTTAACGTGTTTGTGGGAACGCATAACGTTACAGACATTACATGGCTAAGCCCAATAGAGAGACCTCGGCACCTCACCACAACAAATTACTTGGTCTATCACGAGTTATTTGTTATTGAGGGTTTTCCATTCACACACACACACACACACACACACACACACACACACACACACACACATATATATATATATATATATATATATATATATATATATACACATACATACATACATAAATATACATACACAAATATATATCCCAGATGAATCTTTAAACGGTCGCTCACCCCGCGTGTACTGACCGTAGACTGTGCGGTGCGGACTACCCGCAGCATTCAGCATTAGAGGAGCCGTTAATGCAATGTGGCTCTGCAGAGACGAACCAACTTTCGCTCTGACGTGGGCTAACAAAAACAGGAAATGTCAAGCTCCGATCGAGAAAAACCAACACAAGATTGCCTCTTGGGATCCGAGGTGGTGCCTAATGCAGGCGTGTGTACGGTTGGCACATGCAACGCCTGTGAGTCAAGTCAAGTTACTGAAACGTCATGACTCGAGCAATAAGGGCGCCTGCACTCGACACAGCCCGACTCATCTTTTTGAGAGACGGGAAAAAAGACGAACAAAGAAGCAAAATGCGAAACATCGTAAGGAATCTGTAATAAACCACATGCAGTGTGTGAATATTCAGTCACAGATTTAGTCTCTTACCAGTAAATAGTTTTTCAAGTCGGTTTTAGGTGCCGTTTCTTTCCGCCTGGTCGTTTCACGACCTCATTCCAATATGGCACAAGTCGCCACTGCGCATGCTCAGCCGCCTATACCCGTCCTCAGCCCGGGTATAAAAATGACTTCCATCTTCACACACAATAAAATAACATGACATCGAGAATAAAGCACACCTACAACTTGACAAAAATGAATAATTTATTGACCTACCATTTGCATTATTTTTAAATTGTAGAATATAGTTGATATAGTCGTTGATATATTTATTTTGTCCCATTCCCAATGGATTCAACACTTGAGTGAATGGTGAACTAGAAATGGATTGTGTATTAGTAATCGACCCACTTTCGTTAATACGTAGCCCAGCTCTCCGTGAAATTAATTTTCTGGGGGGAAAAATAGGAATAGGTCCTAAAGACATTGTTCCTCTCGTTGTTTGAATACAAACAATCATTGTTTATTTGTTAACCAAACAAAGACAACGCACAGCAAAACAATTATAATATATAGATAGAATGGATGGCTACTTTAATGATATCACTTTATTGTTAAACAATAAAGAGGGGCTATGATTGAAAGGCAATGCTAGTGTGATCACTTCGCACATCATGGCATCACTTCAACGATGCAGGCTTTTGCTGACGATTACCCCCTACAAGAGACCATTCCCCCCACAATAGAGAAATATCGAGAATACATGCCGACGAGTAGGAAAACCAATCAAGAAAAAAAAAATCGTAGATCCAAGGAAAAATCCACCAGTAGGGATAAATCGTGGAGGCATGCATGTTGTCCCTGTTTCATACAGTCGCTATCTTTACAGAACTAACGGAGGCGAGGTTTTTGCAATATAGCTATACAAAACAACACACCAGGAAAGCATTGTACACTTCATTATTTCAATCCTTTATACATAGCGTATAATAACATGAACCAAGGGCGATATGTTAGAACTTTAAAGCTTAGAGGAACATTGACAAATACTCCAGCTTTCACAACAACTGGGATAGCTTTCAGTCGTTAAAATGTGGGCTAGGCTTTCTTTTATCCTTATATCGTCTTGGCTACTTTTCCGATCCAACTAAACTACTGCGTTATTTAAGTGAACGTAGAAGACGACACAAGCATTCAACCAAACCCGTGTGCGCACTGCAGGAATGTCGACTCGCCTTTCTTTTCACACAATGAACGGGGGATGTGCGGTTACGGCACCTGACAGATAGATGGGACTAAAGCTGCCCTCACTACAAGGGCTGCTTTAGTCCCACCTCCACTTGCGTTTGCAACCATTTAAAGATGACACTATATGACATTGGTAAGGTGGAAAAGAGTCACGTGGGGTTTAGATGTTGAGATGCATTTATTTGTAGTTATGTTGACGTAAAATATGAGTAGAAAAAAGTAGGCCTATATCCAAATTTCACCAACAGTGCAATATAATAGATATTAAAAGGTCGATATACAGTATTCTTATTTTCGTCTTCAATTATGCAAATTCAAGTAACATTACATTTTTAAAACATATATGATCAAACATTCCTCTCTCCCACACACAAATATATCCTTCCGACCGTAGGGCTATAGTGGTGCAGCTCTCTCCAGTATTTCTGCTACTGTCCCAAATCACATCTGGGAACCCACAACCTTTCGTCTTGCCCTTGAACCCCTTTAGTGAGAAGTACAACGCATTAACCGACACCAGTAGCAACGCGTCCTCCAGTGGCAGCATGCCGCATTGTACTCATCCCCAGCCCGTCCAAGAAACATACCTAATACAGAGATACACCCGTACTACTGTGAAGATAAATATACACATGTAGCACTGAATGTCTTAAGTATTGTGCTGTAACAAGTGAAGAACTCACTCACTTGCAACTGAATTTGTAATCGTCCTTGAAATAATAACTCATTTTTTCCTATTGGGGTCATCGTTGATCCTGGCCAGCCCCCGACTGGACGGTTTAACTCTGAACACGCAGACATTAAGCACGCAGCCTAACCAGGTAAAACTGACGGAGCCCAGATGTACGCACTGGGTTACAGAAAAAACACTGCAACACTTCCCCCTCAGCAGTGTGGACCAGTGTGTGTACACACGTTATATGGATCAAATGCAATGTCAGAACACAAAGTTACAATCCTTACGCTGAAGGTTAAAAATGTTACCCATAGATATACATACAATCGAGACATAATATATGTGTGATCTTAAGCTTAAGAGACCAGTGAATAGAATAGAGAAAATCCCTGATGTATAGACCAGCATTGATGGATATACTGTAGCAGTATTCTGTGCAGGTTTAAGCCATTCAACAGACTTTCCTTCAGGTTCCTTATCTATGATTCAGAGTCGGGTGTGGGTTACATCAATTACAAGCCAATATCATGCCATTCCTTCTTTTTTTTTAAGACACACTCTTCAGGAGAGCCTGGAAAGATTTTTTTCTTTAACTACTCAGTTGAATGATAAGGCGTACCAGTAGTGGGCATGGATAGAACCAATGTTTTCAGCACAGCCATTTTGGCTCTTCATTTCGCCATCATGCATTCCAGTTTGGGATTTATGAAGGAGAAGCCAGCGAACACTGCCTGGTCCATGGTGTCGATGAGGTTCTTGTCAGCGTGGGAGAAGCGTGGCTTCTCGTTCAGGAACTCCTTGTCAAAGTTGCTGCAGTCGTTTGGGCCTTTCTAAATTTCATGGAGGAAGGGGACGGTCTTTCAGCAGTTGAACCATGATGCTGGTGTAGCCACCGTCTGCTAGTGAAACCTATACATAATGATGTACTGCGCTCTACATATTATGTACAATTAATTATGTACCCTTAGATATGCCATATTATTTGTATAATACATACCAGTATAAAAATGTTCATTAATAATTATTATCATTATTACTATGTATAGGATACAATTATGTCGAGGAACGTACCACTTTGGGCTTGAAGGGGGGCTGCACCTCTCTCCGCTCCAGAGCAGGCCAGTTTATCGACTTGAAGAAGCTGTGCAACCGAACGTTGCCAACCACACCCAGCCTTTGATTGGGGTCTCGTACAAACAACTAGAAAAAGAAACAAACCAAACAATGTTATTTGTTGATAGCAGCAGTCCTGCAACAAAGGGGTTTTGAGTTGAACCTTTTAGGGAAAAGAGAGTAGCATTATGAGGGACAATATGGCATGCATGTGTCTGACTAAAGAGAGGGAGTGAGACCGACCTTCTCAATCAGGTCCTTGGACTCCTTGGTGATCCAGCGCGGGTAGTGCGGGGTATCCATTCGGATGGACTCGAACAGCTGGTCCTCGTCATCCCCTTGGAACGGCGACTGGCCAATCAGCATCTCGTACACCAGCACGCCAAAGGACCACCAGTCCACCGAGAAGGTGTACTTCTGCCCCAACAGGATCTGAGAGAGGAGGAGAGACTACCGCTGTTAATGGCGCATTTCCATCGGAGGGCGCGGGTCGCTTCAGACTGCAAAATGTGTGGCACGGGTCGCGTTTCCACCGCCAAAAGTGGGCGTGACCCGGACTGAGCCGTATTGAGCCGTACTCGTCTCGAAGTACTCCACTGTTGGGGTACTGAGACGCCTGAAAGGGTGACGGCAAGTTCGAGCTACACACGCCGTCCGTTGATTGGTCGACAGAATCCCACTTCCGTGCGACAGGGGGATAATAACAAACAAACGCATTACTCGTGATGTATTTCTGGACAACGGCGAAAGCTTCGTTTATTGAAGAAAATGTCGCGCAAATGTTTGCCGTCCTAAATTGTTGATCTTTGTTTATTGTGCGCATTCTTCTTTTTCCTTGGATTTATCAGCAGGCTACACTGTGTCGGGCTGCTATGAGATCACAATGCTTACCTAGCTGCCGCGGCTATCGCCGTACGGCTTAAACCCTGCCCTACCATTAAGGGTGCTTTCGGCGGAGGAAACGCGAGCCGTAACTGGACTGGGCTATGACGCACCCTCACTACTGGGCTGAGGCGTGCTGGATCCGAGGCGTACCCGCCGGTGGAAAAGGGACATTATGAGAGAGCACATCCGTCATGATTATTCCGAGGCCACAATATTTTTAGAAAGCACGCTTGGCTTTAAAAGCACCACAAAACAAAAATGGATAGGAAACTATGGCTATCTACATCATCCTCTCAAATAAGCCTCACAGGTGAACTTCACTTATGTGGTTATCAAATATGGAGGTTTAGAGGTACGGGTGTAATCAGCAGTCTAAACGGCATCAAACGTATAAATTGGAGGCACTTTGGCTGACCTCTGGTGCGATGTAATCTGGTGTCCCGCAGAAAGTGGTGGCTTTGTTCTCTCCACACACATTCTCCTTGCACATCCCAAAGTCCGCAATCTTGATGTGTCCATCCTTGTCCAGCATCACATTGTCCAGCTTTAGGTCCCTGCACACATGTGGTGGGTGGGGGGGTGAGTCAATCAAATTGTGTAAGCTGTGATACAGAATCAACTAGTATTATTGCGGTGATGATGGTGTATTATTGCGGTGATGATGGTGCATTCTCACCTGTAGATGATGCATTTGGAGTGAAGAAACTGCAGTCCCACTATGATCTCAGCGCCATAGAACCTGAGCAGAAAGAGAGACGGGGAAATTAGGAAATGAACATTAAGTTAGGGTCTATGTTACAGCGGTGAGGCGGAGGATGGTTGGGGATGGATGGAGTGATGGATGGATGGAGTGATGGATGGATGGATGGATGGATGGATGGAGTGATGGATGGATGGAGTGATGGATGGATGGAGTGATGGATGGATGGATGGAGTGATGGATGGATGGATGGATGGATGGATGAAGTGATGGACGGATGGATGGATGGATGGAGTGATTGATGGATGGATTGGTGGATGGATGGAGTGATGGATGGATGGATGGACGGATGGATGGAGTGATGGATGGATGGATGGATGGATGGATGGATGAATGGATGGATGGAGTGATGGATGGATGGATGGATGGATGGATGGATGGATGGATGGATGGAGTGATGGATGGATGAACGGTGACTAGGCCCTCAGTTAGTTTGGGACAGGGAAGCTACTCACGTGGCTCTGTTGACATCGAAGCGCCCCTTGTCCTGGATGTGGAACATCAGGTCTCCGCCGTTCAGGTACTCCATCACAAAGAACAAATGTTCCTGGAGGACACGGAATGAAAAAAAAATCTGTTCATCGTTCAACTCTTTTTAAAGGAGGTAACTTTACAGCACATTTCCAGTATTTCAGTTTTTCAATTTAGTATTTTCTAATAGGCACTTTGTCATAATCTTTCCTTCTCCCACCGTCATGCATTTTTGAGAAATAACGAATGCATTAATATTCAAGCGCTGACAGATCGGTACTTTGGAAAAAGGGACTAAGCTGACACAAGCTGGCATGGTCACACACGGTTAAAGAAAACCATTTCTTTGCACTGTCCCATTCTCGCTCCTAGAAGTATTAAATCAAAACCTCACATGTACACTTCCAAAATGAATAGCCATTATACGACTACTCAAGTAGTTGGATATTATGGATAACCTTGGCTGGAGGTAGTCTTTAAGAGGGGTGTTCTGGGTAAGTGGCTATTATAAATGCATTTGCCGTGTCCTAATCTAAAATGTCATTAACTCTTCTGTTCACATTATACCGTCTAGGGGTTATCCAGAGTTGTGCATCTTTCTGTTTACAAGGAGCGCATACATCATTCTATTCCAATATGTTTCCTAATTCACATTTCATCCGCCATTAAACTGACCATCAAGTCAAACCAGAGAATTTAGTTTGTTTATAAGGTAAGCCTTCAACATTTATTAAAAGGTCAGGATACACAAAACCTGGGCAGGTTTATTTACATTTGTTTGTTCGCTTTGTTAATAGAAGTTTGGGTCCCACTCCCTGGGGGTCTTGTGGTTAGGATTCGATGCTCTCACTGCCTGTCACTACCGCAGCATGGGTTTGAGTCCCCGGTCAGTGGAAAACATTTGAGGAAAAGAGAGTGATCATGTCGATCGCTTACTTTGGTCTGGAAGGTGGAGTAGAGGTGCGTGAGGAAGGGGTTGTCCCAAGCCAGGGAGAGGACTCTCTTCTCCACCATGGTGCACTCTATGTCATCATCCATCATGACCACGTCCTTCTTCAGGGCCTTCACCGCAAAGTACTCCCCCTGACCCTTCAGCTCAGCCAGCAGCACCTGGGGACCAGACATACCAAAGGTCACCATGTGATACAGCACATATAGGGCAACTTGAACTTGATAATGATCAGTTATATGGAGAAAAATACCATGCGGCATGGAGCCCAAATATTATTTGGGTGATTTGGTAACCTTTCCTTAATATTCACCAGTTAATTAGAGTCAATAAAAGCTAAATATTGCTTGAAAAAGGTAATATCTTACTGAGTAAAGTTGCAGAACATACATGGTAAAGATTTGTGTTGATTGCATGGAGAAGGAATAACTAGTCACAAGGTATGGTATGGTAAGAACATCAAATAACATTGAAACCAACAGCTTCCTTTTACTGAACAGTTTCAGCTTACTTTCTGATTAAATTGTAATACTATTTGAAGAACAGGTCGATCTGCAAATATTTGGGTAATTTAGGTCCTTTTTCAACTTAAATAAAATATCTTAACTAACATAATTAAACTACTGACATAAACCTTGGATAACTACAATTGTAACTTGAATTGATGGTAAAAGAGGAGGTGTTTCTAAGAATTAGTTGCCTGCTTTCCAAAGAAATACACAATTGTATCTTGAGCTATTACCAACCCCAGGACGGTCAAACCTACACAATACTTAGTTGAGTTTTTTCAATTTGGGGGTATTAGTGTTATACTGGAATTAGAAATGTCGTTCAAAACAGTGATTCCAAAAAAGATTTAAAGGTCTACTATTATTAGTATTATTATTTGTATTGGCTTTCTTTGTGGTAAGGCACATTTCATGGATCAATACATTGGAAGAGTTCCAGTGAGCGGCCTATTGCTTGTGATACACATGGCCTACCTTTCCGAAGCTGCCTTTGCCCAGCACCTTGTGGAACACAAGCTGGTTGAATGTCAGGCGTCGGGCCAACGCCGGACCGGAGTCCTGCTTTGTGGTTACCTCTTCTGTGATATAAATACAAGTTACGTAACTACGTGACCAAAAACGCCATGGTGCGGAATAGGAAAATAAAATTAATCAAATAGCATGAAAGTAATTAATGTAGTCTTACGTGCAATGTCAAAATCAGTAGATGAGATTGCAAGTACACAGTAATAACAGCTTCTTACCACTAGGGTCTGCTTCTGCGCTTTTAAAGTCTTGGTAAATCCCTATTGCAGACACATCGTCCGGCTTCTTGGCGGGTTTCTGAGGGAGAAAAGAGGCTTGTTGAAATCTAAACAACCTTATCAAGATCATAACGATGTCAAGAAACGGTACCATTACTTTGTGGTAACCTAGTTCGCTAGTAGCTACGATAGAAGGTCTACCTGGCTGATGTAGGAGAGCGCCTCGGCCAGAAGCTTCTGGTTGATGCCACACAGGTTGGCCACCTTTCCCTGGCAGTAGCTGTGGACGTTCATGGAGCAGTCTGGCCAGGGAGGAATGAGAGAGGGGAATTAGAGCTGAACACAAACCCTCGCTCACGCTGCCTGGGGTTAGATGACAGTTGGCTTGTTCTAAACCTCTAGTTGGGTTCCGATTTAAATATATATGGCTTTGAGGATGGATTAGAGATGATCAGAGTTCAGTAGATCCGAGTTTAAAAGGAATGTAATAGAAAAAAATATAATCTGAGATGTGTTGCACCAGTTTGATGCAATCATGGGTTTGTCTATCTCAGTTTAGCGCTTTTAATCCGTATTAAAATGTACATTTAACCACTTTGAATGTTTATAAGGTGTTGAAATATTGAGGTAAAAATAAAATTAATTTAATTTAATCGGTGAGACAGACAGACAGACTCACCTTCACATTTGAGGCCCTGCTTGTAGAGGCCCCAGAGTAGGCTGCCGCAATGATCACAGAAGGTAGGGCCCCTGTAGTTGTGGTACTTCAGGCGATGGGGCATGTCAATCTTAAACCGCTCCTTCTGGAACTGCAATCCACATAAAAAAGCCAAGTTAACATTATATTATATTATATCATATAGTGTAAAATATGAATGACTAAAATTCAATCATTAGTTTGAACCTGCATTTGATAGATAGTTATTTATGGTAACCTTGTTTCCCTAGTGATGTATATCGGCAGCATATGGTCTCACACACGCATTGAAAGCTTAATTTCCTAGAATTGTCAATACTATTCAAATTCTTATGGAATGGAGGTTTAAAGAAAGAACATACGTTGAACTATATTTAATTAGTCTTGTTGATGATTATTAAAAGGTTTCCTTGTCGACAAAGAGCAAGGGGAAACTCCTTATACTGGTACAAAGGTCTCCCTGCAGTGTTTATCAGTTTCTGTGCTGTAAACGTCTCCGTCGCAAGGATACGACTCACTGGTTATAGAAATTACAACCGTCCTGGAACTAAATTATTGATTCATATCTCTTCTGCTCACACCCCGCAACCAGAGTGAAGTTCACAATAAAATGAGACTGTTTCATGAATCACAACAGTTAGAAGTAGTTCTTAAAATATGTATGACTTGCGAAGGCAAATCTGCAGTTCCCAGTCCAACGTTAATAGACAGGTGTACTATAGTGGAACCCTACCATTGTATCCCGACTGTTGGCGGCGGTTCCAGTACACCTGCCGATGATCTTCTCAATGCATCTCTTGTGTATCGCTGCATTGCACTCTGAGGGGAAGACAAAAGCACATGTTAATACATAGCAGACATAGTAATAGGAATATGACATTGTAAGTAGAGAATTTGATTAACACAATCAAAAAACATTTCCAGAATGCTCAATAGCACTAAATGATAAAAACAAAGAACACCACTCACGTCTACACTTGTACCCCTGCTTATTGAGACCCCTGGAAAGGAAATAAAATATATTATTGCATTGATAGTGAATATATATACAAGTACAAGAGTCCGGGTAAATAAAGTACATTTTTGATATCGATACGAACCTCAGATCTCTGAATACCAATGGATGAAATCACACACCGCAAAAACGGTTTAGCAAAAAAAGACATGGGTGGAAACAGATGCTGCAATACGAGTGACATGAGTCTTCAGACTCAGGATAGCAGTTTTCCTTTTATATCGGGGGTGTGGGTGTCACGAATCTGTCTCAATAAACCAGGCCAAACATGAACTGAATCGACGTGTGTTTGAACAAAAAACAACAATAAAGCGATGCAACGGTTCATCCACATCGCCTCACCAGATGAACTCCTTGCAGACGGAGCAGAAGGTGGGCTGGCCGAAGAAGATGGCGCTGAACTCGTGGTTCTTGATGAAGTGGACCTTGGGCTGCTTGACGGCCCCCCGGCGCCGGGTCAGGGTGGTCAGCCCGTCCTCCGTGATGACCCTCACCGACGACTTACATGAAACTGGAGGACAACAATCTATTAGTTATGCTACCATCTATTAGTTAAACATATACATTAACAATATATAAACATGAAATCTGCCTTTTCTTGAAAGGAGATTTGGGGAGTCAGATCAGAGGTTGTCAAAGAGTTAATGATGAGATATTTCCACCATACTCGTCATCATGGTGCATTGCTATTCAATGTTTACAAATGCAGAGATAAGCCTTCCAATGACTCTTTAGTCTGTAGCTTTTCTGGTGTTTGCGGCCAAGTCTGATGCAAGTCAAAGGGGTAGGGGTTAAGGGGCGTGCAGAAGGTTACGTGCGTGTGTCAGTGTGTGTGTGGGTGGGAAGGCACACAGCGAATACACAACAACCAATAAAAAACACTTAGTTTAAGGAAAACAGTTAGTGTTGGGCGATGATATGAACGAGATAAAAGAACTTTGATTTCTCCGTCTGCTACTCTAATGGCTATATGCTGACAAAAGCCTGTTTACTACAGGGGAGGCCATAGAGGTGGGGGAGGAGCGAGATGGCGGGGGACGACAGAGATGGGGGAGAGAAGAGAGAGGGAGGGGGGGAGTTGCAGTGCGGTGAAGTGGTTTGGTTGCCTTTTCAAATATAAGACATCTGAAAAAGAATTGTGCTTTTTGCAGACGAATAGCTAGTACTACTACTATTTTATTTGTAGAAATCCCAACTTCAACTTTGTATGGTTCATTCATTGTATTATTAAGCAATAGTTTATCGGACAAATCCTCGAGTAGACTGGAGTATCCCTGGAAAATACAATATTCTGTTCAGAATCATAAAATAACTTAGAAGACAGGGGGGCTCACTGCTAACAGAAATCCAGCTTGATCCCAAATCAGCTGCCCATCAAAAGCAGCGCACAAATTCCCAAGGATGGTTAGAAAGGAGTAGACCCAGTCTATTGTTTTGCAAGGGCTGTTGTGTGCATGACTGTTGCTACAGGTAGGGAGACCACTAGAGGGCACTGTCTATCAACTCGAATAGTAATGGGAAGTGTGTTGGGGAGTTGGGGGAAGGGTCTGCCAACTGGAGTAAACGGCCGTCTATTTACAGCCCAATTCACAGATCCCTGGTGGTCTAGTGGTTAGGATTCGGCGCTCTCACCGCCGCGGCCCGGGTTCGATTCCCGGTCAGGGAACTCATCTTTTGAACTATCCGCACACAGTTTTAGCTATATTCTATTTTGTTACCTGTGTCCGTGTCTTCCAGGAAAAACTGCAACGACATCTGGATCTTGCCGGAGGGCTGCAGGTCCATCCAGAAGTCAGCGCAGCAGCTGTTCTTGCCCTTCTTGCAGCGCTCGGCCAGGACGGACAGGCCCACCGTGGCCTCGGACAGGGGCTCCTCCGCCGTCCTCATGAGGAGCACATTGAGGACTCGGCCCTCGTGGATGTGAGCGTCGAACGAGGTCTTCCAGGCCGGGTACATGGTGGGTTTCCTCTGGACCAAGGTCTTTCCTCGCTCTGGTGGCAGGGAGTGGGGAGGGGGTACGCAAGGTTGAGAAAAGCTGGCAACAACAGTGCATAAACCCACATGTTTGAAGGGCGTCTAAAGTCTCATTGTGTGTGTGTGCATGTTTGGTGTGTGTGTGTGTGTGTGTGTGTGTGTGTGCATTGCGCACCTGTGCTGACAGACTCCTTCATCTTGATGCCACAGATGGGCGTGGCATCCAGTGGGGGCAGCGCCCCTAGGTCAAACGTGTTGACGGCTATTCGCAGGAATGGAGCCATGGCGCGTGCTGGAATGTACCGGACAAAGAGAGGGTTGACAAAAGACATTATAGTGATCAGATCATCATCATCATCATCATCATCATCATCATCATCGTCTACGATGATGTTATTATGTGTGCGCTTGAAAAAGGAGAAACCGCAGGAAGCCAAACTTTCCGATGCAACTGTACAAATGAGTTTACTTCGGTCAAGAGAGAAGATACCACAGTGCTCTTCATAAACCACAAGATTTACCTTTTGTTTCCCCCAACTGTCAATCTACATTCTGAACCGGCGACATTTATTGTTTGAATTTCTTTGACATGTGTTATGTCATCCTTAATGGCCACCATAGATGTGAGCCTAGATCAAACAGGCCAAACTAATCAAACGTTTTGTTCAAACAATTTCTCTTTAATGCTGCTATTCATGATATATAATTTAGCATTCATGAACCATAACAGTTTGTATAAAAGTATGTTTAAAAAACATGTTAAGTTTGGGATGATTTCAAGTCCAGCACCAAACACATAGTTTACTTCTTATGATGCCAAGCTTGGGTAACAATAATATCTCTACATTCAGAGGTAGCTGATGTAACCCATTAAATGAACCCCAAGGTGGCGAAACTGCATTCCAGTTTTCAATGGAGCAATGATGGAAACATTGCAAATGATGTGCCAAGACAAACCCTATTGTTCCTTCTGAGACTGTAAAGTTTCTTTAAAGGGTATAGGGTAAAGGAACTGATGTAACAACCAGAAGGGAAAACAAAGCAGAGACCAATAACTCACTGCTGGTGATAACGACAATCATTCAGGTCCAAATGAAAATCAAATAATAAGTTGTAAAACACGTTGCTTGGTTTATGGACAAAATGTTTGAGATAAATAATGTTGACCTGAACAAGCTTTGAAAATCCTTCAAAACTTTGATATTGATACGTCAATCGGCTGGTTTCCTCTAGTGGTCCACTCTAGTGCTGGTTCCCTCTATTACTGGCCCCCTTTACCACTGATCCACTCAAGTGTGTGTGTGTGTGTGTGTGTGTGTGTATGTGTGTGTGTGTGTGTGTGTGTGTGTGTGTGTGTGTGTGTGTGTGTGTGTGTGTGTGTGTGTGTGTGTGTGTTTTACAGAGTACCAACAGGCATCCAAGGCACGTAGTCTGTATAAATCAATCAGCTTGATCCTTTGATCATTATCTTTACATCTATCTACACATCTAACTATCTATAAGTCTATCTAGCTCAACATCTTCACATCTATCTATCTATTGAAAGATATACCCATCTACCTATTTATACATCTATCTATATACACGTGACGTCAATCTACCCATACATCTAGCTAGCAACTGGAATAACAACCTGTGATGGAAACACAATACCGCCAATTGCCGGTAACTCCTTAGAAATATGGTGGAAACTAGAATGACGAGCTGTGATCGGAATAGTACCAAAATATTCAAGTAATTATACAGGTGCTAAAAACAGGTGCAGTATAAATGGAGATAGGAAACAACAGAATGATGTGGATTGGGTGGCTGCGACGTGGTGGATCAGGTCAACCTTTGTATTTATTTGCTAGAGGATTAATTTATCTTGATCTACATGTTTACAATCCATTAATCTTATACGGCAACACCACAACAGCAACCGTGTCAGATCAAATATAACATACGCCACAGTGTAGTATTCGTCATTTGGGGATTTTTCCATGAGGAATTTAATAATGAATACAACTTAATTTAACATCATTTGGCCTCCCACCACTGTATAAGACAATATACCTGTTTTAAGAACTTGGTTTAGAGATGATATTGGGATCTATTTGTATTTATAATGTATTTATAAGCATAAATAATAATGTGTCATCATGAAGATAGTTTCTTTAGTCTGAATCATGGCCAACTTCCGGACAACAATGCTATTCCATTTGCCAGTTCAGTAGTTACCTACAATGGTGGCTCCTTGGAATGTTTTGCTATTGACCATCTGGGACAAAAGGATGAAAAGACGTACGTACGTAAATACATTTGTACGTTGTGATTTTATGTCAATTTATTTGCCATGCCAACATGACCCACATTTTCAAATATGAAAACACTTGCTCTGATTATTATTCAAAAAAGAATAATCTCTTTCTCTCTCTCTCTATATATATATATATATGGCTAACGTTTAAAAGCACAGGATGAGCAACAATGAGAAGAGTAATATGTATTACACACAGCAGGTTCTGTTTGTACTACTATTACAAATCATTAATGTTCAAAACTAACACTCACTAGTAGAACTCACCATCGCTCGCCACTTCCCACACCACTACAACCTCTCACTACTATCACTCACTACTATCGCTCACTTCTATCACAAACTACCATCATCACTACTACCTTATTACATTTATTTTTAAAAGCACTAATGCTGTGACCTTCTCCAACTAACCCTTTAAGTGATGGTGACGGAGCAGTGAACCTGGACCTGCTGAAAGAACTGGCCAGACAACATGCCTGTCGGGCTTACTGTCCCTAAACCTGGGTAATTATATATGTCAACATTTCTAATGCATGATTATCCACAATGGCTTTCCGGCTCACCAGACTTAATCGTGCTGTTGCAAAAATAAAATCGTTATTCTAATTTCAGTCTAAATTCAAGTATTTCCTTAATTTCTATTAACTTCCTTAAGTATATCTGTTGAAGCTCTGCTGTACAGGGTGTTCAAAATGGCCACGGTGATGTTGCTGACCAGATACAGTACAAGTACAGAACAGTATAGTAGATCCTAAGAACAAGCATGGTGCATCCTGACAACAGGTCGTTCTGCAGCTGATCAAACACGCAACAACAATAACTCCCGCAGGCATACTCGGTGCATAATAGGATAATAGGCTTCAAAAGATAACAGGCAGGTGTGTGTGGTTGTGTGTGTTTGGTTTTGTGTGTGTGTGAGGTTTCCTCTCAAAAATTGGGGCAGGACTCATAGGTTACACATTGATTTTCAGAATAAAAGGGAGCTTTATGTTTATGGTAAAACCTTGAACAAAGTAGTCTTCAAAATGACTCTGCAGCTTATTTCTTGCTCCAACTTTACTAAACATAACACTTTGCAACAAGGTTCATGTATAACACTTTGCTAGCCACGTTCATGTATAACAATTTGCTATACTATAACTATAATACTTTGCTAACAAGCTTCATATACAACACTAGAGTGCAGTGACAAATAAACTAATCATAACAGCTCATTGTAAACAGTGACAGAGTCGCCAGTCATTCGTAGATGAATGTGTTTGCCAAAAAGGCCTTAAAATCAATTCACTCAAGGTGTAGGTTTCTCCTTCCTTCTTCACCCGCCATGCATACATTTTTGCTTAGTCAACAGGCACACATACATGCTACAGCGAATCCCCCCGCAATTAATCAAAATATATTAGTAGATAAGGGCTGGCCCGCACTGATTACTTATCGTTTTCAATCATATGAAGCAGTTTCATAATCCAAATTTCTAATGTTAAAATGTCAATGACTAATCAAAACAATTTCAGACGTGAGATGAGCCTAATCTGAAATGATAGCAGCGATGTGTATCCCTATTACATATATAGTATCCAATTGCAGTCAATCAGTTATTCGCCAGCCCTACAGCTGATCAACTACAGGAAGGTCTGCAGGAAGGAACCCATGATTACTTATCATAGACAGAGCCACAACAAAGGCTTACTGGAGTGTTAGAGCGAGAAACAGAGAGACACACACACGCGCATACAAACACACACACACACACACACCTACACACACACACACACAGACACAGACACAGACACAGACAGAAAGACAGACAGACAGATAGACAGACAGACAGACAGACAGACAGACAGACAGACAGACAGACAGACAGAAACAGAGAAAAACAGAACGATAGAGTTACTTGTTCAAGGTTAGGCTAGGGTGGAATGATCTCTACTGCATGTTGCTCCTCCATTTCACTACAAAATCCATACTTTTCAGAAATCATATCACAGCCAACAGTGGTATACGGGATATTTTCTCTGAACAATGCACTTATGCTTGATAAAACAAACATCGTTCAGAGATAATATTGCATAAACCAGCTCGGAATGAAAGCTGTACACTGATATAAGTTGAGTTTTATTGCCCTTTCTATACCAAGAATTCAGTGGTGAAATATAATCATCTTAGACCAAAAGTAAAGTCTTCGGTTTTCACTGTTCCCTTTTGGCACATCTTCAAACCTGTTATACCTGCAGAACGCGGAACGAATTCCACTACTTTGTGTGTGTGTGTGTGTGTGTGTGTGTGTGTGTGTGTGTGTGTGTGTGTGTGTGCGTGTGTATGTGTGTGTGTTTGTCCTTTCCCCATATCATCAAGGGTGACCGGTGTCACTTTCTGCCTCGTTCACAGTTCAAATCTCAGCTGATAATGGCTTCACACAACTTGGCAGCCAGAGCAAAGTAGGACGGTGAGAAGCAAATTGTGTGTGTGTGTGTGTGTGTGTGTGTGTGTGTGTGTGTGTGTGTGTGTGTGTGTGTGTGTGTGTGTGTGTGTGTGTGTGTGTGTGTGTGTAATTTTCAGAGAAGTGTTGCAGTGAACTGTCGTCACCGCACGCTTTGCATAATTTTTCCTCTGTTTGTGTGTGCGCTTCTGGATCAGTGCTGCATGGGGGACTCTTCAATGACAAAACAAAGAAAACTGACACGCCTTCAGCAGCACACTATGCAGGTGGACAGATAGAAGGACAGGTTTAAGTGCTTCTGTTCGTGTACACCTTCTGTCCATGTAGTACGATATAAAAACTATTATATAAAAAAACATTGTGGTTTGTACATCACACAACCAACTTCATTGTGCCATGTTTTTTTTTTCTTTATCTCAAGGTTATACGTTTGAAAATAGGCTTCACAGTCACAGTTGCCTAAGCAACCATGAAAGCCAGGGCCTCTGTTGTTTTCTACCAAGAGAATGTAGCTAATCTTTTCACAAAGCCAGTCGCTCGCCGTTGTCAAGCACAGTGCGGACACACTTGCCTAAACCATGAGCTTGTGGGTTCATTCACACGAATACATTTCCACTGATCAATAAATATAAACCAAATCCGGTGTAAAAATAGGAAGCGTGTCAGTGTGTGCAGACCCGCGAACCTGGGTCATCCTGGCAGAGGGACAAAATAGGTTTACAGGAGCTTATATTAGGACCTGCCAGTGTGGGCAGCTTTGGCCACTGGTTCGTCTTTTGACAATAACAGACAACGCTAATCGTTTGTCACATCGTCAACTTTGTTTGGAAACATAACATAGAGTGGAACTTGAATATCATCAAGCTTCTCTTATTACTCCAGCCTAACGTTACTAGTTGATCTACACAGTTCGCGTCAGTATTGACGCGTCTTGTAAAACATAAACAAGTCATGACGCCGAACGAGGAACGCGCGACGGGACTGAAAGTAGTGGACGGTCCAGGTTGAACCATTTCGCCAAGGGGTTACATCAATAATCTCCATATATTGCACGGAGGGGCAAACAGGGAGCATGAACACCTTGCACAGCCTACGCCGAGAATACCTGTGAGACACGTTTCTCCGCGGGTCTGGCTACAGCATGAAAAGTTGTATACCCAGCGACAGTTTAGAAGACTTACCTTCCCGTGGAGAAACCAGGAGTAAGTGGCACTGACGCTGTTTAAAGCGGGCTGCTTCGGTGTGTCTTTCTCTTCACCGTAGTATCGGGGTGTGTGTGTGTGTGTGTGTGTGTGTGGCTCTCTCTCTCTCTCTCTCTCTCTCTCTCTCTCTCTCTCTCTCTCTCTCTCTCTCGCTCTCTCTCTCTCTCTCTCTCTCTCTCTCTCTCTCCCCCTCTGGCACTACGGTGGAGCAGAGGCGAGTGTAGGAGCTCAAGGGACTTAATTGTCAGTTTGTGTATCTCTCCTCTGGTTGAGGATGCTAATTTTCAAACTATATACTTCCGCTATAGTTTGAAGGCTGTGAACTCGATTTGAGTGCAAAACCAATAAAGGGAAGTTGCAGTTTCTTTGTAGTCAGTGTCCATTTAATAACATACCATTCGCTAAACTTTTTTTTTAGAATCACGCACACGCAGACGCACACGAACACGCAGAGTCGCAGACGCACACGCAGACAGGGAGCAGGGAACTTGTCGAACAGGTTTGGTGTGAAACCTCTTGTGTGTTGTTCCTATTGGCTGTTCGCTCTGTTCCCATGTTCACAGTCACACGTGTCCTGACTGATCCAACCCAGAGCCATAGAGAGAGATTTTTTTTTTTGATCCAACCACCCCGTGGACCACGAACCCGCTCACCCCTCCCCTACCTCTTTCCATTCCATACCTGCCCCTCCCCGCCCAAGCGCCGTAGACTGAACCACATGGTGCTGACTCATCGTTCCCCGCCCGCTCCGACGTTATAAGAGAATGGACGGAGTAAACTTAGGCAATTTGTCAGAGCTCACATTGGGTCTATTTATAGCAGCAAACATAGTATGGGCATGACGCACACATGTTTTGTTTTGTTTTGTTTTGTTTTGTATTGGTTTGTGCCCAGATAGACAAATAAGAGTCATACTCATCATCACCACTAGCGTATAGGGAAGCCCATAGGAGGTTTGGACAGAAGGACTTTCGATAGCTGGTTTCTCTTCCCCTCCCAAGCACTGTCTATGCTTCGTGACAATTGGTCCTTTGCATTACTTTCAATTACGTCTGAATTTAAACATTGTAAGCAACCGAACCGGTTTAGTAGCCTACCATTATGCATTAGGTAGCTATACACCTACACATTCAATACATCCATTCAAATGGTAATGGTGGTGGTGGTGAGGGAAATTTGGAGGTGGAAAGTGTGTGAGAGACTATCTCTATGTGACTGTGACTATGTAATCAATGTCTGTAACTGTTTAACTGGATTCAAGTCGAACTACTGAGGTGTGTATAAACACTACCCACTAAAATAACCTTCACCCTGTAAATTATCCATATCATAATCGGCTTAATCTACTTTTATTACTGATTGTTTTGGAACGATGAATTATTCATTAAATTGAGGTTTGCTTTTGCCCAACCCTTATGGCTCTCCTTCCCATCCAGGAATGAAGGAAGGGTATTCCTCAGACGGTTCCCTGTCAAGGCTCTGTTTCTTGTCCTTTGGTGGTTTTGGGAAGTATTTCCTAGCATGTTGTATAGCGGATGATGTCACAGGGGCTTGTAAACCCTATGGTAAAGAATTAATAAAGAGCTGACTTGACCATCCACATTAGACCCAAAGGAACCAAACACTTAGCAAGAGAAATCACATGATTCTATCACATGATTGAATCCAGCGTTCCGGAAGTTTATCAGGTGTTTCCTGTAGTGTTTCCAATCAACATGAAACCAGTCGTTGAAATAACAGCGAACAAAGCGCTGACCTCGTTAGAAACCACTTCTCCATCAGAGAAAAAGGAAGTGTAGAAGCCTTTAAATAAAAATAGCACCCTGTGTTTAGCATTCCTCCCGACTGCATGTTTCAGTCATTTTGGTAATTGTTCTATTTATTTTATTTAGAAGTGTGATGATCACATCCTCTTTCAGTCATTCCCCTGTTGCCTCACAGGTCTCTGGCTCCTTAGTCCGGTGGTTGTGTTGTGTGTAAAGCAGGCACCCGCACATAAAGGTTTAAAACCTTAAATTACAATTTACTGTGCACATTAAAAAGTGACCAGGTTCGCTGTCTATTTAGAGCGAGAGTCAAACGTTCACGTTGGATTTAAATTAATCATGGTTTTGTATTTTCAACACACTACATGGGCAATAGGCCCTATGTGCCACGAGGCATTTGGAGGAGAGGTAACAGGTAACATGGGCAATAATCCTTATCCTCTGATCTTCATTTCTCTTGCTGTTTCTCTTCCTCTCTTTACCTTCCACACTGTACCTCCTAATTACCTCTCCCTCGACCCTCCTCAGTCCCTCTGAGGGGACCATAGGGACCATGGAACTAGCTCAACCCCAATCCTTCCCTTTTGTCTTCATCCATTTCTCCTGAATGACTTGCCATACCGTCTATCTTTATATCCGTTTCACACTTGTTATGTATCTTGTAACTCTAGCTGTAAAACCAACATTATATTTCCTGGACCACCTGCATTAAGGTCATATCTTTTTTATTATGTTCATAATGACATCAGCAGTCATTAAATTGGACTGGACTTTAACTGGATAACAACTCAACAAAAACTGTCTATATATATCTGTGGCGCAGATTCATCAATATGGCAGACATAAAGACATGGGTCAGGGGTTTTGGGCCGTTTCTTTATCTTCAAATGCTAATGCGTTGTTTTGGTTACTGCGGTCAACCGTTGGCTTTATGTAAGGTGGCTCTAAGCTATACCGGTGACAATTTAGTCACATGAATTTTGGCCCCAGCATCGGCCACTGGGTCAGTGACTCAGAGTGATGAAGTACGAATGGAGCGATGCAGATTTGACACTATATTGTAGTGGCTCCTTACCGCCAGTGAATTATGGAGTAGTACTGTATTATTTGTGTTTTTTCTCTTTTTCGATGATAATTATTTATCTATCTATCCATCAACTAGCTTGTTATCAGTTATTCATCTCTCTCTCTTTCTACAGTGGCAGCGTAAGTATGCGTCTATAATCACATAAACATTGACAAATAAATTATATTATCCATAAAAACATAAAGGCTGAGGCCGAGGATGAACACAGCAAAGGCAAAATAACAAAAGGATCCAAAAGAAACATTGTGCCATTGAAAGGCTTGTGTAGGAGAGAGTGTCTATAGCCATATTTTAATAGAGCAAAAAAGTTGCCAAAGCACAGAGGGGTAACACAACTTGGACATCATAATACTGCAAAGTACTGCAGTACTACAGGAGTATGTGAATACTGAGAAGAGGGACGGCTCAGTCGACAGTACATATTGAAAAGGACAAAGGTCAAGCTCTATATAAGTACAATATATATATGTACAGCATACATCATGTAAAGGGCATCTATTACCATGGCACTATATTCTAATCTTAAGTGAGTGTAACAGGCCAAAGCTCAGAGATTATGTAGAAACATGTAATGAAAGCTTAAAAAGCCAATGTTATTGAGGTCCCTTTGAGGAAATCATAGCATTACAGTACTGAGATGGTGGACAGATTAATTAGTACAATATTATATCAGGCACGTTTGTTCCTACCCTGGTAAATGGTATGCATTAATTTAAGTAGTAAATTGGCACTTTGAAATTGTAGGAGCACAAGTTCTAAAAACCTTCACATTGAACCACAAACTGTTTTTTTCATACTGTTCTATCAGAATAGAAATAAAACATATTTAATCAAATCGCATGCTGGAGAACCTCCAATAGTCTGGACACGAGAGCAACACTGCATAATATAGTAATACTGGTAGTAAAACAACACAAGAAGCTTAATGTACACACTCTAATGATAGGCCCCTTATACAGACATGAATTGTATTTCTGTACATGTACGTCATATAATGCACTTTAATATATGCATTTTATACTTCACAATATGTATTCAAAATACCAAAAATCTTTGACATATATTAAAATGCAATTCAATTTCACTTTTTCCTTCAATTATGAAAATGGAACACACTTTGTCCAATCGGTTTGCATTTGTGCTGTATCAAAAGGAGCGCAATCAGTCAGAAGACACAAATTAACTGTGCCGAGATGTTTTCCTGCTGAGTTAGAAGCGTAGCTCGCCAACCCAGTGAAGCATGTATGCTTCAGTGCCAAAATAGCAGTGACACTGTCACCCAGCGCCCAATCTGATGTTTTGAAGCTGCTCTTGTCAAGGTCCTGCTGTTGTTAATGCCAAGGGAAGAAAAAGGATTCCAGTCAAATCCCTGTTTGTGTGAATCAACTGGTGATGCGGCAGTTCGGCCCCGAGGCTGAGATCCTCAAAGCCTGTTCAGAATAACCAGACGACAGGATGGTAAACAAGGCTCCGATGGATGGTTGCCCTGCCACAGAACTGTCAGATACGTCCTCGCGTCAAGGTGGATGTCAGGGGGTGCAGGTAGCTGTGTTGTGGGGGGGCTGTGTCCGGGCAGTCTCTGGGCAGCAGGACATGTGTTGGCTGGACGGTGCTATAAAATTGTGGCCTCCTCGATGGCATTGACCCACCTGCGCAACAGGGGAGACAAGAGAACCATGAATCCTTGTTCCAACAGACGGACTAATCAAGACAGAAACAGTCAGACGGACGGAAGACGGAATGGGAGGCAGAGAGCCGGACAGACAGATGGATGGAGAGACATGTCTAGACTATGTGCTCTCTTCTGCGGGCGCTGACCTGTGTGCTGAGCTTTGGTCCTCTGCTCTGAAGGAGTAGTACAGGGTCTTCTTGTGGTACAGCTGGAAGACACTGCTGCCCCCTCCTTCCTCTGGCCTCGTGGGCAGCTTGACCGTGAGGCCCTGCAGAGGCAGACTCTCGGATGCCACTTTGTCCTTGGGGAAGGAGATCAAAGCATCAGCAAATTCACACACTAATGCGGGCGTCTTCATATACGGCACATATTATCTGTTGTGAAGGACAGTATCTATTTTTTAGCATCCAAAAATATAACTGAATTCCAAGCAAAATAGAAATACAATTCTTCAATAATCTAAAATAAAGCCAGGAAGAAACACAAGTTAATTTGGTAATTTAAGTAGTCTTTGGAAGTATAGTTGAAGAAGGAAGTGAATGGATGTTCTGTTTTTACATATTTTTACACAATTACATTATTTATTTGACGCATGTATCCAAAGTGATTTACAATAAGTGTATTCAACCATGAAGATACAACAAAGAAAAAACTTGCATCATGCGAATAGATACAATTCTTAAAATATGCTAACTGCTTCTAGTGCTTAATTATTGACACGAGAGAGTAAATAGACACGTTTTATTATCGTTGTTATTTTTTGTGTTTCATTGGCCAAGATGCAGTCTGAACAGATTAGTTTTCAGCCTGTGACAAAAGATATGTAGGGTTTCTGCTCTGATGTCAGTGGGGAGCGCGCTCCGCCGCTGAGGAGCCAGGACTGCAAACAATGTGGATTTTATTGAGCGTCAGCTGGGGCGCCCTCTTACTGAGGGAGGAGCAGGTTGCTTGGCAGCCGAAGAGTATCGTGGACACACTTACGCACACAATGTTTTAATAGATAGGCATGGCATGTGTGTCTGTGTGTGTGTGTGTGTGCCTGTGTGTGTGTGTGTGTGTGTGTGTGTGTGTGTGTGTGTGTGTGTGTGTGTGTGTGTGTGTGTGTGTGGTTGTGTGCGTGTGTGAGTGAGTGAGTGAGTAAGTTAATGCGTGTGTGCGTGTCGGGGCTAATGTGGAGACACGGTGCCCCCTCACCTCCGGGCTTGAGAAGGTGTAGAGCACCTTGTCTTTCAGGAGGAACCACAGCCTCTTCCACTTCCGCTTGCTCTTCTTCCTACGCTGCAGGCTGCCACTAATCGTAGAGCCCTCGGCCCCCAGCGACACCTGGTGGTCGACGCGGGACACGGTCACACACAGAGGGATATATACACAAGGTCAATGAAGGAATAATCAGCAAACAGGGACTTAATTGTCTATCTGAGTTTGTGTATCTCCCCTCTGGTTGAGGATGCTAACCCATGACCCATGTCGGAAGGCTTCAGGTGAGTATTTAATAACAACGCTACCATCTCGTTAGGTCACATTCCACCATCCTGAAGAATCACTTCACTAATCTCTAACATATTTAGGTATGAAGTGTCTTGTGCTAAGGCTTTGCTGGTTTGTTATGATAGTAAATAAAATTGCCATTTGTGCAATTATCAAAGGTAAAACTCCCTGTACAGTGTCCACTCTAGTGGTGATCCTCCCCTATACAGTACAATTTAAAGTCTAGTTGTAAAACTCTTTTTGTACTTGTATTTCCATGCAAAAGATAAATAAACAATCATCCTGAATGCCAACTGGGAGTTCCATGTACAATGATCACATATTTTGTTTTTTAGAGCTCTTCAAACAAGCCCTCCGTCAATTCAGATGACGCATTAGACATGCTTGATCCGTTCTTGATCGATTCCGCTGCCCTGGATTATCAGCTAGCTTTACAACACCAAGATCAGTATTAATAACTGTGTGCTTGTGTGTGCATGACGGCTGATTTAAGCAGCCTCACCTGACCAAAGTCACACTGATTGGACTCTGGGGCTGGGTGAGGCTGAACATCTGTTGCTCTTTGAGCCATCAGTGTCAAAGGTTAAGCCAGCCGTCACCACAAACACTCAGGAGTGATCTCATAAAGGGCGACGTGGCAGCCACCTAGCTGGCGTGTAGCATTAGACATTGTTACCGTCACGTAACGACTGGCCAGGCCAGACCTTGTATTATGCAGTAAGGGGGTATATCATCCATCTGTGTTCAACAGGAGGGGGTCTATCATACATCCCTGTTTCAGAAGTATTGGTACTACCATACATCCCTGTGCTCAGCAGTAGGGGTCTATCATACCTCCCTGTGTTCAGCAGTAGGGGTCTATCATACCTCCCTGTGCTCAGCAGTAGGGGTCTATCATACCTCCCTGTGTTCAGCAGTAGGGGTCTATCATACCTCCCTGTGTTCAGCAGTAGGGGTCTATCATACCTCCCTGTGTTCAGCAGTAGGGGTCTGTCATACCTCCCTGTGTTCAGCAGTAGGGGTCTGTCATACCTCCCTGTGTTCAGCAGTAGGGGTCTATCATACCTCCCTGTGTTCAGCAGTAGGGGTCTGTCATACCTCCCTGTGTTCAGCAGTAGGGGTCTATCATACCTCCCTGTGTTCAGCAGTAGGGGTCTATCATACCTCCCTGTGCTCAGCAGTAGGGGTCTATCATACCTCCCTGTGTTCAGCAGTAGGGGTCTATCATACCTCCCTGTGTTCAGCAGTAGGGGTCTATCATACCTCCCTGTGTTCAGCAGTAGGGGTCTATCATACCTCCCTGTGTTCAGCAGTAGGGGTCTATCATACCTCCCTGTGTTCAGCAGTAGGGGTCTATCATACCTCCCTGTGTTCAGCAGTAGGGGTCTATCATCCCTCCCTGTGTTCAGCAGTAGGGGTCTATCATCCCTCCCTGTGTTCAGCAGTAGGGGTCTGTCATACCTCCCTGTGTTCAGCAGTAGGGGTCTGTCATACCTCCCTGTGTTCAGCAGTAGGGGTCTGTCATACCTCCCTGTGTTCAGCAGTAGGGGTCTATCATACCTCCCTGTGCTCAGCAGTAGGGGTCTATCATACGTCCAGGGTTCTACCTGGCTGAGAGTGGAGCTACTCTTCCTGCTCCTCCACAGACTGGGGGGCTGCAGGCTCTGGAACACAGCAGAGAGGGGTCGGCTGGCCCGCTGGGTGTGAGGGCTGGCATTACCACATGCCCCAGACACACTGCCCCCTGGAGAGAGAGCGCACGCACAGACACACACACACACAGAAACACACACACACACACACACAGAAACACAGACACACACACACACAGAAACACACACACACACACAGAAACACACAAACACACAAACACACACACACACACACACACACACACACACACACACACAGACACACACACATAGAAACACACACAAAACAATTAAAGACATATCAGAGATACATCTTACATCTTCTGAATCACACGAGAAGACGAAAATACAGCCGGAAGCTACACTACCTCTTTTTCTGAGCTCGGCATAGCAGTGGTCACACACTTTAGCCACCCGGTCTTTGAGATACTTCAGTGGGTATCTGTTCCTGGAACAAGAGCGACACACCACCTGCACATAACACATGCAAGGGAGCAACAAAAGGGATGACAATGTCAGAAAATATTCCAAACACAGTGGAGCCCCTCCCACCAAATAAAGAATAAAGCAGGGTACATTGAAATAATAGCTCTCTTAAGATGTTTACGATGTCAAATTGAAATAGATCATACTATAAGCAGTAGGGATGCTCCCACCGTACTAGGTACTACAGGTATTCTCTTTAGTATCTTAACATTCATACTGCGATCGTTGTTGCTTTACAAATCAGAACAACACAAGGGTGGAAAGTTTGGCATGGCGTCATCATCTTTAGATTTACCCTTCACACATAGAAGTCAAACTGGCAATCAAACATGAGTCATATGAGTCATGTTTGTTCACTTGAAAACAAACATGACAGCAGCTAAACAGATCCCAATCACAACTTTGTTTGGGTTTTGGTTGTGAGTCATGTTTGTGATCATGCGTGTCAAGTAGGTGATCAAGTCAAGTCAAGTTGGAGAAAATGTCTGTGATCATGTCTGTGATCATGTCTCTGATCAAGTCTGTGATCAGGTCTGTGATCATATCTGGGATCATGTCTGTGATCATGTCTCTGATCATGTCTGTGATCAGGTCTGGGATCATGTCTGCGATCAGGTCTGTGATCATGTCTCTGATCATGTCTGTGATCATGTCTGTGATCATGTCTGTGATCATGTCTGTGATCATGTCTGGGATCAGGTCTGTGATCTGGTCTGTGATCATGCTTGGTGCCGTGTCCTGCCGTGTTCACGCGGGGCCCACCTTCCCACAGGCGTTGCAGTGATGCCGTCTGAGCGTCAGGCTGAAGTCGGAGGTGCAGTTCATGCACATCACCACGTGGGACACGGGCACCAGCACCGGAGCCGCCTCGCCCAGGGCCATCCACAGCTTCTCACGGGCCTACGGGGCATGCAAACACACACACAGACGCACATACACATGCATACACACACACAAACACGCGCACACGCGAACCCGAACACACACGCACGCACACACGCGCACGTACACGCACGCACACACACACGCACACACACGCCAGGATGAAATGTTAAACTCCTGTCAAAGTTGTGTTTACTGCACTCCTTCAGGTGCACGTCTATGTCGTCTTTTTTACTGGAAGTTCCACCTCTGGCTATATGGAAGGGTGTATAACATCCATCGTATGACTCAGATGTGTGTGACCTCTTGCAGCAATTATTTAAGTATTGATTACCTCACTGCAGGGTCCACCAAACGTACAGAGTCCTGCTGCATGGTCGGCAATGGCTCTGCTCAAGGTGTGGAACCAGTCCTCTCTCTCGCCCACAGAGCTGGGAACAGACAGACACACAGCTCACTGGCTGTTCACTCAAACATCCGGGACTTTGAAGGTCCATGAGAGCCTTGTGAGGCAAAATGTTAGGCCTGCTGGGGGTGATTTTGATGTTTTAAGTCTTCAGTTCGGTCTACAGAATTCAGTTATTGAACCTTTATTTAACTAGGAAGTCACATTTAAATCTCTTCTTCAAGAACGTCCTAGCCAAGACAAGCAGTAGCAGGTCATTACGTTCAAGTGACAAACAGACAAACACATAAAGAATTTATAACAAAAGCACCAAAGAACATATCATCCTCATATGGGAAGTTTAAAACAATGATGGTTTGAAGAATCAATTTCAAAATCCTCCATCAGTGATTTAAGAAGCTCCCCCGTCAACATGCCACGAGTACAGTTCCTGCTGTACTGGTGTGCTGGCCAGACTCTCACCTGGCAGACAGGATGATGGTGATGTCCGAGACCTCGATGCGCAGACAGTTGAGGACCTGGTCCAGGACGGGCTTGCTCACCTGGGCAGAGAGGGACATGGAGGCGTCAACGTCAACAGTCCTTAGAAAACACATAGGTCATTAACAGAGACATCGCATCTATGCGGCACCTTCATCCCGGAGAGAGAGAGGGTGTTCTTCAGCCTGTATTTCCCGTCCTGCTGTGGGTAGGTGTAGAGCATCATGTCGTTCATCTGAGGTGGGAGGAACACAAACAGACAAATCAAACAAGATTTCCCACACTATATTATCAGTGTTGTGTGTTGGACCGCACAGTCAATCAATGATACAAACTATGCTGTAATAACACCTACAGACATAATACATACCGCACCGTGACCACAAGGGTGCAGCATTACCAAAGGAAAGACCCGCCTGCTGTACACGGCTCACCAGGGTCCCTCTGGTTCAACCCAAACACTTGCATTTCCTTTCCTTTCAACAGTTCACACACCAATGCGCTACCATTCAAGCACCCTTTCCCCCTGTAAAAAGGCAATAAACGTATGTATTCAAGCAGAAAGAAACTGCCAGTTTATTGACTTTTATCCCCCACCTAAACTATTATGATCTTCCTTCTCATATAAACAAAACCCATTTAAAGTCCATTGTGTTCCAGGAGTTATTTTATTTTGAACGGGACAAACAGGGCTGACATCATGGGTCACACCTCAAGTGTGCAGTAAACATCCGCTGAGGCCTTGCGGGGGGGCAGGATCCAGGAACTCTCCATCCTGCTCTCCAGGCTTCTAGCGCTGGGCCCCATCGAACAGGCGGCTCTCACAGCCTCTTCCCAGGCCACACTGCGCTGCCATTCTCTTCACCGTGAGAACCATGCCTGGGTGGACCCGGGCCTCTCCTTAAACACCCGCCACCACACCAAACGCACACAGCGGCCGTGACAGGCTGGCTGAGAGTTACACCGGACTTGGGGACAAGGCTGTTGGGGTCAGGCCGGGGACTGAACTGCGGCCACCACCCTGGGAAACTCTGGCACAGCACCCGGCCAGAAAGAAACCACAGAAAGAACAAATCCCAGATGAATCCATCTATCCGAGATTCCGTCGTTTTCAACCACTAATTAAAGATGAGGGATGCAGGCTGGGATCTGGCCCAGCGTATGTTGGGCACGAGGCAGACTCTGAACGAGGAAACCAGTCCACTGCAGGGTCACACATTTCCTACTATTTTGGCCTACAGGGAATTTGGGGTCCCCTGTTAGAAATCCCAAGCATCCAGTGGAAATGCACGGAACAACAACAAATAGAACATCCAACCAGACCACTCATGCAGATTAATCACTCTTGAATTAAAGCAAAAACAATTCAAGAAGGATGTTTCAACATCTGTGTGTCCGAGCCACAAAATAACCTTCCATGTAGATCGCACACCTGCAGCCGACCACCTTGACCTTCCATCTCCTTCTCAAGACCCTATGATATCTGGGCTCTCCACTCTCTCTTCTTTATATTCTCCATATTATTTCCCCCAGGGACAGCAGGCCTCTGACTGGGGTTGGAAGACATGGTGTTAAGGTTACAGCCTTTGCTGCTACAGCTCTTACTCTCACTGCCATAAAGGCTGAGTGATGGCTTTCATCATCACCTCTGTTTGGATTCGCCCGTCTTTAAAGGCCCATAAATTACAGCTGACCCCCCGTCTACCACCAGGGAGAAAGCGGCAGTAAAGCCCTAAACGACACTGGGAGAAACATCCATCTTTTAGTCCCTTTATCGTTCAGGGAGGTTTGTATTTATAAACGAAGGACAAATGAAAGAGCGAAGAAAAACCTGGCAGTCAAAGACAAAAAGGTTTGTACCACCAATTGTATGACGATTGTATACATTATTAACAGTACATTTTGATATTATATTTTTATTGTAAAATAAGGAATCTAACTTTTCTTGCTTATGCAAAGGTGGATTGAATTTACAATTTGATTGGGTGAAATTCTTTGGAAAGACCCCACTTGTGTCAGATTGGATTAATACGCATTAAAGTCGCAAGGCTGTCCGTCTACATAACTCAACTTATATTAACACTGTAAGACGCAATGAGACGTGTTGATTACACGCAAGAACAATAGCACACGCTACTAGATGTTGCGTTGCCCTCCCTGAACACACACACACACACATGCATGCGTACACACACACACACACACACACACATGCATGCGTACACACACACACACACACACATACACACACACACACACACACACACGCACACACACACACACACACACACATACTACCACCGGCGCTACCAGCCCCTCCTCTCTGCATTCTTCAGGGTGTCTGGCCTTCACGGTGCTGTCTGTCCCCTCCCAGTACACAGGAAGTGACCCCCCCCAAACATCCTGGACAGGAAGTGAGGCCCTGGAAAACAAGTCCTGGCAGGGGTGGAGGGGAGAGGAGGGGGACAGGAGGGGCCGGGGGATGGGAGAGGAGGGAGAGAAGAGGAGGGGGACGAGTGGGAAAGGAGGGATGAGGAGGGGGAGGGAGAGTGAGAGGAGGGGGAGGAAGAGGAGGGGGACGAATGGGAAAGGAGGGATGAGGAGGGGGAGGGAGAGTGAGAGGAGGGGGAGGAAGAGGAGGGGGACGAATGGGAAAGGAGGGATGAGGAGGGGGAGGGAGAGTGAGAGGAGGGGGAGGAAGAGGAGGGGGACGAATGGGAAAGGAGGGATGAGGAGGGGGAGGGAGAGTGAGAGGAGGGGGAGGAAGAGGAGGGGGACGAATGGGAAAGGAGGGATGAGGAGGGGGAGGGAGAGTGAGAGGAGGGGGAGGAAGAGGAGGGGGACGAGTGGGAAAGGAGGGATGAGGAGGGGGAGGGAGAGTGAGAGGAGGGGGAGGAAGAGGAGGGGGACGAGTGGGAAAGGAGGGATGAGGAGGGGGAGGGAGAGTGAGAGGAGGGGGAGGAAGAGGAGGGGGACGAGTGGCGAAGGAGGGATGAGGAGGGGGAGGGAGAGTGAGAGGAGGGGGAGGAAGAGGAGGGGGACGAGTGGGAAAGGAGGGATGAGGAGGGGGAGGGAGAGTGAGAGGAGGGGGAGGAAGAGGAGGGGGACGAGTGGGAAAGGAGGGATGAGGAGGGGGAGGGAGAGTGAGAGGAGGGGGAGGAAGAGGAAGGGTCGAGGAGGGGAGAGAAGGGGAGAAGAGGG